>NC_143552.1:163367500-163716250 GCF_054136105.1 Typopeltis vanoorti
AAAAAAAAAAAAAAAAATTATACATCAGCGCTAAAGTCCTATTATTTGTGTTGTCTACTATATACATATATTAACATTATATTAACATCATTCCAGCCAGTTGGAGTGGAATGGTTTCTAATAATAGCAGATTGGCTAGAGTCCTGACTTGTGTTGAATCTTTCAAATTAGGTTGGCTGAATGTGTGCCATCCAGATCCTTGGAATTTTCATACCATCTTTGTTGTTGATATTTGGGTGGTTTATCAGGATTTCGCAGGATTCTTTAAATTTTCTTTCGTACCATGTTTTTGTACGGTGTAAGGAGCAGGTGCTTTTCCAGTTGATTTGGTGTAAGGTGTTGAGTGCGTGGTCTGAGAGGCCTGCTTCACCATAATGGTTATATTTAATGTGTCTAATGTGTTCTTTTTTGCGTATAGGGATTGTCCGTCCTGTTTCACCAATGTACGGTAAGTTACAGGTGCAGCGGATGCAATAGACTCCAGGATGTGCTAATGGGAGGAGAGGGTCCTTAGAGGAGCTGAATATAGTTTTAAGTTTAGTGGGTGGTTTAAAGGTGGCATTAAGGTTATAATGTTGTAGGATTCTGTTGATTTTTTCTGATAACCCTTTAATGTATGGGATGGCTATGGTTTTACTGTAGTCTAGATTCGTTTTTGTTGTGGTTTTATAGAGTATTTTATTGACAGTATTTTTGTTATAGCCATTGTTTATGAATGTGTCACTAATGATTTTTAGTTCTTGTTTCAGGGCCTGCTGGTTAGAGCAAATAGTTGTGGCTCTGTTTTTAAGGGTGTTTATGACTCCATATTTTTGTGCTGGGTGGTGATATGAATTCGCATGTATGTATTGGCCCGTGTGTGTAGGTTTTCGGTAGACCGTGAAGGATAGATTGCCTGAAGGAAGACGTGTAACTAGTGTGTCTAGGAACGGGAGCGAATTTTGGTTTTCGATTTCGATGGTAAATTGTATGCGTTCGTGTTGTTTGTTTAGGTGGCTGAGGAATGTGTTTAGCGTTTGTCGACCGTGCGGCCAGATCGCGAACACGTCGTCAACGTATCTGAGCCAGATTGTCGGTCGAAGCGTGGCGGAATCAAGAGCCCTTTGCTCAAAGGTTTCCATGTAGAAGTTCGCGATTGGGGGGGATAATGGTGAGCCCATGGCCGTACCTTCCTTTTGTAGGTAGAATTTGTTTTGCCACACGAAGTAACCGGACTTTAGTACGTGGGCAAAGAGGGCCGTAATGTCGGGCGGAAATTTGTTTTGTAGTAGGAGAATTGTGTCATTGATGGGGACATTAGTGAAAAGGGCAGAAACGTCAAAACTGACTAATAAGTCGTCTTTGTCGAGTGTTATGTTTTTGATTATGTTTATAAAGTGTTGTGTGTTTTTTACGTAGGAGGGGGAATGACCTACCAACTCCTTGAGTGTTGCCGCTAATTTCTTGGCTAGGTGGTAATTGGGACTGTCTATTCCTTCCACTATTGGTCGAAGGGGCACATTTTGTTTGTGTATTTTCGGAACCCCATATATTCTGGGGGGGCGGGCGTAGTGGGGTTTGAGTTTTTTAACTGTGTCTGGTGGCCAAGAAGTGACGGACTTTAATAGTTTTTCTGTTTTGTCCTTTATCCTCTTTGTTGGGTTATAATTCACCATTTTATATGTGTTGTTATCGGCTACTAGTTGGTTCATTTGCAGTATGTATGTTGACCTGTCAAGGACCACAGTGGCACTGCCTTTATCAGCTTTCGTTATTATTATGTTTTGTTTGGCTTTTAACGATTTGACTGCTGCTAATTCTGTTTTAGTCAGGTTATTCTGTATGGTTTTCTTGGTATTTAGGACATTACTGGTTTCTAGTCGTATTTTGTCTGCTATGTTGTTAGGTAGGGATCTGATGCCTCTTTCAATGTGGTAGATAAAATCTAATTTGTTTACCTTTTTAGGCGCTATTGCGTAGTTCAGTCCTTTATTCAGCAGCGTGAGTTCGCCGTTGTTCAGGGTGTGGCTTGATAAGTTGATCACATGGTTCTTGCTTGTCGGTGGTTGGTCGCTCCTTGTCTCCCTTGTTTGTTGTTCATTGTTGTTTCTCGGGGAGGAAGTCCTCTGATTGGCCGCCATATTTTGCCGTTGTTTCAACCAGTGGAATTTTTTCTCGAGTTTTTCTTTGTTCTTTTCCAGGGTATGCTTGGCCGAATTGTCAGTAATTCTTTCAAGTGTTTGTAGAATGTCTTGGTTGACATAGTTGGATAATTCTAATTGTAATTCAGAAACTAGATTTTGTGTTGTAGCTAGGTTTCGGCGGGCTGTTTGGATCTGTTCCCTAAGCATTGCTTTTTCTGTGCGGTCATAGATACGAAGTGCCTTAGCAGACGTAAATTTCTTTTTTAGCCTGATGCAGATCGGAATGAGGTTATTGTCTCTGCATCTCTTTAAAAAGGCCAGCCGATTGATCAGAAGAGAAATACGAATCTTTAGCTTACCATAGCGATTGCAGCGCTTGTGGGTATCATTTCCATGGATGATCTGAATCCTTTCTTTTAGGGTTGCACGGTGATCCGAATGCATTTTTGGAAATTATGGAGACAACTACCGTGTTTGAATAAAAACTTTAGTTTACTATTACTAAAATTTTACAATTCGACGTTTCGACCTTTATGTTAAGGTCATCTTCTGGAGCGTACAAATATACACAGGAAACAAGCTATACCACAACCATACTGGTTCGTTAAAGACACTGACTAACCGCTACCACAATTGTTGGCCTGACCTCTGGTGGGAAAAAACCTAGCCGAACAAAATCTAGTTTCTGAATTACAATTAGAATTATCCAACTATGTCAACCAAGACATTCTACAAACACTTGAAAGAATTACTGACAATTCGGCCAAGCATACCCTGGAAAAGAACAAAGAAAAACTCGAGAAAAAATTCCACTGGTTGAAACAACGGCAAAATATGGCGGCCAATCAGAGGACTTCCTCCCCGAGAAACAACAATGAACAACAAACAAGGGAGACAAGGAGCGACCAACCACCGACAAGCAAGAACCATGTGATCAACTTATCAAGCCACACCCTGAACAACGGCGAACTCACGCTGCTGAATAAAGGACTGAACTACGCAATAGCGCCTAAAAAGGTAAACAAATTAGATTTTATCTACCACATTGAAAGAGGCATCAGATCCCTACCTAACAACATAGCAGACAAAATACGACTAGAAACCAGTAATGTCCTAAATACCAAGAAAACCATACAGAATAACCTGACTAAAACAGAATTAGCAGCAATCAAATCGTTAAAAGCCAAACAAAACATAATAATAACGAAAGCTGATAAAGGCAGTGCCACTGTGGTCCTTGACAGGTCAACATACATACTGCAAATGAACCAACTAGTAGCCGATAACAACACATATAAAATGGTGAATTATAACCCAACAAAGAGGATAAAGGACAAAACAGAAAAACTATTAAAGTCCGTCACTTCTTGGCCACCAGACACAGTTAAAAAACTCAAACCCCACTACGCCCGCCCCCCCAGAATATATGGGGTTCCGAAAATACACAAACAAAATGTGCCCCTTCGACCAATAGTGGAAGGAATAGACAGTCCCAATTACCACCTAGCCAAGAAATTAGCGGCAACACTCAAGGAGTTGGTAGGTCATTCCCCCTCCTACGTAAAAAACACACAACACTTTATAAACATAATCAAAAACATAACACTCGACAAAGACGACTTATTAGTCAGTTTTGACGTTTCTGCCCTTTTCACTAATGTCCCCATCAATGACACAATTCTCCTACTACAAAACAAATTTCCGCCCGACATTACGGCCCTCTTTGCCCACGTACTAAAGTCCGGTTACTTCGTGTGGCAAAACAAATTCTACCTACAAAAGGAAGGTACGGCCATGGGCTCACCATTATCCCCCCCAATCGCGAACTTCTACATGGAAACCTTTGAGCAAAGGGCTCTTGATTCCGCCACGCTTCGACCGACAATCTGGCTCAGATACGTTGACGACGTGTTCGCGATCTGGCCGCACGGTCGACAAACGCTAAACACATTCCTCAGCCACCTAAACAAACAACACGAACGCATACAATTTACCATCGAAATCGAAAACCAAAATTCGCTCCCGTTCCTAGACACACTAGTTACACGTCTTCCTTCAGGCAATCTATCCTTCACGGTCTACCGAAAACCTACACACACGGGCCAATACATACATGCGAATTCATATCACCACCCAGCACAAAAATATGGAGTCATAAACACCCTTAAAAACAGAGCCACAACTATTTGCTCTAACCAGCAGGCCCTGAAACAAGAACTAAAAATCATTAGTGACACATTCATAAACAATGGCTATAACAAAAATACTGTCAATAAAATACTCTATAAAACCACAACAAAAACGAATCTAGACTACAGTAAAACCATAGCCATCCCATACATTAAAGGGTTATCAGAAAAAATCAACAGAATCCTACAACATTATAACCTTAATGCCACCTTTAAACCACCCACTAAACTTAAAACTATATTCAGCTCCTCTAAGGACCCTCTCCTCCCATTAGCACATCCTGGAGTCTATTGCATCCGCTGCACCTGTAACTTACCGTACATTGGTGAAACAGGACGGACAATCCCTATACGCAAAAAAGAACACATTAGACACATTAAATATAACCATTATGGTGAAGCAGGCCTCTCAGACCACGCACTCAACACCTTACACCAAATCAACTGGAAAAGCACCTGCTCCTTACACCGTACAAAAACATGGTACGAAAGAAAATTTAAAGAATCCTGCGAAATCCTGATAAACCACCCAAATATCAACAACAAAGATGGTATGAAAATTCCAAGGATCTGGATGGCACACATTCAGCCAACCTAATTTGAAAGATTCAACACAAGTCAGGACTCTAGCCAATCTGCTATTATTAGAAACCATTCCACTCCAACTGGCTGGAATGATGTTAATATAATGTTAATATATGTATATAGTAGACAACACAAATAATAGGACTTTAGCGCTGAAGTATAATTTTTTTTTTTTTTTTTTTTTTTTTTTTTTTCCCACCAGAGGTCAGGCCAACAATTGTGGTAGCGGTTAGTCAGTGTCTTTAACGAACCAGTATGGTTGTGGTATAGCTTGTTTCCTGTGTATATTTGTACGCTCCAGAAGATGACCTTAACATAAAGGTCGAAACGTCGAATTGTAAAATTTTAGTAATAGTAAACTAAAGTTTTTATTCAAACACGGTAGTTGTCTCCATAATTTCCAAAAATGCATTCGGATCACCGTGCAAGCCTAAAAGAAAGGATAAAAATAATTCTGTTACTTGTCAAGACTCCAATATTATCATTATCAGATCTTATATTTTTATCGTCTAACGCACAGTGTACCGTATCAATCCACCTATATCATGGTCTTCCTCTGGGTCGTTTTCCTGCCAACCTGGCAGAGAACACTTGTTTTGCTAATCTTTGCTCGCCCATTCTGTTTAAGTGACCATACCATCTGAGATTAGCTCTGCTAATGCATTCCTGGATGCCAATGACAAGTTCTTTCCTAATATCTTCATTTTTAATATGATACTGCCATTGATGCCATCTGTTCACATCTCTAATCTTTCTCAGGAGTCTCATACCTGCAGTCTCTAGTCTTTGGTGAAGTGTTTTACTTCTGACCCAGATCAGAGTACCAGAAGTTAAAATTGGTTTAAACACTGTCTTATATACAGCTAATTTAGTGTTCGACTAATTTCACTCTTATTCCATATGAATTTATTCAATTGACTTCCTACCATACCAGCTTTGTTGATTCTGTTGTCTATTCCATATTTAATTTACCTCTTCAGTAAAAATCGTGCCTAAATAGCTGAAATGTTTTACTTGTTCCACAGGTTCCCCCGTTTACAACACAATTGATATTTTCAACAATTCTACGTATTTTCATTGTCTTTGTCTTTTTATTGCTGACTTTCATACCATATCTATTACAACAGTTATTCAATTTAGTCAGGGACTCTTGCAAACTTGTAGCAGATTTATTTAGAAGTATAACATCATCCACATAAAGCAAAAAGCTGACATTAACATCTCCAATTTTGATATCATGTTTAATACCACTTTCCTTCATAATGCAATCCATATAGATAATGAATAACAGAGTGGATAATGTACATCCTTGTCTCACACCAGATTTAACATTAACCCATCTTCCTGTACTTCCTTCAATTCTAACTGCCGACTTCCAACTCAAATACAGACTAAGTACTGCTTGATATAATGCCCCATTGACACCATATAACTGTACCATATTGAATAGCTTTTCTCTTGGCACCTTGTCATATGCCTTTACCAGATTGACAAAACTTAAATACAGATCTTTGTTATATTCCCATGCTTTCTCAACTATTCGTTGTAAAGTGAAGATCTGATCTTGACATCCTCTATTTGGCCTGAATCCAGCTTGTTCTTCACCAAGCTTTTCTTCCACGATTCTTCTCAACCGTTTCTCAAGTATGCTTGCATAGATCTTGCGAGGAACACTCAGTAGGGAAATACCTCTGTAATTCTCACATTCAGTTATATTTCCCTTTTTATATGTGGGTACTATTAGAGCACTACTCCAATCATCGGGAATTCGTCCCTCTGTCCAGGCTTTCTGACCTATGCAATGCAGTCACTGTAAGACTTTTATACCACCATACTTCAGCATTTCTGGTCAAATATCATCTACTCCTGCTGCCTTTCCACATTTCAAGCGTTTGATGGCTTTTTCTACTTCAAGTATGGATACGTATTCCTGACTGTATGCCTGTTGAGTGTTTTTTACCTCTGTGCTATCACTGCTTGTTTCATTTAGCAATTTATTGAAGTAATTGCTCCATACTTCGGGGAAACCTTTTTCTCCTGTTTTCATGTAACCTTTATCATCTCTAACTCCTTTTACAGCACTCTTTCCTCCATTTCTAAGCTTCTTCAAGAACCTCCAGAATATCTTACCACCTTCTTGATATTTATTTTCTATGTTCTTGCCAAAGTCCTCCCATGACTTTTGTTTAGCTAGTTTTACACACTGTTTAGCTTTCTAACATTTGTCTCTGTATTCTCTAAGAGCACAAGCTGACTTATTTGCCAGGAACTTTTGATATGCTTTCTTCTTTTCCTTCACTGCCTCTTTAACTTCCTGTGTCCACCATGGAGTTCTGATTTTTCTATCCTTGCAGACAACCACACCACATGCCTCTCTGGTTGAATCAATTAGGGTTTTCTTCAAGGCTTGCCACTGAATCTCCAAGGTTTAGTTCCTGTTCTCAAACTCTTTCATTTTTTCTTCAAGAATCTTTGTGTATTTTAGTCTACAGTTCACATCTGAGAGCTGCTCAACTTTAATTCCCCTTAAAACTTTCTTACATGTTATTCTTTTCAGTACGAAATTCAATTTTATCCTGCTCAAGACTAAATTTCAAATCCTCTGTACACTCTGGTGTCTTGCACCAGGGAAAAAACATCACTATCAACAATAACATAGTCAATGAGACTTTTCTTATTCCTTGTCTCTTCTCTCCATGTGAATTTGTGCACATTTTTATGTTGGAACATGGTGTTAGTAATAACCAGTCCATGTCCTGAGCAGAAATCCAACAGGTATTTGCCATTATTATTGGCTTTGCTCTTTTCTCCAAATTTTCACAAAATATTTTTGTATGTCTGACAATCATTTCCTACTCTGCTATTTAGATCCCCAACAAGGACCAACTTTTCCTTTTTCATTATGTCAGCTGCTTTTTCTAAAGCCTCAAAAAATTTCTCCGCTTCTACCTTAGTAGAACCTTCTATGGGACCATAGGCACAAATAAGTCTCATTGTCCAATTCCCCATGCTTGCCATTCAAGAAGATTAGCCTCGTATTTTGTGTTGAATACTATGGCTGCTCCTTGTCCTTGATTGTCATTTCCTGAATATAACATTTTGTATTTATTGTTCAGAAAGATCTCACCAGTTTTTGTCTTGTTTGTTTCAGTCACCCCTATTATATTGATCTGGTACTTATCTAATTCCTCAGCTAGCTCCATTTCTTTGCCATTCAGGTTTCTTATGTTGATAGTACCGATCTTTAACTGGTGAAGCTGAGTTGGGGTGTGCTTTCAGATTTGTTCCAGTAGCTGACTTTTCGCTGTTCGCCCTGGTTCCCTGGCAAAAACAACGGGGGCCTTGTTTAACCGGGCAAAGCCCTAGCTGGCATGAAATTTTGTCACGTTGTACCATCATTTTCTATACTGGTTTAAGCCAATAAAATATCCATAAGTTTGTTAATACTTTTTAAAGAGTAGCCATTGCTTTTAAAGGTCCATTTAAGATGTTATAGTTCTTTTTTTAGTTCTTCTTCATCTGACAGTACAGATCTTGTATACGATTCACTAAAGTTGATATAATACCCAACTTTTGTGCTGAATGGTGATGTGAGGACGCATGCAGATATCTTTCCATGTGTATCGGCTTTCTAAATATAGAGACTTTTATGGACTCAGGCGTCTTGGTGAGTTTAACATCTAGGAAACAGAGAGAACTATTTTCTTCAATCTCCATGGTCAATTTGATATCTGGATGGAGGTTGTTTAAGTGGTGTTGAGAAAACTGTGAAGATTCTCAATACCATGTTCCCATATGAGGAATTTATCGTCCACATATCTAAGCCAAATTCTTGGTTTTAAACAATTCTTGTTTAAAGAATTGTTTAAAATCGTTGATCCCAACGAAACATTTTGCGTATCCAATAAATCTCAATGTGTTATAATTCTCAGATTTTTAGTCAGTTTATATAAAAAATGAACATATCCCAACTCCGAGTTAATATTAGTAGTCATATGTGTGTGTATATATATATATATATATATATATATATATATATATATATATATATATATATATATATATATATATATAGCTGTGTGTATGTATTCCAGATGATGATCTTCATATGAAGGTTGAAATGTAGGGAAATTATATTATTCTAACACAGCAGTACTTTCCATAATTTGAAAAATTAAAAATGGCAAAAAATTATATTTTTGGTTTAATCCTTTATCCAAGTGTAAACAAACAAAGTTTCGCATGAAGTTTTCCAGTCGTGAAGTTACTTCATGCACAAACCTTGTTTGCTTGCACTTGGATAAAGACATTATTATTATTATTATTATTACCCCCCCCCATGGAGTCGACAGACTCATCGTGAGAGGTTCATTCAACTGACAACATATTTATCATATAGAATCTTAAAGTGCTCAACACTCCTTGCATTAACAACACATTCTGGCAATGCATTCCATTCATTGAAAGTTCTCCATATAAAAAATCTACTCCTCACACCTTTCTTCACCACACTTTTACATAACTTCCAGGAATGACCTCTGCAATCCACATCTCTTCAACCTCTCTCCATAGCCAGCATTCCAAAGTCTGGATATTGTCTTAGTCACTCATCTCTGGACCTTCTCCAATGTTTCCACATCACATTGAAAACCAGGTGACCAGATCTGAGAATAATAGTCCAAATGTGGTCTGACCAGTGCCTTATACAGTGCCACAACCACTTCCTTATCCTTACATGTTAAAACACTTCTTATCATAGCAGCACTACGATGTGCAGCCTTTGCAACATTAGCAATATGCCCTCTAAACTTTAGTGTACTGTCAACCATCACTCCCAAATCTCTAATCTCATCCACTTCCTGCAGTACAGCACCATCGATATAGTACACAGCCTTATATTTCTGCACTCCAAAATGCAACATCTTGCACTTATTGATATTAAAACTACAACCCCACTCTTTTGTCCATGTAAAAAGTCTATTCAAATCTTCCTGAATCAGAACTTATAATTCGTCCCAACTTTGCATCATCAGCAAATAACTGAAGATCCCCAGTCAGTTCACATTGTTAGATCTTGAATGATGGCTCTATCAAGAATAGAACTGCTCCACTCAAGATTTAACAAGAGAACAATATCAAGCAAAGCACACTTGTACTCTTAGCAAACAGACATAATATGTAAAGATGCAGATATTAACTTTGTTTATAAAGGAATTAAAATATAAAAGAAGAGGTTGAATCTTAAATTAAAATGAAATCGAAGGAGGAAATAAATATTAAATTGTACTACGGTTATTGTCTAAAATAGATGGAATCTTAATTTGTCAAAAACATCAATGTTAAAATATGTCATGTATAAAGTCGTGTATCATTGTGCGAACAAAAGTTCAAAGGTTGCAGTTTGACCACCAAAGATGACGTAACAAGCGATGAGTAGGCGTTCGTGGAAGGCGCAAAAAATTTGCGTTCCCCGAAAAAAGCAATGCATGTACAGCAAGGAGGTGACGTCACTCGGTGACAGCAAATGGAGAGCGTCGTAGACAAGTTTGGAGTGCGGAAAGCGAGCGCTATAATGGGGTTTAAAACGGATTCACATTGTTGAGAGAGGATTTCTTTTTGCTTGCGTTTACATTTTTCTCCTGGTTCCTGTGGTGCTTCCCGGTCATGTGTGCCCTCCCTGTGGGTCTCCTGCTCAAAGTTCCTGAGCGGATCAGCATGCCTGATATCTGACAAGACGTGTGAAGACAGTAAAGCGGCAGCATGTTTCCTGTTGCTGAGCGACGCAAATCGAAGAAAATATAGCAAGAGATGACGGCAGTGTTCGAGTTGTAGACCATCGATGTGGATCTAACTGATGAGAAAGCAGCAAAGGATTCCTTTGAAGGTATCTTCTCTTTTTTGTGTTATCTATTGGTGATGAAGGTGTAAAATGGACAGAGTTTAGAAAAGAAGAGAGAGAGAATTTTGAGACAGTTTCCTGTGTTATGTTAATCGAATTGGACTGGTAGTCTACATTCATAAGTTGTCTAGACCAAGTTTAATGTGTATGGGTCGTTAGTAGCAGTAATCTAGTTTAATACCGACATCCATGTTTGTGATATAGATGAACATAAGATTCTCATGTGTGTGTTTGAATAGCCTGTCTGTTTAATTATTATTACCCTGCTTTACTTGTATTTTAGTATTAACCTTGATTTGCTTGATTATATGTGTTGTTTAAATCGTAATGTTCTTAGATAAATAATAAATACCTTTTCCCATGTATATCTGAGTTTGTCTGAGTAAGAGATTGAATTTTACCACTCACGAAAATATCAAGCCTATGTTTAGAGGAAAAAGGGGGAATTTAAGATTGTCAAGACCATGACTGTATACTGAGAACTCAATCTACCTAACTACTTAATCTATATAAGGTATTACTTGAATTCTGGGAAAGTTTCTTTGGATAAGAATTTCTAGAGTTCTGACTGGCGCAGCATTAACAAATAAATTTAGTCAGAGCTCAAAGAGAGAAACGGCCCCAGAAAGTCAGTTTAGAAGTCAGATCTCAGTAGGCACAAGGAGAACAATAGAGGTAAAATATATAAGAAAACAACAACGTAACAACATGATATATCGTTTACAAACAAGTTAAGCAGCAGGGGCCAAGAACAGAACCCTGGGACATGCCATTGGTTACCCTCCTTTTTTTTGAGATAGTGCTCCATCATACACAACCTACTGGTATCATTCAGAGAGCCAATCTCTGATCCATCTAACCAATATACTGTCTATTCCATCCTCTACAGGTTGTACACCAACTTATCATGTGGTAATCTATCAAATGCTTTTGCAAAGTCTAAGAATGTTACTGTATATGATTCTCCCTTATCTAACACACTCATCACTTTATCATAAAATGCAAGTAAATTACTGAAACAGGACTTACCCTTTACAAATCCATGCTGACCTTCATAAAGAATGCCATGTCCATCAACCCAATTCTGTATTCTATTCCTTACCAATCTCTCCAACACCTTGACCAAAACTGCAGTTATACACACTGGCCTATAATTGGAGACTTCTGTCTTAGAACCATGCTTGTGGAGTGGTACTATTTTGCCTTCTTTCCACTCCTTAAGAACCCTACCCACTGCAAGACTTTCATTAAATAAACAGGTCAAGGACATAACCCCTTGACCAAGAATAATTAAATGAAGAATATAATTTCTTGACATCTTTAATTTAGAGTATAACCAAGTGAAAACTCTTACATCTATCTCTAATGTAGAGTATTTTAGTAATAAGGTGTGACACCTTTTGGCTACTTGTATATGGAAATATGACTTCTGCATTACTTCAACCTTGGTATCACTTCTCAGTCTGGCTCCCACTAATGAGACCTCAATAAAGGCTCGCACTGATGACATCTCAATTTTCAGCAAGATAAGTACTTTGGTTTTCTTTTGTTTGTTTTTCACTTTGCTAGTGGTAGTTTTGTCCCCACTAGCACTGTTTTTTTTTTTTTTAAAGTAAATATTAAGATTGTTGGTAGTGCAATTAATATCTCCATTACGGGATTACTTTTGGTGGTATCATGCCAGCCATTTTATAATAGCTCAAATATAGCATTTGCTGGTAGTGTAGAATTATTTCTACATCACAGGATTATTTAGTTCTCAATCTTATGACTGAAAGGGTTTTTTTTTTCTCTTTTACAATCAAAACGCAGAGGTTTTAGTCTTTTTCCCAACCTGAGATAATGGTACCAATTCCTCCAAGAGTGCAAACTCTAGTAACTGAAATTCCAGGATGTGAAGAAGTGAGACAGGTAACTAAGGTTTTAAAAGAGATAGTGAATAAATGCTAATAACATTTATTCTTTCACCCCATAGAGAGAAATATTTAATTGTAGTTCAAGATGTGGAAACAAGGGATAAACTATTACAGGGTTTTACTTTTGAAGGCAGCACAGTTATTCCTGTAATGGTTGGGTGCTAGGTAAAAACAGCAAAAATTGAAAGATTTCCAATGGAATATATACAGAGAATAGTAATGGAATTCTTATACAGACATTCTCGAAATGGGGTAAGATTAGTAACATACCAAAGGGTTTTTCAGGTGATGTCGCCTTCACAATGGATATGAAGATGCCCGTACCAAATTTTGTCAACATCGGTACACCAAGTTATGGTAAACTATCTCAGAGTACCAAGGCAGTGCCTGTGTTATGGTTTATATGATCACTTGAGTGGTAACTGCCCCAAAATCTAAATGTTTCAACTGCATGGAGATCAGACATATTGCTAATCAGTGCCTCAATGTCAAGAATGAGAAATTTCTGAACGTTGCGTTAGCACCTGTCCTTTTAGAACTTTTGCTGAAAGAGTTGGAGCACCGGTAGAGTCAATTAGAACACCGTATATATCAGAGAGGCATAATGAAGAGTTCCTGGATCTTCCAATTTGGTCTAGTAAAGATGGTGCTTTTAAACAAACTACACTTGGTAAAATCACAAAACATGCACAACCAAATCAGCTAAAAATTAGTCCCAAAATTTTAGATCTGCAGGAGCCACTTTCTAAGTCAAATATTGATGGAACATCAGTTGAAATTACCAATAATGAACCTCGTATTACAACTGAACAAATACAAGAAGAAATGCAAAAACATGAAACTATTCTACAAGAAGAAACAGAAAAGCAAGTAAGACAACTGAAAGAACATAATATGCTGACAAGATCATCAAAAAGGTAAGATGAATTAATAAAAAAAAATTGAGGATAAACAAAAAAAAAAAAATTAAAAAAGGAACTACATCTAAAAGAAAAAGAAGTAATAAATATGTAAAGATGGAGAAGGTTGTGGATCATCAAATGAAAACTGTTCAGGCTCAGAAGAGTTCATGGACTATGAAGAACCATCTCATGTTAATAAAAGGAAAGCAAGAGATACAATTAAAGAAAATATAATAAAGTTTACTGATTCAAAGTTTTCTCAGTATGATTATCATCTACATGAAAAGAAAATAACTAGCTTCCAAATCAAGAACGATAGGTAATCGAAATAATGGAAAGCAAACTGTAAAAAACTGGAAAAGAGTTTACAAGAAACAGGCTACACAATTGCTCCTTCGTAGATTGAAGACCTCATCAGGTCCATCAAAAATTTAGAAGTTAAAGACTTACCAGTGACATTTCAATAATCACAGCATCTCCTTTCTGCATTGCCTCATTAAATATACGAGGATTCCACAGGCCAATTAAACAAGAAACTATATGGAAACTTATGCTATGTCATAATATCAGGCTTTTGTTTCTCCAAGAAACATACTTCTGCAGATATAAAGACATAAAAACTTTAACAGATAGATATTCACTTCTTTCTTATTGGAGCTTTGGAACATTTAACAGGGATGGAGTAGGAGTTCTTATTCTTGTTCCCCTCCTTGGTAATATCCAAAGGGATGCAGAAGGGAGAATCTTGACAAGAGACTGGAAATACTGTGGATGTGTAATAAGGTTTATAAATGTTTATGCTCCATCCAATGGAACAGTTAGACGAAAATTCATCCAGGAATTGGAGCCATATTTATATGGTACCCACTACATCATAGCAGCTGGAGACTGGAAATGTATTGAAACCCCCACATTAGACAAAATAGGAGGGATATACACAGTTAAAAACATGTCTCGACAATGCTCAACTAGTAGACATGTAGAGGATTCACAATCCTAATCTCCAGACTTACACGTACACAAATCAAGGTATTGGTACCTGTCTTGATTGAATTTATCTCTCTCTTCTTCTTGACATCAGCATGTCTGATCATATCCAGTTCTACTTAAGTTTGACTGCATGGAACAAGTATAGATAAGTTTGGTTGATCTTTTCAACCAAATTCCAGATCCTCTGTTCAAATTGGAATAGTGTTACCCCTGGAATTGGGATATGTGGTTAAAATTCAAACAAGCAGTAAAACAGAATATAATGGAATGGGAAAAGGAACAGGCTTTCCTCAAAAGAAAAAAGCTGAAAGACCTGTGTAAAGAGAGAAGCTGGTTCGTAACAAACCAACGCAATGGTATAGAATGTAGGAACATCATTAGAAACATTAACATAAAGATAGAAGTGGAAAGGCAGAAAGAAATTTTAAGATAAGAATACAGCAGCACTTGAAAGATAGCCTTTCAGCTGCATTCTTCAACAGACAATTCACTAAATTCCGCAAAGAAAGGACTATCACTCAAATCTGCATTGATGGTGAAGACATGTCCACCACACAAGACATCCTTGACTCCTTTCAAAAACACTACAAAAATCTGTTTGAAGACAATAGTACTGTTGGAAATTATAACTCTTGGAACATTAATGGCTTTCCTGTTCATATCCAAGATGGGCTTGACAGACCCATTACAGAATTTGAAGTTACCACAGCATATAAAGAATGCCAGACAAGAAAATCCCCAGGACCTGATGGTCTAGGGATAGAACTTTATCGCGAGGCCTGGGATTTTATTTTTCCCATTCTAAAAAGAGTCAAGCAAGGTTGCTCTCTTAGTCCACTGCTCTTTGCATTGGTTCTTGAACCTTTCTTACAGAAAGTTGACGATACAAATGCTGTGCTAAGAACAACAGTTCCTTCAACTCCAAAAGGAAATAAGGTACTAGCATACGATGATGATATAGTGGGTACTTTGAAGGATAATGATTCATATACATCTTTTTTGATGTTTTGGAAAAATTCAGCAAGATCAGTGGATTAACTACTAATGCAGAGATCAGGCAAGAAAAAATTAAGTTTTTGGAAAGTGGGATCTTGGAGGCGTTCCTTTTGGACTAACCCCTAAGAGAGAGAACCCCTTCATTATACTTGGAATTTCCTTCTCCACTTACCCAATATTACCAGTTCAAGAACTTATATACAAGAACTTTGAAACCTTAGAAGACTGGAAAATAGGGCCATTTTCCTTTTCTTCTAAAGCTATAGTACTCAAAACTATAATCTTTCCTGCTCAATTGTACATAATAAACATTACAAACATCGCTGAAGCAAAAAAAAAAACCAATTATATAGTAAGCCTGTGCAATTATTTGGGTCCAGCCAATACCAAGAAGTTAAAAAAGGAATTTCTTCAGCTATCAAAGAACCACGGACGATTTGGGCTTCAGTCTTAAAATTCTGCTATTTTAGCAATACAGCTTCAAAAAAGCATAAAATATTGCAGACCAATCGCTTGTGCAGACCTTCTCCTGTGCTTCCATCTTCTCTTGTTTGAAGTAAATGATTATAAAGGTCCAAAAGCTGAGATTATTCTTGAATGCTACAACACTCTGTGCTTAACTCTAAGACTGATACAACACACTGGCATTGACAATCTTTCCATTAAAAAAAAAAGTAAAATTTAGTATAAAGAAATCTTTAATCTCTTTTGGCACAAACTTCCACAGTTGGGTACTGACAACAATACTTTGGAAACAAAGTATGAAAATAACTTATTTGAAGTTCCAAGAATACCCTAACAGGAGGGATCTTGCTTGCAGAATTGCATATGGCCGCCTTCCAGTCAACACCATCAAATGGAGGTACTTGAACATCGGAGATCCAATCTGTGATATCTGTTTCTTATTGGAAACAAGCATTTTACAGCTGCTCTATTGCCCTGCGTATTTGGAACAGATTATGTAATGTGTTGGGCATTCCAGTACTTACAACAGAATAGGTTATTTTTCTGCAGTGGGAAGAGAATTTTGATTTTTATAATTAATGAATTAAAATACCATTTATGGAAGGTTAGAATGCATATATTATAGAATATTATATTGTGGAAGTTTTATTATGCAGTCACACAATTTTTGTATTTAGAAAGAGAGATCCAATCTGTGATATCTGTTTCCTATTGGAAACAGGCATTCTACAGATGCTCTCTTGCCATGCATATTTGAAACAGATTATGTAATGTGTTGGACCATTCCAGTACTTACAACAGAACAGGTTATTTTTCTGCAGTACCCACCATCTGCCAGCAATGGGAAGAGAATTTTGATTTTTATAATTAATGAATTAAAATGCTATTTATGAAGGTTAGAAAAAAAAAAAACATGGATTTGAAAACTAGCAATATGACATCCGAAGGCTTTATAATATTATATTGTGGAAATTTTATTGTGCAGTCACACAATTTTTGTATTTAGAAAAAAATATTCTAGGAGATATCAAATTTTTGACTAGATGGTGCAGACCACCCACATTATGCAATATTCACCAGGGGGGGGATAAAATTCTATTCTTGCTATGGAGGTTTTTTAAATAGTTCCATCCTCTTAATTCAATGTGATCTTATGGTATTGCAGGGATGACTGGAGAGTGAAATCCCAGGCAGAGAAAGCCAACTCAAGGTGGTTAACTCAGATAAGGCTACCCACCTGGGTATCAGTCATCTTTGTGCTTTAGTTTGAATTGATCTTTTGGTTGTTCATCTATATGAGACTGGTGAAAAAGGAAAACTGCTAGTCTTTAGCTATATGATGATATAAAAGAGCTGAGCCCTTTCTATCTATCTATCTAATCTCTCTCTGTCTCTTCTTTTTTCTAATACTAGCAGGCTCTCTTGCATCCCTATATTAACTACTCTAGGTTTATGATGAACACTCTTTTACTTTTTCACCTCAATAAAGTATAATAAATTTAGTTTAATCCTTTATCCAAGTGTGAGCAAACAAAGTTTGCACCTGAAAGTACCTTCAGGACTGGGGTAAGGTGGTACAACACCAGGGAAACTCCTTGCAAAGGTGGAGCAAGCTACCAACACTCCTGTCTCAGTATCTCCTATAATGCAAAACACATCTCCTTGCGGATATGTCTAATGTTATGCATTAAGGGAAGGGCCACTACCCAGACTAGTTTCGACCTTTATTCAGGTCTCTTCGGTGGGAGCCAGGCCAAGCTGAGATACCAGGCAGAAGCATTCGCAGGTCATCTCTACCTATAGGAGTTGCCAAATGGTGTGCCACCCTTTTTTTTTAATAAATTACTCTGGATGTAGAGAAAGATGTTGAAAGTTTATTTTTCACTTGGTTAGAGTATAATAAATTTTCTTAAAATAAACTTTCAACATCTTTCTCTAAATCCAGAGCAATTTATTAAAAAAGGGTGGCACACATTTGGCAACTCCTATAGGTAGAGATGACCTGCGAATGCTTCTGCCTGGTATCTCAGCTTGGGCCTGGCTCCCACTGAAGAGACCTCAATAAAGGTCGAAACTAGTCTGGGTAGCGGCCCTTCCCTTAATGCATAACATTAGACATATCCGCAAGGAGATGTGTTTTGCATTATAGGAGATACTGAGATAAGAGTGTTGGTATCTTGCTCCACCTTTGCAACGAGTTGCCCTGATGTTGTACCACTTTACCCCAGTCCTGAAGGTACTTTCAGGCGTAAACTTTGTTTGCTCACACTTGGATAAAGGATTAAACTAAATTTATTATACTCTAACCAAGTGAAAAAACTTTCAACACCTCAATAAAGGTTGAAACCAGTCTGGGTAGTTATCCAGACCGGTTTCCATAATGGATAGCATTACACATGTCTGTAAGGATATGTGCTTTGCATTATGGGATACTAAGGCAAGTGATGTGAAGTCATTAGCCTCTATATACGAGATGCTCAGTTGTGAAGTTACTTCACGTGCAAGTTTGCTTACACTTGGATAATGGATCAAACCAAGAATATAATTACGTAGCATCTTTAATTTATAGTATAACCAACTAGAAAAACTTTCAACATCTCCATACGTTGATCTGCAATGGGTAGACTTTTTTTTCCCCTTAACTAACAATAATGAGAGCATGAAGCAAAATGAATCAACAATGATAGAAATTTATCTTTTTGTCAGAAAGAAAGTCTTATCACAGTTCTTATTTATTTCAACCTCTCATACATGGTTAACAGAGCAGCTGAAAAGAAAATTTTGGCAACACACTTATAAATGCTTACCAATTAGAACAGAACTTCATTTCTTCTTCTTCAGCCATTTTAAAATATCTGAAAAAAATAAGAATTATGCCATATTATACAATTATGCCTGACACATTTTTAGTCATGCTGGAAAACATGAAATAAGAGTTACTCATTTATATGTCTATTTAAATCTTATGGAGAGATGGAAAATTAAATTAAAGCAACAAAATATAAATATATAAATATAATATATATCCATATCAGGTTTAGATTAGTTTAATATTTTCATGAAATTAATAGCGTACATTAAGAGTTGAAGCTAGATAACTGGTAGGAGACTCCACACATATGAATGTAGAACAAACAAAATTGCACATGTTAAACTTGCCAACCATTGTTTTGAGCATCGGTGCCATGACGCACAATACAGAGCATAATAAAATAAAAACTGAATCTATGACAAATACAAAATTTTCAAGAGATGTTACAGGAGACATCTTTTTCAAAATCCTATATAATTTAGATTCTCCCACTTATAAATTACCTTTAATTTGATAATTTCAATCTTCAAGATCAGTTCATCTACTTCTAACTCATTTCTCTTCAAAACTGATTTAATGCCAATTTATCCTTCTCACAAGTACATTAAGTATTCTACTTTTGAACTTTCTTCCTTTTTATCAGTTTCTGAAGGCTCCAATGGCATTATATCTGCCTTAAATTGAATAGGATCTACATCACTTGAAGCTTCATTCTTGTCACATTATCTGTATCAGGTCTACAAAGACAGTCAACAACCATATTTTGTGTGCTATATAAACAGGACACTTTCAAATCATACTCTTGTACTTTCAAATCCATTTAACAATTCTTTAATTTTATCATTCATATTATTCAAGAATATCAGAGGCTTATGGTCTGACTATAGTTCTATTGTATTTGCTGACCAGATAACAAATACTTTAGCTTTCTAAGAGGATAAATTAAGGCTAATGAGTTTTTCTCATCATCATCAATTTCCTGATATGTATCCCCAAGGGGTTCATGACAGCATTACTATGACAGCACTACATGATTAAGTTCACATTATTATCATTCTCCTATCAACAATTTTCCTCCAAATCAATCTATTACTTGTGAGCATGCCAACATTGTCATATCTAACATTCCATGCTTCTAAGACATTTCTGACTGAATCAATCTAGACCTTGGTCTTCCTCTGGATCTCTTTCCTGCCATCAAGCACTTGTTTTGCTAACCTTTCTTCACCCATTCTAATTAAGTGGCCATACTGCAGTAAATTAGCTCTGCTGACACATTCTTGAATGCTAAGAATGCCAAGTTCTTTTCTAATATCTTCATTTTTAATATGATTCTACCATTGATGCCATCGGTTCACTTCCTTAATTTTTCTTAGAACCCTCATATCTGTGGTCTCTAGTCTTTGATCAAGTGCTTTATTTCTAACCCAATTCTCAGATCCATAACTTAAAATTGGTTTGAATACTGTCTATTTCCATATTTTAACCTGCTATCTTCACAGAAAACTGTGCCAATATAGCTGAAATATTTTACTTGTTCTATAGGCTGCATTGTGAATGGAGCTAAAGTTTTCTATGCTTCTGCCTATTTTCATAGTTTTGGTCTTTTTATTGCTGATTTTCACACCAAATTTGATACAGCTATTATTCAGTTCAGTTAGTGAATCCTGGAGACTTGTACTAGATGTGTTTAGGAGTACAACAACAACATCTGCATAAAGCAAAGAGCTAAGTCTGACATCTCCAATTCTAATATCAGGTTTGGTGTCCACTTTCTTTCATAACGTGATCCATATAGATGATGAATAAGAGTGAAGATAACATGCATCCTTGTCTCACCCCTGATTTTACATCAAACCATCTTCCTGTATTTCCTTCAATTCTAACTGCTGACTGACAACTTAAATATAGACTATGTATTGTTCTGTATAATTGTTCCATTCACCTAATATAATTGCAGTATTTTGAAAAGCTTTTCTCTAGGTACCTTGCTGTATGCCTTTTCCAGATCTACAAAACTTAAGTACAGATCCTTCATATTACTACGATTTCTCAACTATATGTCTAAAAGTGAAAATTTGATCTTGACAACCTCTATCTGGCCTGAACCCAGCTTGTTCTTCTCCAAATTTCTCTTTCACAATCTTTCTCAACATCTTTTCAAGTATGCTTGCATAAATCTTAATATCTAACTCTGGAATAGTTAGTAAAGAAATTACTCTGTGATTCTCACATTTTGGTTTTGTTCCTTTTTTTTTTTTTTTTTTTTATGGTGGGTACTATGAGAACTCTACTTCAATCATTGGGAATTCGACTTTCTAATCAGACCAATCAAGTCATTCTATCAAGTAGTTTGTTTTATACAACTGTCCGAAGCAAGAGTGCTGTCTGTATCTCTTGAAATGGATAAGATTGAGTATCGTGCAGTTATAAAATTCTTTGCAAAAGGAGGTTTAACGCCAAAAGAAATTCATTCGAAGTTTATAAAAGTTTATGAGCGCTCTTCTCCTTCGTTTTTGACAATTAAGAATTGGGTTGCAGAGTTTAAACGTGGCCGTACCAGCCTTGAAGATGATCCACTTGAAGGACGTCCAAAAATTGTAACACCACCAGAAATCATTGGTCAAGTGCATGGTATTGGATGACCGGCGAGTCAAAGTGCATGAAACTGCTGAGACTATAGGCATTTCAAAAGAACGTGTAGGATATATTTTGCATGAAGAATTGCAAATGAAAAAGCTTTGCACAAGATGGGTGCTGGGCTTTCTCACAGCAGATCAAAATTGCACTCGGATGAAAATCTCTGAACAGTGCTTGGAGCATTTTAACAAGATAAATCTGATTTCGTGCATCGATTTATTACTATGGATGAGACTTGGATTCACCATTACACACCAGAATCCAAACAGAAGTCAATACAGTGGACAGAAGCCAGTTCAGTGCCAAAGAAGACAAAGTCAACAATAACTGGGGAATATTATTACAATCTTTTAACCAGACTAGATGAAAAAATTCATGAAAAAAGACCTGGTTTGCAGAAAGAAAGAAAAATCATCTTTCATCAGGACAATCCACCTGCCCACAAAGGTGTCTTGGCAATGGGAAAATCAAGTAATCTGCACTATGAATTGTTGGAACATCCACTCTATTCCGCAGATTTGGCTTCCTCTGACTTCTATCTCTTCCCAAAACTAAAACTTTTCCTCGCTTGTCAGCATTTTTCTTCGAATCAAGAGATGATTGCAGCTGTAGAGGGATATTTTGCAGATCTTACTGAGAACCACTACAGGGATGGGATAATGATGCTGGAATAAATGTATTAATCTTAAATGAGATTATATTGAAAAATAAAAATAATTTTGAAATTATAACTTTGTTTTTTCATTGTTAGGCTGAGAACTTTTCAGACTACCCTTGTAGTCTCCATAGAGGTCTACACATTTGATCCAGCAAGTTTCCAATTTTTTCATCCCATCTAAAAAGTAGAATTTGTCAAATTGTACAAAATAGTCATTGACAACCTTGATGACATCCTCATTCGAAAAAAATCTTTTCCCACCAAGCCAAATTTTTAAGTTTGGGAACAAGAAGTCACATGGGGGCCAAGTCCAGAGAATACAGTGGATATGTGGAACCAATTCAAACCTCAATTTATGCAATTTTGCAATGGCTGATGTGTGGGACAGTGCATTGTCTTGATGAAAGAGCATTTTTTTGTGTGCCAATCTTAGCCGTTATTTCTTACCCTTTTCAAACAGTCTATCATGATAATTCCTTGGGAATCCCAAAAAGCAGTGGCCATCACCTTCCCAGCTGACGAAACGGTCTTCACTTTTTTTTGGTGCTCTTTCACCAGGCACTGTCCACTGTTTTGACTGCTGCTTTGGACTCAAGTGTGTATTGGTAGATCCAAGTTTCGTCTACAGCCATGAATCGATGCAAAAATTCCTGCAGATTGTGATTAAGCATCGCCATACACTTTTTTGCATGAGTTTTTGATCGGCAGTCAGCATCACCCATCGGGCACACACAGCTTTTTCATGTGCAATTTTTTGTGAAGGATATTATACAGCCGTTAGTTGAGATGTCTACAATCTCATGTACTTTCACTTGGTGGTCTTTCGTAACAATACCATGGATTTTGTCAATCATTTCCTTCGCAGTGACCTCAGTCAGGCATCTGGAGTGCGCTTCATCTTCAATGGACTTACGACCACATTTAAACTCATTTATCCAAAAATAAATAGTCCTTAATGCTAGTGCAGAGTCCCCATGAACTGCACCTAACTCAGCTTTTGATCTGCGCAACAGTCCATTTCTTCAAATAAAAGTGTTTGATCACTGCACAAAACTCGTTTTTCTCCATTTTTATGAAAAATGCAAACACAATAATTTTAAATGTTTGCCAAACGAGAATTACGCGTCGCACGTGGCTAAAATTTTGCCAGGGGTTGTGAAAAAGATGATACGTGCCGACACTGGCATGAACGAACGAATTGTGTCACCGTCTATTGGAAATATACCAAACTTTTCAAACAACTGTTGTATCTAAAAACCATTATTTTTTTGTTTGTAATAAAATACTGTTCTATAGCATTTTATATAATTCATTTTGTATTAATAGTTGTATTTTGCACTAGTCAATGTGCTGTGCAGGCTAGGGTTAGTATCAGTACTGGCTAGTATACTCAACGATGGTGCTTCATTCAACGCAGACAGTACCAAACCGCTACCTAGTAGGGGATAATGTAGTGGGGGTAATGCATGATTTACGTGCAGTTTGGGCTGGTAGCACTGCAGTCCCACCACTACAAATTCTTACGAGTCACCACTGATGACTAGTATTGTAAGAATAGAAAAATTAGGATCTCAAGGAGTTTTTTCACTATGTGGTGACTAGGAGGAAAAATGATAGTTACAATGGGTGGAGATGGGATTTGGGTGACCAAAGCAGATGATACAGTTGAACTATTTAATGATCACTTTATTCGTGTTCCATCCTGGTACTACAGGCTTTATTCCCAGAAGGATAATGTGGTAAATGTTAGAAGTGAATGAGGATGATGTATTCTGAATACCGAGTACACTAAATGTCAACAATGCAGTGGGACAAGATGGAATTTCACCATGTATATTAAGGGAATGTGCTACAGAACTGACTCTGCAGTTAACTTGGCTGTTTAATGCAAGTCTTGGAATTGGGAGATTTCTATAAAGTGGAAGGAGGGTAAGACAGTACCACTGCATAAGGATAGTAGAATGGAGGTATAAAATTATAGTTCTGTTTGTATTTCTTCTGTAATTGTTAAGATTTTGGAGAAATTGATAAGAACTCATATACAGAATTGGGCAGGTGAGGATAAATATTATTTATGCAGGCCAGCATGGATCTGTTAAAGGGTGTTCTTGTTTTAGTAATCTCGTTACCTTTTACAACAGAGTAACAACAACAGTGTCTGAAGGTAAGGCATATGCTGTAATTTTATTTATTTTATTTTTTTGGGGGGGGGGGGATTTTCCAAAGCATTTGGCAGGGTGTTGTAAAAATAGGGGAGGGGTATTTCTCGTTAGTCACTTGTTTCTTGTTTTTTATTATTATCCTGGGATGCTTTACTTATATATATATATCTAGGTGAAGCCGCGACAGTGTATTATATCATCACTTAATTTTATAAGTTCCCCTTTTTATACTCTAGATTCCTACCTTCTGTATTCTATACTCCTTCTATCCGAGAGCAATGGAAATATTTATTTAGATTTATGACTGTGCCATCCATGCCTCGATATGGTGCAAGAAATATAGTACTTCCAGTAGGTTATTAAATCTTTCACAACAAAATCTCTAAATACTAAATATTATTATTCGCACAGAACAAGAAATTTCTAGGTGGGCATTAACAATCGTAATTAGTCATCAACCATGCATTACATTATATGACTTAGATTCTCATCTTAAAGACTTAATTAATTGACTGACAATCACATTGGCATATTTCATACCCTTTGATTAAAACAGCTCTATGATGTGATAATAAGCAATTAATTAACACACATTAATCACAGGAAATCTTAATTAGCCCAATCTTTCTTAGGGAAATTAACTATGCTCAAATTAAACTCAATAATAATTTTTTCACAGATCTAAGAGCAATTCATGAACCTTAAACCACTATTTTTCTATATTAAGTAGTTCAGCAGTTCCTTGAGGGGAATTCTCTTAAATCACAAACATAAAATAATTAACATACAGACTTACGTGGGTCTCTGACTGTCTTGCACACGCCTTCCCTCCTTGTTTCTTTTTCTTTTCTTTTCCGGGGCATCAGGGGTTTCTTCTCCATTCCGTGTTTTCTTCATTTCCTTCATGGGAAAAGAAGAAAACACAGTGGAAGAAAAACAAGGGAGTCACAGGGCAACGTTAAGGAATCGTGTCGGCCAAACGGGACACAAGACTAGCGTCTTCTTGAGTCAGGAACTGACCGGTGAAGAACTGCATAGGCTGATGGGCATGCACGTACTCGAACAGAGCAGCAAAGGCTTCAGGACCAGTAGCAGGAATTCTTCTTAGACTGTTGCCTCCGATTTTATCCTTGGCTTCAGACTGGAAATTCCCTTGGTGGACAGAACTCTGTCTATTCCCCCCCCCGAACTAACCAATGGCACTTCTTCCTCACGGCCTCTCGTAGATAGCTCACTCAAGATGGAAACAGGGAGTCTTTCTCCACAAAATTCCAAGCCTTATATTCATATCCCTGCACTTTGGTTTAAGTTTATTGGACCCCAAATGTCCCGGTACGTCTTGCGTATAGTTACGAGAACCACATACAACAGGACGTGACTGGCGGGTCTCGAACTTTCGCCGACAAATTCTATTCTTCCCCTTTGATGTCCTTAAACCGGCTACGTGGCCTACAGGACTTTCCGACTGATGGAGGCTGTCCCTTTTCAATACTGACCTTGAAGGTCACCTGCTACAGGACTCGTAAATGCGTTTCAAAAGGAACTGCCGACTTACAGACACTACCCTTGGTTTCAAACATCCTACTTCTGCTCTTAAACAATCATTGCATGTACCCTCAAGGGGTGTACAGGATATGATAGTACTACATGAAAAAAATTACATCATTATTAATTTCCTATCTACAATTTTCCTCCAAATCAGTCTGTTACTTGTCAACACTCCAATATTATCAGATCTTATATTTCTATCGTCTAAAGCACTTTGTACCGTATCAATCCACCTATATCTTGGTCTTCCTTTCGGTCGTTTTCCTGCCAACCTGGCAGAGAACACTTGTTTTGCAAATCTTTCCCCGCCCATTCTGTTTAAGTGACCATACCACCTGAGATTAGCTCTGCTAATGCATTCCTGGATGCTGACAATGTCAAGTTCTTTCCTAATATCCTCGTTTTTAATATGATACTGCCATTGATGCCATCTGTTCACGCCTATAATCTTTCTCAGGACTCTCATATCTGAAGTCTCTAGTCTTTGGTCAAGTGTTTTACTTCTGACCCAGCTCTCAGATCCATAAGTTAAAACTGGTTTGAACACTGTCTTGTATACAGCTAATTTAGTGTTCTGACTAATTTCTCTCTTATTCCATATGAATTTATTCAATTGACTTCCCACCATACCAGCTTTGCTGATTCTGTTGTCTATTTCTATATTTAATTTACCATCTTCAGTAAAAATCGTGCCTAAATAGCTGAAATGTTTTACTTCTTCCACAGGTTCTCCATTAACAACACAGTTGACATTTTCAATGATTCTGCCTATTTTCATTGTCTTTGTCTTTTTATTGCTGACCTTCATACCATATCTATTACAAGAGCTATTCAATTTAGTCAGTGAATCTTGCAGACTTGTAGCGGATTTATTTAGAAGTATAACATCGTCTGCATAAAGCAAAGAGCTGACATTAACATCTCCAATTTTGATATCATGTTTAATACCACTTTCCTTCATAATGTGATCCATATAGATAATGAATAACAGAGGGGATAATGTACATCCATGTCTCACACCAGAATTAACATTAAACCATCTTCCGGTACTTCCTTCAATTCTAACTGCTGACTTACAACTCAAATAAAGACTAAGTATTGCTTGATATAATGTCCCACTGACACCATATAACTGCAGCGTATTGAATAGCTTCTCTCTTGGGACCTTGTCATATGCCTTTTCCAGATCGACAAAACTTAAATACAGATCTTTGTTATATTCCCATGCTTTCTCGACTATTTGTCGTAAAGTGAAGATCTGATCCTGATAGCCTCTATTTGGCCTGAATCCAGCTTGTTCTTCACCAAGCTTTTCTTCCACAATTTTTCTCAACCGTTTCTCAAGTATACTTGGATAGATCTTGCCAGGAACACTCAGTAGGGAAATACCTCTGTAATTCTCACATGCAGTTTTATTTCCCTTTTTATATATGGGTACTATGAGAGCTCTACTCCAATCATTGGGAATTCGTCCCTCTGCCCAGGTTTCTGAACTATGCAGTGCAGCCACTGTAAGACTCTTATACCACCATACGTCAGCATTTCTGGTCGAATATCATCTACTCCTGCTGCCTTTCCACATTTCAAGCCTTTGATAGCTTTTTCTACTTCAAGCATGGATATGTATTCCTGACTGCATGCCTGGTCAGTGTTTTTTACCACTGTGCTCTCATCACTGCTTGTTTCATTTAGCAGTTTTTCAAAGTAATTACTCCATACTTCAAGGATATCTTTTTCTCCCGTTTTCATGTCACCTTTATCATCTCTAATTCCTTTTATAGCACTCTTTCCTCTATTCTTAAGCTTCTTCAACAACCTCCAGAATATTTTGTCACCTTCTTGATATTTATTTTCTATATTCTTGCCAAAGTCCTCCCATGACTTTGGCAAGAATAGCTAGTTTTACACAGTGTTTAGCATTCCTGCATTTGTCTCTATATTCTCTAAGAGCACAAGCTGACTTATTTGACAGGAACTTTTGGTATGCTTTCTTCTTTTCCTTCACTGCCTCTTTAACCTCCTGTGTCCACTAGGGAGTTCTGATATTTTTATCCTTACAAACAACCTCACCACATGCCTCTCTGGCAGAATCAATCAATGTTTTCTTCAGAGTTTGCCACTGAATCTCCAAGGTTTGATTCCTGTTCTCAAACTCTTTCATTTTTCCTTCAATAATCTTTGTGTATTTTAGTCTACAGCTCACATCTGAGAGCTGCTCAACTTTTATTCGCTTTAAAACTTTCTTACATGTTATTCTTTTCAATATGAAATTCAATTTTATCCTGCTCAAGACTAAATAGTGATCACTTCCAATTTCAAATCTTCTGTACACTCTGGTGTCCTGCACCAGGGAGAAAACATCACTATCAACAATAACATAGTCAATGAGACTTTTCTTATTCCTAGCCTCTGCTCTCCATGTGAATTTGTGCACATTTTTATGTTGGAACATGGTGTTAGTAATAACCAGTCCATGTCCTGAGCAGAAATCCAACAGATATTTGCCATTATTATTAGCTTTGCTCTTTTCTCCAAATTTTCCCAAAATATTTTTGTATGTCTCACAATCATTTCCTACTCTGCTGTTTAGATCCCCAACAAGGACCAACTTTTCATTTTTCATTGTGTCAGTTGCTTTTTCAAAAGCCTCAAAAAATTCCTCCACTTCTACCTTAGTAGAACCTTCTGTGGGACCATAGGCACAAATAAGTCTCATTGTCCAGTTCCCCATTCTCATATTTGCCCACATTACTCTACTTGAGACTGACTGCCGTTCAAGAAGATTAGCCTTGTATTTTGTGTTGAATACTATGGCTACTCCTTCTTTTCCTTGATTGTCATTGCCTGAATATAACATTTTGTATTTATTGCTCAGAAAGATCTCACCAGGTTTTGTCTTTTTTGTTTCAGTCACCCCTATTATGTCAATCTGGTACTTATCTAATTCCTCAGCTAGCTCCATTTCTTTGCCATTCAGGCTTCTTACATTGATAGTACCGATCTTTAACTCTGGTGATGTTGAGTTGGGGTTTATTTTCAGATTTGTTCCAGTAGCTGACTTTTCGCTGTTCGCCCTGGTTCCCTGGTGAAAACAACGGGGGCCTTGTTTAACCGGGCGACGCCCCAGCCGGCATGAAATTTTGTCATGTTGTACCATCATTCTATATTTTGGTTTAACCAATAAGAATACAATTTGGTCGGCTAAATCCAAAATTGCCAGCCCATCCTCGTCCGTTCAGTATCCAAGTAGATACCCAACAGGGTGCACCACGAGAAGGTGAGGATTGGACATTAGGTCAGAAGCCCTGGTCGGTTCTCCGCATTCCTTTAAAGGCTATATGAAGGTCTCCTCTCAGTTATACAGCTTTGACCCTTATGCACCCCCTCTTAAACAATGAGCGAGTTAATTCCCTTTGGGCTTATTTTGATCTTTATACAAAGTTTAAACATACAAAAGATAGATACATTACATACAAGGTTTTTAAGGTGTGTTCCTAAAGTAAAAATTGATGTACAAGAGATTTTATTAATTTTTGTAACATCGAGTTTTTACAGTGTCTCACGAGAGGTTGATTTTTAAGTCGCATCATATAACTGTATTGGATTGGTGACTGGCTCTCTGATAGATATCAGTGCTGTATATGTGGAGCAGTATCAGAGAGTAGGAAGGTTACAAGTGGAGTTCCCGTGGAACTCCACTTCTAAAATAAATATTAATAACAACAACAATAATAATAATAATGATATTGGAAATTTATTTTTCACTTGGTTAGACTATAATAAATTTAGTTTAATCCTTTATCCAAGTGTAAGCAAACAACGTTTGCACCTGAAAATATCTTCAGGACTTGGGTAAGGTAGTGCAACACCAGGCAACTCCGAGTAAAGGTGGACTAAGCTCTCATCACTCCTTGTCTCAGTATCTCCCATAATGCAAAGCACATCTCCTTGCAGACATGTATACTGCTATGCATTAAGGGAATGGCCACTACCCAGACTGGTTTCAACCTTTATTGAGGTGTATTTAAGTAAAGACCTCTCTAAAAATTAGACGATCCCGAAAGATCGCCCAACTCAGCTTTGTTCCACTCAGTGACAAGCTCACCACATCACCAAGAACTTCTCAGCGTTGGCTCTACCCAAGTGGTAGCCTCACCCCACTACCAGACAGAGCCATAATCGCAGCAGTGGCTCGACTCAGAGACAGGCAAAAATCTACCCCAAGCAGAGCCTCTCATATATCCAGCATGGGAGGCAGACCCAAACGTGGAGATACTAAGGCAGAAGCAATAGGAGAGGTCATATTTATGTAAAGGAGTTGCCAACAGGTGTACCATCTTTTTATTGAATTACTCTGGATTTAGAGAAAGATGTGGGAAGTTTATTTTTCACTTGGTTAGACTATAATAAATTTAGTTTAATCCTTTATCCAAATGTAAGCAAACAACACTTGGTACAACAGGTGGTATAACTGTTAGCAACTCCTTTAGGTAAATATGACCTCTCCTATTGCTTCTGCCTTAGAATCTCCACATTTGAATCTGCCTCCCGCTGACGAGACCTCAATAAAGGTTGAAACCGGTCTGGGTAGTGACCCTTCCCTTAATGCATAGCAGTATACATGTCCACAAGGAGATGTGCTTTGCATTATGGGAGATACTGAGACAAGGTGTGATGAGAGCTTGGTCCACCTTTGCTCGGAGTTGTCTGGTGTTGGACTACCTTACCCCAGGCCTGAAGATATTTTCAGGCGCAAACTTTGTTTGCTTACACTTGGATAAAGGATTAAACTAAATTTATTATAGTCTAACGAAGTGAAAAATAAATTTCCAACATCTTTCTCTAAATCCAGAGTAATTCAATAAAAAGGTGGTACACCTGTTGGCAACTTCTTTAGGTAAATATGACCTCTCCTATTGCTTCTGCCTTAGTATCTCCACGTTTGGGTCTGCCTCCCACTGACGAGACCTCAATAAAGGTTGAAACCGGTCTGGGTAGTGGCCCTTCCCTTAATGCATAGCAGTATACGTGTCCACAAGGAAATGGGCTTTGCATTATCGGAGATACTGAGACAAAGAGTGATGAGAGCTTGGTCCACCTTTGCTCAGAGTTGCCTGGTGTTGCACTACCTTACCCCAGTCCTGAAGATATTTTCAGATGCAAACTTTCTTTAAAAAAACGTTTAATTTTCTTGACCAAAAAGCTCTGGAAAGACTTTTATTGGGATTATATTGATCAAGTGCATATAATAAACAACTAAGTATACCAACTAGTTTCACCAACTAAGTCAGTTGGCATCTTCAGGGTACATAACTGATGTGAGGCACTAAAAAGTAAAAAAACTGTTACAAACTCTAATCAACCAATTACAATTATATTAAACAAAGAACAGAGTGCGTACAATACATTCATAGAGCGTGGATGATATCACTTGTTATTTAGGAACGTTCTATAGTTGGCACTATAATTCAGTCTGGCGAGTTGAAGGATCTGATAAGTCTTCCAGATCACGGGCAAGATTAGTCCTTGGTTCCTGTTAAGGTTTTGTATACAGCAGGCAACTGTTGTGGCCTCCTTAAAAATTCGGGAGCGGAAGTCCTCCTCCATGTAAGGAATTGTGCTTCTATCCCACTCTATGGTATGGTTCGTTCTTGAAATATGAAAAATTAACCCCGATTTTTCTTCTCTGTTATTATTGATGTCACCTATTTGTTCTTTTTGCCTAATTTCAAGGCTCCTTGAAGTTTGGCCAATGTAATTCAAGCCGCACGAGCATTGTAGGTTATAAACTCCAGCATATTTGGAGAAAGGATGGCTATTTTTTGGAGATCTTAAGAATTGTCTAATCGTTTCTGTGGGTTTAAAGCCACTCTTATTTTATGTGGTCTAAGGAGTCTAGCAATCTTATTGGAAACTGGTCCTAAGTATGAAATGATGATGGTAGAAATATAACGTACATCATCTTGTTGTTTTTGTCGGGGTTCAGAGAAAAGTATCTTGTGGACGAGTCTTCGAGGAAATCCATTCATGGTAAGGTTGGTGGATATCAGGGATAGTTCTTCCCAGAGGTCTTGTTGATCTGTTGTAAGGAGAGAGGCACGATTCTTCAACATGTGTACAATACTAAGTTTCTGAGAAATGTGGTGGTAGGAAGTGAAATGTAAATAACGTCCTGTATTGGTAGGTTTGCGGTAAACTAAGAGGTTGATACCACCATTTGGAAGCTTCTTAATTAAAGTGTCCAGAAATGATAATTGGTTATCTTCTTCAAGTTCTAGAGTGAATTTGATTTGATTGTGTTGAAAGAGTTGATTTTGTTAAGAAAGTCGAACAGGTCCTTTTTTGTATGGTTCCAAACGATAAAGATATCGTCCATGTATCTCCACCATACTGTGGGTTTACGGTCTGTTTGAGTTAAGATTTTACTTTCAAAATCCTCCATAAAGAGATCAGCACAAGATGGAGAGAGGGGGCTACCCATTGCAAGGCCAGTCAATTGCTGATATATGGTTTTATTCCATAAGTAAAAGTTTGATGTTAAACAATGACGGAACAGAGAAGTAATGTCTTGTGGGAGCAAACTTCCTAAAATGTTGATGACTTCCTCCACAGGGATGTTAGTGAATAGAGATGTAACATCCCGGCTGGTGAGTAAATCCGTATTGGAGATAGAGATGTTGTTCAGTTTCTCAACGAAATGTTGCGAATTTTGTATATAAGTGTCCGAATTATGGATGTGAGGTTTGAGGAGGCCTGCCAGGTGTTTAGATAACAGATAAGTTGGCGAATTGATTCCATCCACAATCGGGCGTAGTGGTATTCCATTTTTGTGTACCTTAGGAGCGCCATATAGTCTTGGTGTTAGTGGATGCATGGATTTCCATCTTCGTTTTAAGTCTGTAGACCAGTTCTCCATATGACATATTAAATCGTTGGTATCATTGCGGTTCTTTAGAGTTGGGTCTATGACGAGGACACGGTATGTTGAGGTATCCGACAACAAGCTGTTAATCTTATCTTCGTAATCACTGGTGTTTAAAATCGCTGTTGAATTTCCCTACAATATGATAATGTCTTTCTTTTTCTTCAAACTATACAATGTTCTTTTTTCCAGAGTAGTGATGTTTTTGTTAGGAGTTCTGGAAGATGACAGGATGATACTACTTTTTAATCTAATATCATTAGCTATGGGTTCCGGTAACAATGAGACTGCCTTTTCTATATTACAAATGATATCCACTTTAGGGATATTATGAGGTGTTATCGCAAAATTGAACCCTTTTTTAAGTATATTGATCTCTGGTTTTGTTAATACATGATCCGATAAATTAAAAATAACTTTCTGTCTGAGAGAAGGTTTTGACTTAAAATGTTTTGTATAAAGATCGTTAAATTTTTTTATTTGGTTTCGTTTGCTTGTTGTAAAGGCTTTATCATAGCTAGTAGTGACCATATATCTTGATCTAAAGTACTAGAAATTTTATGTGGTCTAAGGAGTCTAGCAATCTTATTGGAAACTGTCCCTAAGTATGAAATGACGATGGTAGAAATATAACGTACATCATCTCGTCTTTGTCAGGGTTCAGAGATAATGAGATAAAATAAGAGTGGCCTTTAAACTCACAGAAACAATTAGACAATTCTTAAGATCTCCAAAAAATAGCCATCCTTTCTCCAAATATGCTGGAGTTTATAACATACCATGATCGTGCGGCTTGAATTACATCGGCCAAACTTCAAGGAGCCTTGAAATTAGGCAAAAAGAACACATAGGTGACATCAATAATAACAGAGAAGAAAAATCGGGGTTAGCTTTTCATTTCTCAAGAACGAACCATATGTGGGATAGAAGCACAATTCCTTACATGGATGAGGACTTCTGCTCCCGAATTTTTAAGGAGGCCACAACAGTTGCCCGCTGTATACAAAACCTTAACAGGAACCAAGGACTAATCTTGCCCGTGATCTGGAAGACCCTTATCAGATCCTTCAACTCTCCAGAACTGAATTATAGTGCCAACTATAGAACGTTCCTAAATAACAACACGTGATATCATCCACGCTCTATGAATGTATTGTACGTGCTCTGTTCTTTGTTTAGTATAATTGGAATCGGTTGATTATAGTTTGTAACAGTTTTTTACTTTTTAGTGCCTTCATCAGTTATGTACCCTGAAGATGCCAACAGACTTAGTTGGTGAAACTAATTGGTATACTTAGTTGTTTATTATATGCACTTGATCAATATAATCCCAATAAAAGTCTTTCCAGAGCTTTTTGATCAAGAAAATTAACCGTTTTTTTAACATGAATAGAATCCATGGGGAAACCAAAAGAAAGGTACACCGTTTTGAATTCCTTAAATGTAAAAAAGCCAAACTATTAAATCACCTCACTTTGAAAAGATGTAGAGATAACAAGATAATTCCAAAGTTTCTATTTTTAAAAGAACAATTTCATTCAAGACGAGCAAAACATATTTATTTTAAAACATCTTTGGCACTTCTACGTGAACGGATACAGCATACCAGAATTCTTTTAAGCCAAACAGATTTAGACTGTTATCAGATTTATGACTTATTGATTTATTTTAGAAGTGGAGTTCCACGGGAACTCCACTTCTAAAATAAATATTAATAACAACAACAACAATAATAATAATAATATTGGAAGTTTATTTTTCACTTGGTTAGACTATAATAAATTTAGTTTAATCCTTTATCCAAGTGTAAGCAAACAACACTTGGTACAACAGGTGGTACACCTGTTGGCAACTCCTTTAGGTAAATATGACCTCTCCTATTGCTTCTGCCGTAGTATCTCCACGTTTGGGTCTGCCTCCCGCTGACAAGACCTCAATAAAGGTTGAAACCTGTCTGGGTAGTCGCTCTTCCCTTCATGCATAGCAGTATACATGTCCGCAAGGAGATGGGCTTTGCATTATCGGAGATACTGAGACAAAGAGTGATGAGAGCTTAGTCCACCTTTGCTCGGAGTTGCCTGGTGTTGCACTACCATACCCCAGGCCTGAAGATATTTTCAGGTGCAAACTTTGTTTAAAAAAACGTTTAATTTTCTTGACCAAAAAGCTCTGGAAAGACTTTTATTGGGATTATATTGATGAAGTGCATATAATAAACAACTAAGTATACCAACTAGTTTCGCCAACTAAGTCTTGGCATCTTCAGGGTACATAACTGATGTAAGGCACTAAAAATTAAAAAACTCTTACAAACTATAATCAACTGATTCCAATTATATTAAACAAAGAACAGAGCGCGTACAATACATTCATAGAGCGTGGATGATATCAGTTGTTGTTATTTAGGAACATTCTATAGTTGGCACTATAATTCAGTTCTGGCGAGTTGAAGGATCTGATAAGGGTCTTCCAGATCACGGGCAAGATTAGTCCTTGGTTCCTGTTAAGGTTTTGTATACAGCGGGCAACTGTCGTGGCCTCCTTAAAAATTCGGGAGCGGAAGTCCTCCTCCATGTAAGGAATTGTGCTTTTTTTTTGCATTTGAGAGTTCATAACATTAAAACTAGTATAAGAAAGCACCCTGGATTTGCAGGAATTCCTACATGACGTGGAAGAGCTTAGTTTATCAATTGCATTAACAGATGTTTCTGTGTTGGGACACAAACTCTGAATCAGTAATTCTTCTCTTAATTCAGGCTTCAATCCATTTTTGAATTGATGAAACAGAGTTCTTTTCAAAAACTTACTATCTTAATAATCAATTTTATAATCATATTGCAGTTTAGTTAACCAAAAATAAAATTGGGAGACAGATTCTTTTTGCATCTATACATATGAGTGAACTTTCGAAAGATTTGGACCAAATTCCTGTCTTTTGGAAAATTCCTCAAATCAGAAGATTTTTAAAGGTTGCATAGTCAGAAACTAATCTTTATCTTCTGGAATTCTGAGCAAGATGCTTAGCTTTACCTTGCAATTTAGACTTTAAAATTAAAAACATCTGTTCTTCAGACCATCTACCAATTTTCTTAACTGATTCTGTGGCTGCCAAAAATGATTCAATATTTTCATTAGAATCGTCATTAAAGGTTGGTATAACATAAACCAAGTTAACATACAGAAGACAACAGAACTCAACGGTTACACACCGAAGCAGGTTACACACCTGCTTCGGTGTGTAATCTCCTTCTGTTATCATTATTATTATTACCACCACAAGATCTCATGGAGTCAAAGACTCATCTGGGAGGTCCTTTTATCACAAACACACACAGCTCATCATACCGTCCCTTGAACACATTCAAACTCCTTGCACACACCACACTCTCAAGCAAGGCATTCCAATCATTTACAACTCTGCACGAAAAAAACCTGCCTCTCACTCCCTTACTGACACCCTCTTTATACAGTTTCCAGGGATGACCTCTGGTTTTCCCCAATCTCCCACTATTTTCTGTAGAACTTCTCCAGCATTGATCCTATAACAACCCCTTACCAACTTGTAGGTCTCTATCATATCTCCCCTCTTAGTCCTGGCCACCAGACTCTGCAAATTACATTTTCTCAATCTTTCCTCATACTTGACATTCCAGAGGTCAGAAACTACCTTAGTCAGTCGCCTTTGGACCTTTTCCAACATCTCTTCATCCTTCTGAAAACCAGGTGACCAAATCTGGGCATAATAGTCCATGTGTGGCCTAATCAAAGCCTTATACAACGGAACAAGAATCTCCCTACTTCTACATGTCAGTGTCCTCGCATCATTCCCAGAAGCATTTATGTTGTCTTCACAATTTTGGCTATGTGTTCCCTAATTTCAGATCCTTATCCACTATCAACCCCCAGATGTCTTATTTCTTCCACCTCCAACCAGGTCACCCTCCTTGCCTGGTCTTTGTAGACCTGGTGGAATTGGTTATTTCCACTTCTCTTATGCTGCCTTCACAATGCCCTTTTTCTCTGTATCGCATGCTTGCTTAATCACTTTATTCATCCATCTCACACCTAACTTATTTAATCTTCTCACCCTTGGAATACATTTAGACATTGCATCTACTAGATAGTTTTTGAAAACCCCCAAGCTACATTGATCTCTTTTCCAGCTAACTCTTCATTCCATGCTACACCTGCAAGCTGTCTCCTGAGCTCTTCATAATCAAACCCCTTGTAGTTCCACATATACCCTCTTCTCACAGAGGTCCTCACACTGCTGGCAACCACCCAGGTAATCACCTCATGGTCACTCTCACCAATTGGTGGATGATTTTACACCTCATTGATAATTACATCCTCTGATGAAATGACCAAATCCAAGACCCTCAATCCTCGGGTGTCCTCTGTTACATACTGTCTGAGGTAGTTATCCCTCAAAAACTGAAGAAACTCTTTTTCTTGATTTCCAGTTGCTATCTCATCATTCCAGTCTATATTGCCATAATTAAAATCACCCATAATGATCACCCTTTTCTTATTTGCTTGGCTAATTTGACCATACATTTCATTATCATCACCATCCACATTACCTGATCTATAACGACATCCCACCAAGTTCTGTGAAGTTACCATAATTTTAAAATAGTGAACTGCATTAAAGTGTAATTAAATAAGGCAGATGAGAAGAAGGGGATTGACCTTTTCTGCCTCAAAACCACTGGCACTATTTCTCTCTTGCATCTCTACTTTGTATGGACATAACTCTTTCTCTATCATCAATAGCACTCCCCTCCCTTTTAACCCCTTCTATCCTCATGAAACACATCATACCCTTCCATCTCTATTCCTGCCAGGATGTTGTCCTCTTCCAACCATGTCTCACTTATTCCGACAATCTTTGGGTGAACAGATGCAATTAGTGCAACCGTTTCATCTGCCTTGTTTCTTATACTTCTAGCATTTGTATACAAACACAACAGCTTATTTCTGGATCGACAGTTAGTTCCACTGTTACTACTCACTCGATGTGATCTCTCCATGCTCGACTGGGGCCATTTCCCTTTCTGCTTATTCATTTTAAAACCCTTTTCAATTCCAACTGTTTCCTCTTGATCCCAGGGCATCCCATTTCTTTCCTGTCTACACATGCTCTCACCTCCTCTCAGAGCCTTTCTCATGCTGTGTACCCCTGTCCACCCTCAGCCTCCCTGTTTCCCTGCTCCTCTTGCACACCCATTCTCTCATTTTCTATACTCATACCACTCACTTCCTCATTCATAACCACCTCTTCACCTGTCTTACTCTCCTGCTCTTCCACATCACTTCCCTGCTTAATCTGATTCATTCTCACACCATAACCACTCAAATGCAGTCCATCGCTCCCATACAGTTCACTTCGTCCTTCAAACTCATTCCACACATTAACAAACTGTACTCCCGTCTCCTCACATATTTCAGCCAGCATATCATTCATAATCCTTGCTCTCTGCCTCATCTCACCACAGTCATACCTAGGCAACATGCTGACTTCCCTTCCTGTCACACTATTCTCTTTTATTCTTCTAAGCAGCCTCCTGATATCCATTCTGACGTGCTCTTTGTCCTCTGTCAAATCATTCGTACTTATTAAAATCCTCAACTCCTTTGCTCGCTACCTCCTCATATCCTATGCCTCAATCATTCTACTCATTTTACCTCCTGGAAAACATACCTTGTGCATCCTATCATCCAGTACATCTTTACTAATGGAGTCGCCATACAACGGCACTCGCTCTTCTTTCGTGCCGTCATGATTTGTATTAATAGTTTTTACCCGAATTTTCTTAATTTCATTCCACATCCATTTCATCTCTTTCCTCATCCAATCCAATTCAACTTCCAAATCTCGCACCACATTCTCTCTATCATTCAATCTTCCTAATTTTCTAACTCTATTGACCCCCTCTTCTCACTTTCACTCTCGTTCATCCTTCTGTGTTTCCGTACTTTCGGTCCAATATGCGCCCAACTTTCGCTACCATTCATTCTTTCAATTTCTGCATCATGACATTTCCAGTTTCATTCATTCACTCAATTTCGTTTCCTTCTGCCACTCTCTCACCTCACTTTCGTCCTTTTTAACATCTATTACAGTTTTTAAATCACTCGTTTTCTTTATTATTGATTTTTTAACATTCTTTCGCCTCTCTTTCACACCATCCTTCCCTTTCGAATGTGCAGTCATTTTCCCCACAACATTCACACTACTAACAATTTCTGTCATCAATTTCATATTAGCATTCATCAATTCCTTGTTCAGGTCACACTTAGCACACACACACACATGCTCGTTCCATCTGCCCTAAACATCCACAAATCATTTATGTAATCGAAAGAATACATATAGCACACCTCACACTTAACAAAATGACTGAAGTCTAAATTAAAGTCATGGAATGACAAAGTCGCTGCCATGTTTCCTCTGCTGGTTACTACTCTAAGGTCTAATAATAAAGAATTTGTAATTACGTTCAGGCAAAAGAAAATCCGCCACACTAATAATACTGGTAGCGCACAACTTTTACAGCAACTCTTATTCAAACAAATACTCATATATACAGGAATACCTCAATTATCACGGTTATTGTTGCCACAAAAAATACCGCAATAATCGAATCCGCGATAATCAGGATAAATAATGTGTGTAAAATGGGTGATCAATGCCAAGGATTTTTCAAATCTATTAATTAAATTTTATCATCATCATCATGCATATCAAAGATTTAGGCCTAGCATGGCCTGTTCCATTTTATATATCAAGTAAAAAAGAAATGTGTTTAACGTGTTAATTAAAAAATGAAGGTTCATTAAGAAAAACAAGATTATTCTTTAATCTTTATTTATATATAAGCAGTATATACAATTATTCTTTCTGGGATAAAAATTGATGTAGAGTTGTCTGGTGGAATTTTTTCTTTCTTTTTTCTTCATATAAAACTCGGTAGCAATGGACGGAATTTTCAATTTCCTGACGAACTTTCAGTGATCGCTCGAGATTAGGATCGCCATTCAAGATTTTTTCTTTAAAATTTTCAGCAATTCTAAACATTTCGTCCATTTCTTTCAGGGTAAATTCCTTCTGTGGCAAGTCAATTTGTTCGTCATTATCATCGATTTGAGCATCATAAGCACGTTCTCTCTCTCGAGGTTAATTAGGTCTTCATCATCCAGCTCCTTATCATGTGAATGAAGCAGGTCCTGAGAACATCACCTTTTTCAATTTCTTTTAGTCCTAGATCGAAGCCCTAGAGTTTGCAGTGTGGTCTAAAATATGGCGAACAGTTGATTCATTTTGACCGTACTCTCTTGCAACTTTCATCATCATCATGATTATCAGGATTTAGGCCTAGAATGGCCTGTTCCGGCCTCCTTAGAAGTCATCATTGAATCATTTAAGAGGACATCCTGGTTTTCTTTTTCCTAATGGCTTGCAATTTTGGCTTTGGTTATGCCTGCTTCATACTTATTTATCATATGCAACTTATCTTCTAAGCTGATCACTCTACGTTTCTCCTTGATAGCTGCAGACTTGAAATCATCCTTGTTTATTTTAGCATTCATTGTAGGGGTAAATAACAAGAGAAATAAATATCCACATGTACTTCAGGCAAGGGTGGATAGATACTGGTAAGTGGTGAGAAGGTGCCATCAGAGAAAAACGAAGCACTACAAGAGAGCGATACCTGGAGAGTGGCGACTCGAACTGGTTGCATATGTAGTGGGCTACATCTCGCGGTCGCGATCATTTGAATTTGGAACACAATAATTGGAATTTTGGTATCAAATTATAAACCGTGATAAATCGAGAATCTATATAATCGAAGCTGCGATAATTGAGGTATTCCTGTACTTAATTATTCCAAGAATAACTTAACTCACTCCGGAGCTCTTCTTACACATCCGCCACGGTTGACTCGCGAGAGCCCTCTGATTATCTTTGCTTTGAAGAGATCATTCAGTGGCAACATGATCTGCAGCTGCGGCCTCACTGATCATGTTGAGATTGTGGAATGTATAGGGATTCTTATAGTGGTCAAACCACCACAACTTGCAGCAAAAGATGTCAATTGCTTTTTGTCTTTCGTAAGACCTTCATATTTACAGATAAATGCTATCACATAGACCAATAAGGCAGTAAGGGACACTGAACACAGTGGACAAGGGTAGGAAATAAGATGCATGTGTAAAAGCTTCCTCAACCTCAGATAGCAAACAGCAAAAGTCCTCATGTACTGAAATGAAACCATGTATGTGCAAAACTGCAAGTAACAAAAGTGTATATAACAAGAGTTACCTGTATTTTGAAAATTCTTCATTCTGCAATGAAGATGCAGAATTTTCACCTGTTACACTTGAATTATTCATTTTCTTAAGCTAATATTACTCAACATTATTCTTATGACTCAGTTTCTTAATTAATAATCATGTCAGCGAATGCACTATTCTATGTATATGTATGTGTGCATGAATATATATTTTTTACTTATTCCCTCACACTCCAAGTAGTTAAAACTCCTAAATTTAAAACAAAAAAGAAAATACCTGATACTCTAAATCCAGCTTGCACACAGGTTCATATCCTTGGATAATAACAAACATTTAATTTCTAAATTAACCCATTAAGAGACTGAGTCTTCAAACACCTTATAACCAAAATAAAAATTTTAATTTACAAAAACCACAAATATATACATCAAATCAACTACTTAACTATGCAAGTGCCAAAGTAATTTTCAGATTATGGCAAGAAAAACACTTTAATGTACACAACTTCCTTTCAGTCACATAAACCAACAGGTATTATCCTCTATGGACAAAACTTCTGGAATTCAGCTACTTTGCTTTTTATATAAAACTTTTATTCCTTCTTGAATTCACAGAGGAGAAACACTAACACAGAAAATTTCTTTCTATATGACAGCAACATAAGTCAGTCAGATTCTTCTTGTATCTTAAAATCACAGAACACTGAAGAAAACATATCTTGTCTTCATCCAAGACAGTTCAGAAACTTCACTTTTTATATCAAAGTAACAACAGTTCCACTCAATAAACTACTTAAAACCATATGAATCAACTTTTTATATGAAAGTCTCAGAATTCTTGAAACCTTATCAACAGTTTTAACACTTCAGAACAAATTTACCTTCTATATGAAAGTTTTATTCATATAGAAGCAATAACTAAAACCATATCGCCTGTTAGAAATGACTTATCAGACTGAGAATCCTAAATAAAACAAATAAAACACATTATGAAACTTATGGATACAACTATCGTGTTAGAGTAGAACTTTAGTTTAATATAAACCAAAATACACACTTGATGTTTTGACCTTCACATTAAGGTCATCTTCTGGAGTACACGTATATATACAGAGAAACAAGCTGCACTACAATCTACATGGCTAAAGTTACTGATCAACGGTTAAAACTATTTGCCTATCCTCTGATGTTGAAAAAAAAAACTCTCACTACATCAAAGCTAGAGTCCTGTTATTATTATTATCTATTAGGTTATAAAGTTAAATTAAGTGGAAAGTAATAATAGACAAACAAAAAATAAAATTACTTATATAAGGATACATATAAATTGCAACAACTGGTATGGATAGTGGCCAATAAACGATGAAAAATTGCTTAGAGTCCTAAAGGGTTTGCTGGAAATTTAAATGGGCTGAATGTGTGTCACTCTTGGGATTTTTAAGCCCCCATTATTATTAAGATTAGGGTGGTTAATCAAAATTTCACGGGCTTCTTTAAATTTCCATTCACACCAAGTTTTTGTATGATGCAAAGAACAAGTACTTTTCCAATCAATTCAATGTAGGGTATTAAAGAGTGTGATCCAAGAGGTCTGCTTCACCAAAATTATTATATGTTTGTTTTTTTTTTTTTTTTTTTTTTTTTTTTTTTTTTTTTTTTTTTACGGATAGGGATTGTACGTCCAGTTTCCCCAATATAAAGTAAGTTACAGGTGTAATGGATGCAATAAACTCCAGAGTATGCCAATGGGGGGAGAGGATCCTTAAAGGTGTTGAATAATTTTTTAATTTTAAAGGTGGTTTAAAAGTGGCATTAAGTTTATAATGATGTTGGATTCTATTAATTTTTTCTGATAACCCTTTAATGTATGGGAGTGTTATGGTTTTACTGTAATCTATATTACTTTTTTGATGAAGTTTTATGAAGAATTTTATTAATAGTATTTTTGCTATATCCATTATTTATAAATGTATTGCTAATAATTTTTAATTCTTGTTTAAGAGCTTGTTCATTAGAGAAAATTGTTATGGCTCTATTTTTGAAGGTGTTGATGACTCCAAATTTTTGCGAAGGGTGGTGATATGAGTTAGCATGTATATATATAGGCCGGTGTGTGTGTGTGTGTGTGTGTGTGTGTGTGTGTGTGTAGGCTTGCGGTAAACAGTGAAGGATAGACTGCCTGAGGGAAGACATGTCTAGTGTATCCAGGATACAGTATATGTGACTAGTGTATCCAGGAATGGGAGCGAGTTCTGATTTTCAATCAAAGAAAGAAAAGAAAGAAAAATAAATAAATAAAACTTTACTGGGTTCATTTCTATATGAACTGGAGAGCAATAAAGTTCTTTCAGTTTTAAATGAAATAAATCCTATATGGATTAATGACTACAAAAACTGCACTTATCTTTTAAAGGATAAATCCTCTCTGTTTACTATCATTTATAACTTTTCTTCTGATTTCCGTTCAGTCCATACTGAAGACACAGAATCCACAGTTTTTCTCATACTGTGTTCCTTTCCTACTCCCCAAATAGCTGAATGCTTAGTAGTATTCCATAATGTTCTCCTCACTTCCATGCATGCTCAGAAATACATTAAAGCAACTTCTGCTCCAGCCTACCATTGTGTGCACAGCACATTACTGCTGTCAGTGTAGAGCTTGAAATGAAGAAGTTCTTTCTTCATAGTTTTGGAAAGTTTATTTAATTATAATTTTTGTAGTAAAAGTAGCAGAAATTATAACAATTCTTCATTTCATGATCTTTTATGTACTGAGATAAGTTCATTTAATCACTTTCACAACATGAATTACAACAATAACTTTTGCTTCTCTTGTAATTGACGACATATTTTGTAAACAACGTTTGTCAACATACAAACAGCTCGGACAAAATTACAATTTAGCTTAGTCTAATAACAAATTTTAATAAATTTAAAAGCAAGACTTCAGTAGCCAAAAATAAAAATAACATTTCAAAACATCTTGTTCATGACATAAAAATTAACAACTTTTCATAATGGAACCATAAACTCTTTATTTCTACATATTAAGATCCTCTACATAATCAGATGTGATGACTGAACTTGTGCAATGTGACCCCTGAACTTCAGCTTCCTATCCACCACTACCAGATTTTTCATCTCCTCCATCTCCTTCAAATTCCCACTGAGTATACTTTGCATCCTATCCTTGCCGATCAAATTTCAGAACCTTACACTTTGCAAACTGATAGTTTGACTCACTTTTCCATCCATGCAATCTATTCTCATCTTTCTGTAAGGTCACACTACTTTCTCATCTTTCTACCTAGTTTTGCATCATCAACAAATAAATATATATCTCCAGTTAAAACCATTCCAAGGCTTCAAAACAGATCCCAGCAGGTGCACCACTAGTGACTTTTCTCTTTTCAGATAACATGGTCCCATACACAATTTGTTGATACCTATCTAAGAGCCAATCACCTATCCAACTCACTACTCTAGTATGCAATCCCATACATTCCAATTTAGTTATCCACCTACCATGTGACAGTCTATATGAAAAGTCTTTGCAAAATCTATGTATATCAATGTATGTGTATCTCCCTTATCCAATGCATCCATTACCTTGTAGTGCATAAGTAAACTGGTAAAAGATGACTGCCCTGTAACAAACAAATGTTGACTAGCATAGAGAATACTACTGTTATCAAACCACTTCTGTATCCTAGCTCTGTCAATCCAACATCTTAACCATAATTCCAAATATACAGATTGGCCTCTAATTTTTGTGAAGTGGAACAATTTTAGCCTCTTTCTACTCCTTTGAGATTGTGCTGTTGCACTGCAGAAATGACCATTAACAGCATCTTACCATAATCCTTTCTTCTATTTGCTACACATCAAACAAACTCGCTAGAATTTTTCTTAGTCTGATTTGATTATTTCTGCTCATATTTCTCTTTTGCTGTCCTTATCAACTGAGTCTAGAACCTCTGTAGTTCAGTTGGCACAGACGAAGCCCTTTGGTCAGAAAGACCTGTGTTCGATTCCTGTCCATGACGTGAGGAACCTTTATTTGGTCTCTTTTGACTAAAGGTGAGTTAGCTAGTCCCATACAGAGGTAGAGGGTTTTTCACCCAGAAACTCTGGTTTTTCATCTGTCAGAACATGGATTTACAACAAAAAATACATACTTAAAATCCCTCATTGCAAGGCCCAACCAGTCCTAAGGGATGGATGCTTACCAGTCCTTAAGGGATTGATGCTAATTATGCTTACCCTAGCAAGGCCTTCTAAGTCCTTCTCAGTGGTGTCAAGCGTAGGCACAAGTCCATATCAATGCAATATAAGTGTCAAAACAACTCGACCATAATGTTTTAGTGTGGAAACTGCTGTATGATATGGGTTCATCAACTGTTTATGATGTAAAGAAGCAAAGGGACAAAATACTGAAATTCTTTACAGAAACTGATTCCAAGAAACAAATGAGTGTTAGAAACTATAAAAAATGTATTGAGCATGATTGAGCAATGATGGAATAGTTTTCAACAACACAACACCAATACTAAAGAAATGATGGCACAAGTTTTGTTTCCCTTTAATTTTTCTCTTTTGTGCATGTCTTGATGTTTGATAATTCTCCTGATGAAAATACTGGTGATAGCTTTACAGGATTCAATGTATCAAACTTATGAACTTAAGAAGCTGTTCATAAATTGTTTGAGTATGCAAGAAAGTGTTATGGGATGACCTGCTGCCAAAGATATAGGAAGTAGATTTAATGAAAAAAATCTGGTCATGTGTTAATGGATAAACACTAACAAAGAAACATCTGTTGTTCATCACTATACTGACTAAAATTATATTGTTCTGATTCCTGATAAAAACAATAAATGATGATGAGGAGAAGGACTGTAATGAAACTGAAACAGAAGTAAATAAAAATTACTACAAGCTAACTGACTTGAATGGGTGAATTATTCAAAGGGATAGAACAATGCACCTTTCTAATGAAACAAGAGGTAATGAACTTTCATTTATGTATGAAAATTATGCAAGAGTAAGATTAAAGCACATAAAACAATTTTGTTTCAAGATATCCCCACTCCCTCCTGCACCATCAAAGATCCATGATAGGAAATGATTGACTTATACTTGTAGACATTTGCGATTAGATTTACAAGATCAGTAAAATTCTCAATTTTGCCACTTTGGAAGCAGTACTATTGCAACATTCTTTGTTAACAGAGCAATTAATAAACCTCTTTTCATTTATACTGTACTAAACTGATAAAGCTGTATTATTTCTATCTGTATGCATTTCATTAAATCATTTAATACCTGTTTAATTAATAATCCTGTTTCATTGATACTAATAAACTTGTATCATTTATACTAACACATTTAATTTAGTCACTTAACATTTAATTTACATTTCAAATTTGTTTGAATTTCTAGTGGTCCATAGTGCTTTAGATAAGGGAAGGGTAATTGGGGGATCATTATTATGACACGTATGTTGATCCAGCAAAGCTAATTTGGCAAGATTTTATTATTATTATTATTATTATTATTCAGGCCTCCATGGAGTCAAAAGACTCATCATGGGAGGTCCTTTCTAAGAAACACAAGTCTATCAAGACTTATCGAGGGAGGTCCCTCCTAGGAAACAAGTCTATCATACCACTCCTTAAACGCATTGACCATTCTCGATCTCACCACTCTATCAGGCAATGCATTCCATGGTTCAACCACCCTCCATGCAAAGAAACCACTCCTCACCCTCTTTCTCACAGTTTCCTTTTGCAACTTCTAGGGATGGCCCCTTGTCATGACTCCTTCCTGCTGTTCAACCAAGCGAAGGAACTCCCCAGTGTCAACCCTGTAACCACCTCTCAACAGTTTAAAAGTCTCTATCATATCGCCTCTCCTTCTTCTATCCACCAAACTCTGCAGTCCACACTCTCTCAGCTGATCCTCATAAGTAACATTGTACAGTCCTGACACCATCTTTGTTATCCACCTTTGTACCCTTTCCACAGTTAATTTATTCCCTTCAAATCCTGAGGATCAGATCTGAGAACAATAGTCTAAGTGTGGTCTGATCAGAGTCTTATACAACGTAATGATAACCATTTTATCTCTGCAGACCAGTGTCCTTATTATTGCAGCAATCCTCTGTGTTATCTTCACTACCTTTGCAATATGTCCCCTAAATTTCAGTTTTCTATCAATCATCAACCCCAGATCTCTTTTCTCCCCTACTTCCTCCAGTTTAACTTCTCCCATAGAGTATGTAGCGTCCCATCGATGTGTCCCAAACCTCAAGACCTTACATTTTGTTGCATTAAACTGACACCCCCCCATTCATTTGCCATCTGTATAGCTTATTCAAATCCTCTTGCAGGGCTACCACATCTGCACTATTGCTAATAACCCTTCCCAGCTTCGCATCATCCACAAACAACTGATATCCCCTTGCAATCCACGGACAATGTCATTGATATAAAGAGGCTAAACATATAGGTCCCAGCACTAAGCCCTGTGGAACACCACTTGTAACCTTCTGCCTCTTTGATCCACCATACACAACTCTCTGATACCTATCGGACAGCCAATCCTGAATCCAGTTGACCAATCTGATTTTTGATACGAAGAATGCCAGAAAATCAGTGGTGTACCTGTATTACCATTATTTGTCATGTGTTCCTCCAAAATACTTTCTTCCAGCTTTTATACTTAATCCCTTCATTTATCCATTTGACACTGCAGAATACATCCATGCACACTGATGATGTTAAATATCTTGGTCAACACCCAAGCAGCATTTATCTTGTTTCTGCTTAACTCCTCATTCCATGCTTTAGCTCCAAGTTGTCTAAGCTTTTCATAATCACCAGCCTTGTAGTTTCACATATATCCTTTTCTCACAGAGGTTTTAACATGGCTGGCCACTACCCAGGTTATCACCTCATGATCACTTTTGCCAAATGGGAAATGCAACACCTCATTCATGACACATCATCTGATGAAATTATTATATCACTCATTCCTCATGTCTCTTTTACATACTGCCTAAGACAGTTGTTTCCCAAGAACTGAAGAAATTCATTTTCCATATATTCCTCTTAATTTTTTGTGTTGCTTATGTTATTAAATTCTCATATTGTATTCCAGATGATGCCACCGTGACAGACAAAATATTAGAACCATTAACCTGTGTCTAATTCTTACATTGTGCTGTTCTCTTCTCTCTCTTCATAAAACCTCCATTAAGCCTAAATACAATATAAAGAGCATAAGCGGGACATATGAGCTTAGTGACAATATCTTAACATGTAATAATAATGAAGAACCCATGTTGCCTGTTATAAGAATTAAATGGAGATAGACTAGTGCATGATCCAGTAAGAAGAAGAATATGCAGAACTGAAAAGTCATATGACTATTAAATTCTTTAAGGAATTTCCAACATATACTGGAATATTAATTAAAAGAAACTTTAATAAATACCTCCTATATTTCGGCAATGTCACATTGCCATCTTCATGGGAACATACAACTATGACATGCACTACAAAAAGCAAATGAAGCAGAAGAGAGAAACCCACTGTTGTTCCTAGAGTCCTAAAGTTTCCCCCTAGCAGGCTACATTGGGTTGTCTTGGCTGTTGGGCTGAAGTTCTCAAGATACAAGCTTCCCAAATTTGGGGCAGTCTCATGCACCCAAATTTGTTGAGGTTTGGAAAGTTTTTTTAGAGCTGAGGCTGATTCCATGAATAATATTTCATATTTAAATTTGCTGAGGTGTATAATGTGTGGAATCTGCCTCAGCTCTAAAAAAAACTTCCACACCTCAACAAATTTGGATGCATGAGACTGCCCCAAATTTGGGAAGCTTGCATCTTGAGAACTTCAGCCCAACAGCCAAGACAACCCAATATATCCTGCTAGGGGACACCTTTAGGACTTTAGGAACACCAGTAGTTTTCTCTCTTCTGCTTCATTTGCTTTTTGTAGTGCCTGCATGCATGTGTCATAGTTGTATGTTTCCATGAAGATGGCAATGTGACATTGCCAAAATATAGGAGGCATTTATTAAAGTTTCTTTTAATTAATATTCCAGTACATGTTGTAAATTCCTTAAATAATTTAATAGTCATGTGTTACCAACGTATAAGCCTATCTACAAGAATGAAAAGTCATATACACTCAATGGACAAAACATTAGAGATAGGGGTGATGGGAAGTTGACAGACATTGGGGTTTCCTAACAGTGTGTTGCAATCAATGAACAGGTAAATGTGGAAATCTGAGCAACTTTGATCATGGACATATTACCGGTGCAAGACAGATATGGGTCATTCTATCGCCCAAGTGGTAAACTCATCTGAGTGTGGGACCATCCAATAGCTTCCAAGGTCCCTGGATTTAAATTTGATCGAGTCTCTGGGATGCCATAGAGTGAGTCATCAGATCCATGTGTCTAAGGTATAGTTGTGGACAATGCTGCAAAGATATGGCTGGAATTATCTCCTGTAACCCTATAGCATCTGGTGGACTCAATGCCTTGGAGAGTACAAGCTGTTACTCGCACTAGAGGATGACCAAAGCATTAGGTAGGAATCTCTAATGTTTGGTCCATTGAATGTATTATGAAAGGTAGAAAGGAGATTAGGATAGATGGCTGAAATTATTTTTGTCTTCATGAGCTTTAGTTGATTAAAGCTCATGAAGATAATTTATTGCATGTTAATTACATGTGTTCTATGACCACTTTTTTTTGAGAGAGGGAAAAAGTTTCTGGAAGAAAACTACCATGATTAGAAGACTAGCTAACTGACTTCCAGTTCAAAAATAAAACAAAAATGTTTCTCATGCTCAAACTCAGATTTTTCAAGGCAGTCATCAGAGACTGGAGGATAAACAGAGGTGCAAAAGAAGATGAATAATGAGATTATGTAAAGTAAGCCAAACAAAATCTTATGGTGTTCTTTAGTTATGTGGTGAAGCTGGTCTATCTGATCATGCTCTGAACACTTGACATAGAACTGACTGGAAAAGCACCTATTGTTTACATCACACCAAAACATGGTATGAACATAAATTTAAGGAGGCCTGTGAGATTCTTATCAATCACCCTAATCTTAACAATAATGACAGTCTAAAAATCCCAAGAATATGGAAGGCACATATTCTACCCACTTAACCTTTCTCCTAAGAGTTAATTATAAACAGGACTATATATATAGGTAATCCAGGATCCTAAATCTAATATAACAATTGCTATGTTAAATTAGGACATCATTTTTAATGTAACAAAACTATCTATATGAAGGAATGTTTCTCTGATGTTGACTACATCAAAACTATATTCTTAAACAGAATATAGCTTTGATGTAATTAATTGATTTTATTTCATTTATTTATTGTAATTTTATTTTCAATAGAGGTCAGGCCAGTAGAATAACCGTTGATCAAATCATTGTCTCTTCAGCATACTGTGTGAAATGTAATTTAGCTTGTCTCTGTATATATATATATATATATATATATATATATATATATATATATATATATATATATATATATGTGTGTGTGTGTGTGTGTGTGTGTGTGTGTATATACTCCAGATGATGACCTTAATATGAAGATTGAAACGTTGGAAAATTAAAATAATTATTTATAACAGGGTTGTAGAGTCCATAATTTGTGTAAAATGAATGCTGATCACCATGTAACACTAAAGGAAAGGGATCATTTACAGTTTGGATAAAAGTGGTATTTTGAAGCTTAGAGAGGTAGAACCTAGAGTCATCCTTGGAAGCAGGCTAGGTGTCTCTAGAACAAGTGTGTAAATGGACCTTCTCTCGATAAGTCCTGAGACTTCATCACTATGACTGTTCTTCCAGAAACTGCACAGATGCTACTTTATAACTTGATCAGTGACTGGCAAGACAGGAAAGATTGTTTACAATATTGCTCAGTCATGTTTCAGAGTCTATTGAGACTCATGACTGAGTCTCAGTAGAAGTTAATGGGCATCCAGAGATATTAACCACCTGATTGTCAATGGTGTGTGTTGAGTAGGAGAAGGGTAGTGCTTTGCAAAGTTTGAACAACAGTTCAAAGTTTCTGATTAAGAATGCATAAGTTGTTCTCTAAGGAAAAAAGTGGAGAATGTTTCCTTAGAGAACAGCTTATGCATTCTTAATCAGAAACTATTTTGAAATATTTAGTAAATCTGTACTAAGGATGGCAGAGATGATCTATCATAATTTAACAATGGACTGAATATTCTTAGCAAGTCCTCATTTAGTGGTCATAATCAATTATATACAGTACCCATCGACAGAGTGTAGCATAGAGGCAGCCTGCCTCATGGTGCGTCTTAATAAGGGCGTTCGTTCAGTCATATTGCGGTAGGCGGTGTCGCCACTTCTACGCTAACAATTCCTGTTAGCGTGCGGAAAGAAGTTTTTCCGAGCTTAAACTGATTAAAAATTATTTGAACAGCAATGACCCAAGAAAGATTGGTTGGTCTAGCAACTATCGATAGAGACAGACATAGCTTATAATTTAAATTTAGAAGAGCTTATAAAAATTTTATTGTGCGATATCCCCGTAGACCAAGCATTTAATTAATATTATTATGTAATCATTTTGCATTAATGTTTCTCTTGTAATAAAAACAAAATAGCAATTGGAGATTTTCTTATATTTTTGTCTTATCATGGGCGATATTTAATTGTTTGCCTCAGGGCATGATCTAATCTGGCAACGGCCCTGATTATACATAAATGTAATGACCTCCAGGAGACAAAGGTCTCATTAATTCTGGCAAACACAGGAATAATCAGCAAATCACATCTTGATTTACAGATTATTCCTATAAAAGAGCAAAGCATACTTTGCTGAACAGATAGTTTGCTTAATTTACCAATGTATTTAGTAATTATGTCTTCTCATCCTTCACAGAAAGGGATGAGAAGACATAATTTCAAAGGCAACCAGCCTGGTTGGCTAAGTTGTTAGCATATACACTCTTCAACCAGGAAGCTGCAAGTTCAAATTCCACTGTGATTATGGATGTTTATGATTGTCTTATAGGTCTGAGATGAATTTCATCATTCAGTGTGATCCTGCTTATTGAAGACCTGAAGCTTCATGGTTGGTCTCAAATGCATAATTTCTGGACTATGTAAAAAAAATAAATAAAACATTGCTGCATAGTTAATATTGATATAAACATGTAAACACAAGAGAAATAACAGAATGTTTTATGCTATTAATAATCAGATATTTTGGACAAAAAATAAGCACTGGATTTCAAGGCCTATAAGTGTTGAAAATCAATATTACTTGTTAAAAAAATACATAAAAATATTACTCCAGGAAATACACAAGAAGATAAGCTGTTGTAAAAGAAGATAGCAGTTGAGAGAATGAATGAAGAAGAGAAAAAATAAATTGTTTTATAAGTCTGGAGCTGAAATGTAAAATGAGTAGTAATTAGATACTGTACATGTCATATATATTTGGAAGAGGATGGAAGAATACCCAGTGCCAATTCTGATAAACAGCAATCATGAAAATATCTGTAGATAACGCATGCAATATGCTGATACTGGATGTTTAATTTATAACAGAAGCAAATAAAACTAGTATGAAGCAAAGATGCAACAAAATTTCTGTGAGAGAAATAGTCACTAAACAAAGAATTTTTAGGAAGTAGTATTTAGAGGCACAATCATTATTCAGTGATTAGATGAATTTGTGACTTTGTTAATGCTAGTAGCAAAAAAGAAAATCTAATGCTTTATAATAATGACAAGAAAAACTGAAAAAGCAAAAAAAGCAGTTACCCATGAAACAAATTCTTTATACAAATTTGGTTTAAAAAGTTAATTTTTTTGTTAAGAAATTGGATGGAAATGAAATCTGCTAGTATAGGGTGATGATAGAATAAACTATTCAAGGGTGTTTCTTTAAGTGTTTGAGTGTAGCTACCATTTTAAAGAAACACAGTCTGTACAGTGAGTATAAACAAAATTAAAGTGATACTAGATGATCATTATAATTAATTTTAACAAAGCCAAACCATTGAACCAAATCCATATTTAGAAGAGAAGTTTTTAAGCATTTGCACAATGAAATATGCTAAGAATAGCTGTAACAATGGATACCTGAAAAATGGATACATTCACCACGACCACTAATGTACATACATCCTGATTTCTGCTAAAATTTTTGCAAGATATAAGTAACCCACTAGCATAATATCTTCCAGACTTACCAGAATGGCTGTATGTCACTTTTTCTACATTCCTCAACTTAATTATTATTATTCCCATGGAGTCACAGACTCATCTAGAAGGTCCCTTTTGTTATACACATAGCTCATCATTGTTGTTGCTGCTGCTGCTGTTGTTGTTAGCCTATAGTATCCCACTGCTGGGCAAAGGCCTCCCGTATGTTATTTCATTTGGCTCTATTTTGGGCCGTTCTCAACCCGGTTGATCTTGCTGTTAGAGTAAGTTCATCTCTCCCTCTCATCTTCTGTCTACCTTAAACACATTCAAATTCTCTGCGGACACCACGTTCTCAGGTAATGCATTCCAATCATTCACAACTCTCCATGCAAAGAACCTGCTTCTCACTCTCCTGCTCACACCTTCCTTTATAATTTTTAGGGATGACCTCTTGTTCTCCTCCAGTCTCCCATCATTTTATGAAAAACCTCTTCAACATTAATCCTATAACAATCCCTTACTAACTTGTAGATTTCTATCATATCACTAATCTTCCTCCTATCCACTAGACTATGTAAATTGCGTTGTCTCAACCTTTCTTCATATTCAACATTCCAGAGATCAGAAACTATTTGGGTCAATCGCCTCTGGACCCTCCAACATCTCCATCCTTTTGAAAACCAGATTCATTACCTGAGCACAGTAGTCTATATGTAGCCGAATCAGAGAGAACCTTATACAATGGAACCAGAATCTCCTTACTTCTACAAGTCAATTTCCTCCACATCATTACCAGAATTCGTTGTGTTTTACTCACAATTTTGGCAATATGTCCACATTCAAATATCTCAGAGTAATAATTAGTCTACAAGTTACACAATATCAACACACATTTACTATAAAATTTACTTATCTTGCATAGCCCGATGACCGATGTTTAACTCATGCCACCTAGCATGAGATCCAAAGAAAGGCAAAATATTCGATATTAATATAATTCAAGAAAATGCAAATAGAACTCATATCAGAATTTGAAAGGTGTTTTTATAGTAAGAATAATAAAATACTTGAAAAAAATATGAAAGAAATTATACTGCATAATCAGGAAGAGAGAGAGAGAATACGGTTAGTAGGTTGGTAAGAGAATGGGAGGGGAAGGATGAATCTCATCCTTGTTATATAACATTTTTCACAGTTTCAAACTTGATTTTTTTTTCCCAAATAAATATTAAAATAAAAACTCAAACATAATAATAATACATAAAAGGGACATATACCTTCTAAGCAACAGATTTCAAGATTTCTGCTTGTGGTACATTGATTCTTCTGCTAGTCACCTAAGTAAAGGAAAACAGTGTATAACTTTAAATATATAAAAGTTTATATATTTAAATAGAGATAAAATGTCAATAATGAATACTTAAAACAAATAAACATCTGGAAAGGTGAAAACGGTCTCAGATAGAGGAAATGATATTAGGATAACAGTCTCTCCAACTGAAGTAGATAATTAATATCACAAAACATGCATAATGACATATTATATATATGATACTAATGAACAGACAAAAGTAAAAATTAACAAGTTACCATATATAACACAGAACCAATTTCTACCTCACTCCCTTAATATTTATATTAAGCAATACAATTTGTTTCACAAAATAAATCACATTACATAATATATACAGTAATATTTCAGTAATAGCTCAGAAGTTCTGTGAGTATCGAGACAAGATAAGAACGTGTGGACAGACTTATGTGTTCGTCGAACATGTTGTTTATTATTTTAACGGTATAATAGAACACAGAAACTAAGTAAATAATTAATTTATTGACTTGATGCTGATATTTCGCTGGTATTAGAACTCATATGTTTTTCCTTTACTTAGGTGACTAGCAGAAGAATCAATGTACCACAAGCAGAAATCTTGAAATCTGTTGCTTAGAAGGTATATGTCCCTTTTATGTATTATTATTATGTTTGAGATATAAGGAGACAGGTGAAGAGATGCATGAGGAATATAAGACACAGGCCAGAAGAGTGACTCGTGTGGTAAGGAAAGCGAAACTGGAATATGAGAGGAGATTGGCCCTAAGATCCAAAGAAAATCCTAGGGAATTTTTTAGCTATGTGGCCAGTAGGAGGAGAAATGACTGTGGAAGAATGATATTGTGGGATAAAAATGGGAATAGAGTGACTGATGCAGAGGACATAGTGGAATTGTTCAATGAACACTTTATTGGAGTATTTCATCCTAGAGGAGTCAGTTTTAATGCTAGAGGGATAGGACTGGTACGAGGTCTGGAGGTACAGGAGGAGAGTGTGTTTCAGATACTGAGTACTCTGGATGTCAGTAAAGCTGTGGGACTGGATGGTATTTCGCCACGAGTTTTGAGAGAATGTGCTAGGGAATTGACAATACCTTTAACGTGGCTTTTCAATGAAAGTCTGGCTTTGGCAAAGGTGCCCAGGGAATGGAAGGAAGGTAAGATAGTGCCATTGCATAAGGGTGGTAACAGACTGGAAGTGTCTAATTATAGGCCAGTCTGTGTGTCATCAGTAGTTGTTAAGATCTTGGAGAAAGTAGTGAGGGACCGTGTACAGCATTGGGCAGATGAGGGTAATGTTATCTGTGAGAATCAACATGGATTTGTGAAAGGACGCTCTTGTTTTAGCAATATGCTAGCCTTTTATAATAAAGTTACAAGAGCATTAGATGAGGGAAAGGCATATACTGCAATTTTCTTAGACTTGGCGAAGGCATTTGACAGGGTGCCACATGATAAGCTGATATTTAAGTTGCAGCACATGGGTCTGGATGTCAGATTGGTCAACTGGATTCAGGATTGGCTGTCTGATAGGTATCAGAGAGTTGTGTATGGTGGAGCAGTTTCCAGGAGGCAGAGGGTTACAAGTGGGGTCCCACAGGGCTCAGTACTAGGACCTATATTGTTTAACCTTTATATCAATGACATAGCCAGTGGATTGCAGGGGGATATTCAGTTGTTTGCGGATGATGCGAAGCTTGGAAGGATTATTAGTAATAGTGCAGATGTGGTAGCCCTGCAAGAGGATTTAAATAAGCTAGATAGATGGGCAAATGAATGGGGGTGTCAGTTTAATGCAGCAAAATGTAAGGTCTTGAGGTTTGGGAAACATCGATGGGATGCTGCATACTCTATGGGAGGAGTTATACTGGAGGAAGTAGGGGAGACAAGAGATCTGGGGTTGATGATTGATAGAAACCTGAAGTTTAGGGGACATATTGCAAAGGTGGTGAAGGTAACACAGAGGATTGCTGCTATTATGAGAAGGACACTGACCTGCAGAGATAAGAGGGTTATCATTCCGTTGTATAAGTCTCTGATCAGACCACACTTGGACTATTGTTCTCAGATTTGGTCCCCAGGATTTGAAGGGGATAAATTAACCGTGGAAAGGATACAAAGACGGATGACAAAGATGGTTTCAGGGCTGTACAAGGATAGTTATGAGGATCGGCTTAGAGAATGTGGACTGCAGAGTTTGGTGGATAGAAGAAGGAGAGGTGATATGATTGAGACTTTTAAACTGTTGAGAGGTGGTTACAGGGTTGACACTGGGGAGTTCTTTCGCTTGGTTGATCAGCGGGAAGGAGTGATGACAAGAGGCCATCCCTGGAAGTTACGAAAGGAAACTGTGAGCAAGAGGGTAAGGAGTGGTTTCTTTGTGCGGAGGGTGGTTGAGCCGTGGAATGCATTGCCTGATGGAGTGGTGGGAGCGAGAACGGTCAGTGGGTTTAAGGAGTGGTATGATAAACTTTGTGTTTCTCAGGGGGGGACTTCCCCTCGATGAGTCTTGACAGACTTTATGTCTTAGAAAGGACCTCCCTCGATGAGTCTTTTGACTCCTTGGAGGCCTGAATAATAATAATAATAATAATAATAATAATAATTATAACCAGCATCTTCAGAGCACAAAAACACTGTTTGTCACAATACGCGAGACTAAAACAACATGGTGTACTTAACCAAAATTGTAGCAGCAACACAAAGACTAGAGTCCTGATTTTGGCACCCTCTATCTGGAAAAAAAAAAAAAAAAAAAAAAAAAAAAAAAAACTGTGAATATCCGCATCAGCGAACATAAACGATACGTCCGAAAATATCATTATGGGAAGTCGGGCCTAGCAGACCATGCTCTGGATACCCCTGCACACAGGATCAACTGGAAAAACACAAAAGTACTACACAGAAACCCATATAAATCAGAGAGATTGTTCTTAGAGGCGACAGAAGCCCTAAAACACACTCCAAATCTCAACAAATATGGCTGTATTAACTTGCCGAAGATCTGGGAGACAGTCATATTAAGAAAAAACTAGCACTTTTCTAGGACTCTAGTAATATATGATAGCGTTTTTTTTTTTTTTTTTTTTTTTTTCAGATAGAGGGTGCCAAAATCAGGACTCTAGTCTTTGTGTTGCTGCTACAATTTTGGTTAAGTACACCATGTTGTTTTAGTCTCGCGTATTGTGACAAACAGTGTTTTTGTGCTCTGAAGATGCTGGTTATAATACCAGCGAAATATCAGCATCAAGTCAATAAATTAATTATTTACTTAGTTTCTGTGTTCTATTATACCGTTAAAATAATAAACAACAAGATAAGAACATTAGTGTGGCCAATTTTCACATATGGAAGTGAGACCTGGATATTCAAGAAGAGTACGGCAACAGATAATGGCCTTGTAAATGTGGTGCTATAGGAGAGCTCTGAAAATCCCATGGACAGAACATGTGACAAATACAGATGTCCTACAGAGAATGAGAACACAGAGATCTTTATTACAGGAAATGATCCAGAGAAAGATGAGATTGGCAGGACATGTACTGAGAGGTTCAGCAGGGCAGAGGATATTAACAGTTTTAGAAGGAAAAATTATGGGAAAAGGATGAAGAGGCAAAAAACGAAGGACATGGCTTGAAGATATAAGATCATGGACAGGATCACATGGCTATGCAGAAACAAAAAGGAAAGCCACTAACAGAAAGAACTGTAAGGACATGGTGCTGCACCCTCTCACTGAGGAAGCTACATGAAGAAGAATATTTCAGTTATTCAATCATGTTTGAAACTCAATTTGCTGGCTGATTAAATGAAAGCACAATTATATGACAGTTGGATTAACAAAGATCACTTTGTTTCTTAATGTGAATCCCACCAATGAAAAGTTATAAGCCTATCATAGATTCAGTGCTATGGACAGGCTATTAAATAATCCAGAAAAGAAAAAATCAAGTATGTAATTTTTCAATAAACTTCAAGCCTCCATCAAGCAGGATTGTGGTCATACCAGATAATGAAATTCATCCACTACCTGATGATATCAACAGGTATCATCCACAGTGATTAAAATGTTTTAATTAAAAGTTTAATTAAAAATTAACAGTTTGACAACACTCAAATTTCCAGACAAGATGAGATTTCTCTTCTTGGAATCACTCTGACATCAGCCTCTGCTAGCATAAACACGTCACAATCGTTGTGATAACCATTGCCTCCTCAGCTTAAAAAAAACTAGGATTTCTCTTTCACTCAAGACCAGGGCTCCCCACATCCTGAAGTAGGCCCCAGGCCAAGATTTTTGGCAGCCCCCTCCCTACCTGTCGCTTTAAGGACAACACATTGCTCTACAGGGTTTAGGATCAATTAGTTTAAATGATAACACAAAAGCTTAGCCAAATCATTTTCGATGCACAAAATTGCTGGGGGATTAAGTCGTTCTTAGCTATATCTAATATACCTAAGAAATTCCCATTATGAACATCTCAATCTTCATGTTCTCTCCTTGAAATGCTAAACCTCTGGATGATAAAAATAACGTTCATCTACAATCCATTGCAGAAGTGCTCTCCACTTATTTGTTTCATATTGAATTTGTAGTTGTAAGTCTTTATCGATTTGATGTCCTTTCAATGACTGCAAAAGGGATTTCCAAGCCAGAAATTGTTTTCTGTGTTCGTCACTATTTTCGTGAAGAGGCGACATACCATACAACTTTTTCCAATGCTTATTTCTAGGCGAAAATCCTTCTTGGGCTAAACTGCTTAAGTTTTCGTTATTAGAGTCGCAAAAAATACGACATGGTAGACAATAAAGAATTTCTTTCGATACACCCCCATGTTAACCATTCTCGTGGAAAATGTTCTCTTGTTCTTTCATCTTTCGTTTTCGTATAGAGCAAAAAATCTTGAAATTTCATACCATTAAGATCTCTTGGCAATTCCTTATAAATCTTTTGGAATTCTTGAAAGCTGATAGTTTGTACTATCTCTTGCCGCATATTGTTTGAGATTACTCTGGGCCAAATACCAGGGTCATCATATTTTATATCAAATTTTTCAACAGGGTCTGCAACTGAAGCATCAACTGTACCATATTCTATCGATACAAAATTAATAATGGAAAAAACTCACGTACAAAGATTATTTAATAGTATAATTTTCGCCTGTGTGTCACAGGCATCTTCAGTACATTAAGCTCAAATTAAACAATAACTGACAATTCCAAAAAGCACCACCTAAATAGCTGGTGTAAGATAACTAAAAAGGTCAATAACTTTCCTAAAAAAAAAAATTTTAAAAATCAATACAATAAAGAGTTAGGAAAGATTAGCTGATTTGTAAAGTACTATCTCCCATAAAGGGGACAGACGTAAGCCGTCGGATCTGTTTAAGGTAGGAGAATGAAGTAGAGTTTCACATGTTTCTTTATAAAGGTGTTCCATGAGAAACTGACTTTTGTGAAGAACTCTTGTCTTTCTCCAATGAACTCTGTCTAGTGAAGATGGCATGTTCTGCAAGTCCAGACTTTTCAGGTTTAAAGTATTCGATATAAGATTGGTGTTCTTCTAGCCGAATAGAGGCAGATCTTCTCGTTTGTCCAAAATAAGATAATCCACAAGAGCACGGAATCTGGTAGACACCTGGATGATTAAGATGTGGAAGCTTTTTCTAAACGGTCGAAAGGCAACAAAAATATTCAGTGGTTTTAAAACTTTTGCTATACATTCACTGATGCCTTGTTCATAAGGGATAATAATGTGTGTTATTTCTTCTGTGTTTGAAGAGGAAGACATATTAAAACTACTCAAAGTTCTTTTAATGAAGCAATTTTTATAACCATTAGGTAGAAAGGAAGAAGTTATATATTGTAGTTCTTTCTGTAAAAGATCGTCTGAAGAACAAAAGGAGTGGGCCCGATGAACCACTGTTTTAATAGTTCCTACCTTTTGACTGGGATGGTGATGAGATTCCGCATGGATATAATTGCTTGTATGAGTCTTCTTTCTATAAACTGAGAAATGTAGGTTACCATCTGGCTGGCGAAGAATTAAAAGATCTAAAAAGGCTAACTGCTTATTTGATTCTACTTCTAGGGTAAACTTGATCCTAGGATGAAATGCGTTTAACTTAGTGAGAAATTGTTGAAGTTCATCCAAAGAGCCATTCCATACAGCAAAAATATCATCGACATATCTGAACTAATGAGTAGGTCTGGGAGAAATATTGTCAAAGATACGTTGTTCAAAATGTTCCATAAAGAAATTGGAGATAACAGGAGAAAGAGGATTACCCATTGCTGTTCCTTCAATTTGTTGATACAACTTATTTTTAAAGGAAAAATAACCAGAATTTATTAGAAAATCAAATACGTTTACAATGTCTGAAGGAAATTCCTGTTGTAGCATTCAATGCTTTCCGAAAGAGGCACATTTGTAAATAAAGAAACAACATCTAAACTGATCATGATATCAGAAACGTCCAAATGAAGATCTGAAATTTTATTTTTGAAATCCAAAGTATATTTTATATAAGTATCGGTTCTTCTAGTTGAAGAGGAGAGTAAATTTGATAAAAATTTTGAGATTTTGTAAGTGGGGCAACCTATACAATCTACAACTGGTCTTAACAGAATGCCTGGTTTATGAACATTTGGAAGACCATACAATCTAGGTGGATGACCGAAGAAGGTTTTAAGTTTTTTCTTTTGATCTTCATTCCATGTAGATACATTATCTATAAGAGAATTAAGTCTCTTCAATTGACTCCGGGTAGGATCCGATGTAAGAGGCCTATAAGTTGAATAGTCGCAAAGTAAAAGAGACATTTTTCTCTCATATTCCTTCCTATCTTGAATCACTACAGCCTTCCCCTTATCAGCTTTCGTAATAATTAAATTATTGTTATTCTTCAGTAATTTCAATGCTTTAAGCTCAGAGTAAAAAAAAGATTAGGACGAGGGGGCTTGGCATGAAAAAGAATTTGTGCACATTCAAAACGTAACCTGTTGGCTGTTTTTTGGGATAAGGATCAAATACCCCTGACTGTGTTATGAAAAAAAATCCATAAGTGACACCTTATTCAGCATAACAGCGAAATCATGTCCTTTTGATAAAACAAAATGTTCACAGTCTGTTAATAATAAGGGGAAGGCTGTAGTGATTCAAGATAGGAAGGAATATGAGAGAAAAATGAAGTGGAGATACCAGGCAGAAGCATTAGCAAGGTCATCTCTACCTATAGGAGTTGCCAAATGGTGTGCCACCCTTTTTTAATAAATTGCTCTGGATTTACAGAAAGACGTTGAAAGTTTATTTTTCACTTGGTTAGAGTATAATAAATTTAATTTAATCCTTTATCCAAGTGTGAGCAAACAAAGTTTGCACCTGAAAGTATCTTCAGGACTGGGGTAAACTAAAATTATTATATTTTAACTAGAACATCTTTGTTTGCTTGAGAGCAATTTATTTAAATTTTTTAATATCTCAAATTTGTATATTCTGAAAAGAAATAATAATTAAGTTTGTTTCATACAAAAAAATCATAACTAAAAAAGCTTTATATTTTCTTTTACTTACTAACTAGCAAAATTTTAATTCAAATAAGACAAATCCTTCTCAAATAAAGAATTTTGTAGAAAATTTTCAGTTTCTTGAGATCAACTTAACCAACTAAAACTATCAAATAAAGCTTTCTCTTTTATGAATAAAATAAAATTCTCTCAGCATCCATAGCATAGGCACTGGTAGGGTAGTGTGCTGGTAACATTGGGGCAGCATCGGCATCGAAACAACGGCGTGCATAGAAAGCGAGATGGACGAACGAAAACCGAAAACTAAAGTAAATCCTTTCGATTTGGAAGTTGAAGCATAACCATAAGTCTGAAAAGATGGATAATGGGTTGGAAACGATTGCAAAAAGCTAGTTGTCCTTCTTAGCACATATTCATTCTTATTTGATAAAGTCTTTTTGTCTTTTGTTAGTCTCACTTAACTGGCCGACCCAACAAGACGGGCCCCCTAATTCTGGGCCCCTAGGCTAGAGCCATGTCAGCCCTACCCTTGTGGGGGGGTCATGCTCAAGACATTATTTCACCTCTGAACAGCTGTTAACCTTATACAAATCAAGAATCCATTCAGCTATTGAATACTGCTCTCACATTTGGGATGGGACCCCTAAGAGCCCCCTTAAAATGCTTGACTCAATACAGAGGAGGGCAATTAAAGTGATCAATAACCTATCTCTTACCAACCCACTACACCCACTTTTGCACAGCAATTGGTTTCTGCAATATGTGTATTCTATAAATATTTCCATGGCAAATGTTCATTTGAAAGAGCATCAATAATTGCTCCAATCAGTACTAAATCTGTAACATGTGTCACTGCTGCCCAACATCCCTTTACAGTACACCTTGAAACCCGCAGAACAAGTTTCTTTTTCTCCTCCTTCATCCCTGCTACTGCTGTATTGTGGAATAGTCTTCCCTCTTACGTGTTTCCTAAGGAATAAATATACAGGCTTTTAAATCAAATGAAAACAAGTTTCTCCTATCCCAACCCACTAACTGTACACAGTACTAAAGCACTCTAGGTTGATTAACCAACTTCTTGTTTATGGGTGCAACATAAAAAAAAAAAAAAAGTCTGGTTGGAGAGCAGAAATACTGTCCATCATGTGGCCAACAAGACTGGTTATATAATGCAATTTCATAATATCAAAAACGACAGTGCCTTGCTCCTGTTAAAATAGTGGGTCCTGTTTTAAAAAAAAAAAAAAACTATATTTAACATTATTACACTTGTAAAAACCTTAGGTAATGAGAAGTACAAACAGTAATCATTACAATGGGCTTTTTTACTGAGAAGAAATCTAGAAATTTTTTATAAATGGAAAGTTGCTAAATCTGCTGATTAACAGCACTGTCTTTGTATAAACTGGAACAATATTTTTTGAGGGGGGAAGACAATAAAAATTGGTAAAATCAGTTAACTACTACCTCTTGAGTCAATAATGGGATGAGAAGGAAGAGAATTCACACAAGACCTCCAGTCTTCTGTCACCAACAACATGATATAGGTCCTCTAGTGTGTTTTTAAAATAAGAGAGTAGATGCAAGATGCTTAAAGACAGTTGGTGTTAAGTGAAATTTGGTTATCTGAAAATGAAGTATTGTTGGGAATACATACAGAAGGATAAAAATTTTTCTGGAAGGACAGGAAGACAAAAAAGGGGAATGCTGTTAATGATAGCAGAGGAATTGTATCAACTGAGAGTGCAATTGAAAATGGTAGTGCGCATAAAGATTTTGTATCTGTTTGATGGAAAGTAAATTAACAGACCAGTGGCCTACATTCCCTGATCTATAAAATCTTATCTAATAGGATGTTGTTAGAGGCCAGGGAATACAGATTGCACAATGTTAATCTATGGAAACAAGGGGAGCAAATTTTGAATTTCTAGGAATAACTATATTAAGCAGTGTGTGATGGAGCAACTTGAGGTTTTAGTATTCAATTTGGTGATATCCTCAGAGGATGTGATTGTCAATGAGGTATCAACCCTGCCACCTACTGCTGAGAGGGATCATGACGTACTAGTTTAGGAAGTGTACAAACAGGAAACAGTTACTGTCAAAAATGGATACATGTGAAATTATAAGGCTTGGAGCTTATGAGAAGCTCCAAAGTCAAGTAGCATTAACACTTAAAGTTGACGAATTCTGCAGAGAAAGACAATTACAGAGCATGGAAACTAATCAGGCAGCATCTGGCAAGAGCAGTGCACCACTGTATACCAAGAATTAAACAAATGGAGTAGCAGTGAAATAGATGAACAGTGACATCAGCAAGCTGTGATGGAAAACATCTTATGGAGAATTTACAAGACAGTTAGTAGTGATCTGATGCATGAGAAATATAAAGTGCATGCTAGAAAGATGACAAAGCATGGTAAAGAAAGAAAAAGTGCACTAGGAAAAACAATGTGCAGTGGCAATGGTGTGTGCAGTAGAGTACTCTCTCAATGATTCCTTAAGCTCCTTGAAGGTGTGATGTAACAGTAATAATAAGAGGAGCTTGCATAGTCAGTTCAAAGGGAAGAGTGACACTAATGGACAATTATGGTGCAGAATGACCAATTCAATGGATGTAGTGGAGTTATTTAATGCACACTTTAAACAGAGTTTGTCTCCCTTTCAGAAGGGAGACAAACATTAGACGAATTCAGCTGTTAATTGGGTTAGATGCTAATAAGGATATGGATGTATCACCACGTATTTTTAAGAAATGCACGATTAACTATGCCCTTGAACTGGTTATTTAATGAAAGGCTTGTGGTGGGAAAGGATCCCTAAGGAGTGGGAAAAAGGTAAAAAGGCATTCTACGACCATGATTCTAGGATAGAAGTTTCCAACTGTAGACCAGTCTACATAGTTGCAGTCGAGGTATTGGAAAAGTTGATTAGGAATACAAACAAAATAGAAGTGCATTAATGGACATAGGATTCTTTATAATGGCCCGCATGGATTTGTAAATTATTCCAGCAATCTATTTACATTTTATAAGGTGACAGATGTATTGGATAAGGGAGATTTACATACAGTGATATTCTTGAACTTTGCAAAAGCCATTTTGATAAATTGCCTCATAAGTTGGTTCAAAGCTTCAGAGGATGGAAATGGATTACTGACTGGTTAGATGGACTGAAGACTGGCTCTATAAATGATACCAGCAAGTTGTGTGATGAAGCAGTGTTCTGTTCTAGGATCCCTGATATCATTAACTTATTTTTTAATATTTCATGTGGATTGACTGGGATCTTCAGATGTTTTCTGATGATGCAAAGTTGGGAATTATTATTATTATTAAGAGAGACATCCTGGGAGTCAGGGACTCATTGAGGGAGGCCACACACTACACGCACCAGTGATGCTACTTATTCTTGAATTCATTCACAGTGCTTGCACACACCACATCCAATGATAAATCCATCACAATCATGTACCATCCTATAAGAGAAAAATCAAGCCCTCACCCCCTTTTTAGTGGCATTCATTCTCAGCTTTCAAGGATGCTCTCTCTCTTGTCCTTTCTCCACCCTCCATAAAATGAAAAATTCCATCAATTGAAATCCTGTATGACCCTTTCAGAAGTTAGTAAGTCTTAATCATATCAGCCCTTTTACTTCTGTTTGCTAGTGTCTGCAGTATACAAATTCTCAATCTGCCTTGATAATTAGTATTCCACAATCCTGATATCAACAATCTCCTTTGCACTCTCTAAATTTAGAAGAGGAGGAATAAGTTTACCTCCTTCAACTACAATCATACAGTCTGCAAAAGCCTTGGCAGAAAATGGGACATTCAGTAGATCGTCAATATTGTTTCCCATTGCAAATATGGGCAAAAAAGTTATAAATTATTTATAGAAAATTACATATTAAAAACTTGTATATACCAGTGTCATAAACACATCAGTTCACACTTCATGAACACAAAACAGATGAAACACAGAAAACAAAAACAGCAACTCATGACAAATGACAATGTCCAATTGGATTGCTTCACACAAAACCAATCACAGCTACTAACATCTTCTAGGTGCTGTTGTCTCAGCACACACCCACCCTTGCCCTCTGAGCCATTTAAAACCACTGGAACGCTAAGAATGTGACACGCTGCACAATCTGTGTGTCTGCTAAAAAGGCTCAAAGGTGTCTGTAGTGATGCAATGTTTACATATTAAAAAGTGTCCTCTTCATGAAGCATTCAGGAGAAGCCAGGAAACAATTAGGGGAATCTTTAACAGGAATAAATGCAAAAATATAATATTGGTGATACTGCTATTCCATGAGTGTGCACTGCACGCCTGGCACACTCAGAACATATGCCCCTGATTCCAACATCAGCTTACGATGAAGCTGACCTTCTGGCATCACTCTCCTTATCAAGCCCCTGCACAGATGACCAAGGAAAATCACCTTCACCTGAAAAATTGCATTTCATTCCTCTTGTGATAGCCTTCCACCAGAAAGATGTCAAAAGAAACATAAACAACCTGGAGACCAAATGTGCTCAGGATATTTGCTTCTGAACTAATAGGTGTTCTTTATCATCTATACAATATATTATACTGAGTTCGCATTCATCCTACAGAATAGAAGTAAGCTCATGTACAGTCAATTTAATGATAAAAAAAAAAGTGATGTGTCTATCAAACTATCGACCCATTGCTCTCACCTCAGTGTTGTCTAAAGTAATGGCAAGGTCATCTTCTTTAGGTCAACTTCTCAGTTAACTTCTTTGAAAAACTTTCAACTAAACAAATCTTAGTATGGACACCCAGAGAACTCTCAACTAATCAGATGACAGTTTTCCATGTGATTGTTAAATCTTGAATGAAAGGTTTAAATTGTCATTAAAACATTTCATTCGAGATTTAACTAGGATACAAATAAATTTTCCTAAAGATGTACTTGTATATAAGTATAAATGAAATTGTCTGTGCGGTTAGCCTAGTGGCTATGCGCTTCGCAACCATATATGCTTGGGGAAGGAGTGTCCTAGGTTCGATTCCCGTCGGTGACATGAGGAGCTGAAGGATCTTCCTCAGCCATAGCCAAGTTAGCCAGTCTTGGGCGTGGACAGCAGGGTTTTTTCCCCAGTTTATTCTGGGGTTTTTCATCCCGCAAAGCAGGCAAACTGGCCTTAAGAACTCAACACTACAGGCCATAGGATACACCGGGGCATAAGGCTGACCACCTTATCCTGTAAATGGAGTTAGGTCCGATGATAATGGACCCTCGACACCGCAAGGTAAAAGAGGGTATAAGGAAGATGAGATGAGATTGTAAATAACGTATGTCCTTTGTTTTGTGAATTCCCCTGTTTTGCTATATTGTTAACTGTCCTATGTATAACCAAAAGGATACTGGTAGAAGTGGCATGAGCGAACAGGAAGGATGATGGTCAGCAGCGGCTAAGCGACCAGGCAGCAGTGCAGTCAAGGCATATCTACGGTACAGCTAGACAGTCAGCGAGAACTGAAGCTTCATGCCGAATCACAAGGACCTGTCCAGGCAGAGCAGTCTCGCCCACATTGGCAAGAGGGTGATTCATGAACATAGTCACTAGAGGGTCATATCCAAAACAACAGGCCGTAGAATGAGGTAACAAGCCACGTACTCACAAAGCACTGATCGGCAGAAAATACCAGCACGAACCAGATGGTCGGTAATGTAAAATCTTTCTAGTTCCGTTGTATTCTGAACTAAGCTGAAGTGCAGAAAAGTGCTGAAATATTATGTGGTAGGACTTGATAATTAGTAACAGGACTCAAGTACTTACCCTATCGATAAATTACTGTAACTCTAAAAGTACATAGTAGTAGAGCTTGACATTGAATTGTTGAGGTATGCCATTGTCTGTTAGCCTTAGATGAATGAGATAATCGCTAGCTTAATTGTCAACTTAAATTTGATATTGTCTCATTATGTGATGTATTGACTGTAGTTCAATTTTGTCTGGTTAATAATTGCTATGTGCAAGTGCAATTTAGTTTAGTTAAGTGAACTTTTGATAAATATACATCGAGCTAAAGAATGAATTAACGTTCATGTTTTCTTTACCTTTCTTTTAGGGTTACACGGTGATCAGCATTCATTTCAAAATTTTAGATACATTTGTCATTCTAGATACACTTGTCACAAGTCTTCCCTCTGGCAATCTTTCCTTCACTGTTTACTGAAACTGACACATACGGGACAATACATAAACTCCTACCACCACCCAACACAAAAACTAGGTGTCATCAACACGCTAAAAAACAGAGCTCAGACGATTTGTTCCAGTGAACAGGCACTGAAAGACGAATTTAAAATTATCAGTAATAACTTACAAAAAACCGGATACATCTAAAAAACTATAAACAAAATTCTCTACAAAACCACAATAAAAAACAAAGACAAACCAGACTACAGTAAAACTATAGCCATTCCCTACATTAAAGGAATATCAGACAAAATAAACAGAGTACTACAAAAGTACAACCTCAAAGCACCCTTTAAACCTCCTGCAAAATTAAAAAGCTTACTCAACTCATCCAAAGACTCACTCCCTCCACTAGCTCACCCGGATTTATTGTACTTGAAACATACCATATATAGGAGAAACAGGACGCACTATTCCTATTAGACAAAAAGAACATAAACGACACATTAAATATAATAATTATGGTGAAGCTGGCCTTTTTGATCATGCCCTGAATACCTTACACAGAATTGACTGGAAAACCACCAGCTGTCTACATCACACTAGAACATGGTATGAACGGAAATTCAAGGAAGCCTGTGAGATTATCAGCAACCACCCCAATCTGAATAACAAGGAAGGTTTAAAAATCCCAAACATATGGAAGGTATATATTCGACCTTCCTCACCAAGAACAACTATAAACAGCACTGTAGAAAATCCAGTATTGTAAATCAAAAATAAGAATTATAATACTAAAAATAGGACACCAATTGTTTCTGAAAGAAAACCATCTAAAAGAATGTTTATTCCTGTCATTGTAAAAATAGAATTTAGCTTGATGTAAAAATTTATTTTTTATTTTATTTTATTATTATTATTTTATTTTTTTTATTTTTTTTCCACCAGAGGTCATGCCAGTAGAATAACATGTGATCAAATCATTGTTTCTCTAGCTTACAGTTAATGATGTAACTCAGCTTGTCCTGTATATTTATGTATGCTCCAGATGATGACTTGATGTGAAAATCGAAACGTCAGGATAATAAAAAAAATTTTTTAACACTGTTGTAAATTCCATAAAATTTTTAAAATGATGTTTTCCTTACCTTATAAAGTTGCCTAATCTCTAAAATCAATGCACCACTCACTAAAATCAGAACCTGTATGAATTCAAATGCGAGGGGGTTTGGCTACGACTGCATGTAGAATAAGTTTGTTAAGGATTTGTAATCGGAATTGCTGTTTGCTAGATTCTAGAATCATAAAATAGTCTGTGTGTTAACTCCATGACAAGGAGATTTCTCTTGTAGAGGAAATAAGATGGTGCAGCATTATCAAACAAAATTTTCTTAATTCTGAAAGGGAGTTAATTCTGGATTTTGCATTCAAAGAGGCTTGACTCTAGTCTGAGACAGACTCTTTGTCTGCTGAGCTTTGCACTCATAACCAACCGAAGGAGTGGCCACTGAGGGGAATAGGATTTAGCTAAAGCAGATTATAGTAGAAGAGGGATCAAGGATTGATAAATAAATTACTATATTTGCAGGTACATCTAACAATTTTCGAACAGAGTTGAGTAAGGATAAGGGAGAGGAATTCTAGCACACCTTGAAAACACTAAAATGTAAGAAAACAAACAATAATAGCCAAAACAAACATGATGAAGCTGACCACCTACATTGATTTTGCCAATAAGATCTACAATAAATTTTGCCTACATTACCTAACTCTGGTTATGTGGAAAGGTTTGGAGAAATCTATGCTGTTGCATTTGACATTTCCAGAGCAGTTGATAGGGTTTGTCATTGAGAACTTCTCAGCAAATTGCCATCTTATGGTCTGTCTTCCTCCCTGTAACTGTATTGCCAGTTTTCTCTCAGGTTATTCACTCATCCTACTCAGATGAACAACCTTGTAGTGCTCAAACATCTCAAGATCTTCACACCATCTCTCAATAGAATAAGAACAATCAAGTCAGCTTCAATGCTTCCAAAACACAATGTAGTCTTCTTTTCTCAAAAGAAAAGCCTTAATTCTTTCCCTTATCTTTGATAATGCTTAATGTAACAGTCAAGACTAGGTTTTTCTTTTTGCAGAGTGATTCTTGCTCGTAACATAATTATATCACTTCAATAGCATCCTCAGTTTCCAAAAACATGGCATCCATTTTTGCTCAACATGTTACTTTTCATCTGTCCAGTTACTTAATCAGTACAAATTCCAAATCCCACCCACACACACACACACGCGCACCAATTTTGGAATACTGCTCGCATATTTGGATGGTGCACCTGAAACGTCTAAAAATTCTTGATGCTGTTCAGTAGAGGGGGGGGAGGGTCCAGTTGAACTGTCAAACCCTACAATGTGGCACTTTGGCTATTGTATTATAGAAAGCCAGTGCCCATCTGTTCAGCAGAACTAACATCCATTATGACAACCATCTGTCCCTGATTTCTGCTAAACCTACCAAGCAACAGCTGCCCAAAATACTTTCAGAGTTGAACTGCTGACTCAGTACCTGCTACTCCCAGCTGTTTTTTGCTCCATCTGTATCACCCCTGTGGAACAATCTTTATATTATTATTATTATGTGACACCTCCAGGGAGTCCAAAGACTCGTCGAGGGAGAGTGTGCCAACAGCATCGATCAATTGATTTCCTTCCAACTACTAACCCCGCTCAAACTTGCTTAACTTTTTGCTGAGCCGTTAGTAGCAGAGGCTCTATCAATCGACTAACCTTTATATAATCTTTGTTTTTAAGTAGGCTAATGATAAGGACTACAGAAAAACTCCAAAATGCCTGTGGGCTCCATATCACATTGTAATTCTTTTTTTTTTTATTGTTTATATTATACTGACTCCATACATGAGTTCATAAGATCTGCAACATGACAGTGCCATGTGTGGACAAATGATTAAGGAGAAAGAAGAAACCTATTAACAAGTTTCTTGAAAATTTGGAGTTATGCTCACAGAAAAAATAGGGGAAAGCTGTTAAAAAGAAGAGGTAGATGGAATGAAAGGAGTTCATAAGATCTGCAACATGACAGTGCCATGTGTGGACAAATGATTAAGGAGAAAGAAGAAACCTATTAACAAAATTCTTGAAAATTTGGAGTTATGCTCACAGAAAAAAATAGGAAAAGCTGTTCAAAAGAACAGAGATAGATGGAATGAAAGGAGATGATGAAACATTGGTTTGATATGTTTGTAGTTGGACTCTGTAGAGATGGTGACCAGTGGTTAGAAGAAAGTGAAGCAATGGTAGTGGCCGGTTCAACTGAGGAATGCCCATGAAAATACCTATAAAATATGCATAATTCAGAAACAGAGCACACATGGGAAAATGACTGGAGTAAGAGAGAGAGAGAAGTGGAATGTACTCTTCTGTTACATTCAAGAATTGTTTTGGAGGTTTTGGGTGTGCCACCTCAAATGTGAGAATATTCTAAAGTTGGCTGGATTTAAGATTTATAGTGTTAGGAATTGAGCAAGAGAGAAGTAGTGCTTTGAAAACAAAAAAAAAAAAAATACCAAGTTTTTAGAGACAGAGAAGACTAATGTAACATATTCATGCCGGGATAAGTTTGATATGAATGTTGATCCATGAATGGGGAACTGATCTAGAAAATTATATTGGAATATTATCAAAAATATAAAAGGACATGTAGTAGGATGATCTTCTTGAGGATAAATAAGGCAGGACTGTATTTTAGTAGTGCTGAAATGCACTAAGTTGTCTTCACTGCACATGAGACTGGGCAACAAGATCAGTGTTGAAGACACTGATTATGAAGTTAAAGAGAGAGAGAGAGAGATCTTTACATCAAAAGATGTAAAGATCTGTAGTCTCATGTGGGTAAGACTACAGAACCCTGGGGGTACTTCAGCATTGACAAAAAAATCTGATGAGGAAGCCATTCACCACAAATGATAAGAAAGAATGATCAAATAGGAAGCTTGTTGGTAGCCTATTGAGAAAGCATCAGTGTCAGACAAGATCAAATGACTCAGATATTAAGAGAGACTACATTAGTTTCTCCAAATCTTTCTTATGCGCATTTGGATGAATTCTGCTATAAAACAAAAATGGCAGAATCCATATTGGTAATCACTAATTAGCTGATGGGTGAAAAAGCTGGTTGTTTAAAACATTCTCCACCGCTTTTTAGAGTACTATGGTGAAAACAATGAACAATAGTTTGATGGCTGATTTTATCTTCCTTTGTAGGAGCAGGCTGGATAAAGGTTTGCTTCCATGCTGTTGGGTAGATGCCAGATAAATATGACAGTGATACGGTATGGGTGTTAATTATGGAGCACAACTGGAGGGATACTAGCTGAACCAGGAGAGTTATTACTATCAAGACTAATGATTTTTCTGATATCCTTAGGGTGAAAGATCATAGGACATAATCCATTTGACACTTGTAGTGCCATAAGGTTACAAGGCTGAGATGAAAATGAACTCCCTGGAAGGAGGAGAATGATCGCTTGAAAAGAAGTGGCCAAGAAGAGAGCAGACATCTATGGTGTATTTGGGAGAACTGGTTAAGAAAATATGAGAACTGTCTGGTATTCTAATTGGTATGTTAACTATTTGTGATAGTTTTCATGATAAATGATAATTCAACTTTCCTTCTGGCTTGATCTACAAAATTAGAAAAAACGGGGGCCAGTTTGTGTTATAACGTTATGAAAAATCTCTCATGATATGTGACTACGTAACTTATGTTCGTTTTTACATGTTTTTCTAAGGAGATTGCACTTAAAGAAATGTTAATTTTATCTGTAATCTTGTGTTTGTAATAACTTAACCATGAGTCTTTGTTAAAATAATAAAATGCACATGATGTCACATTATGTAACACTGTTAGCCCATGTCCATATATGACAATTTCAAAAAATGTGCAAAGTATGACATCATCATGTTCGGATGTCCATATATGACCATATATGGAAGTTTGGAGAGAAATGCTCGCATGCGTACAACAGAAGTTCGGGCCTTTATAAGGCGAAACGTCGAGAACAACTTTGTCTTCGTTCTCCAAACCTTCTCTTGCCTGAGTCCACCACTACCACGTGAGGTCCGATGTCAGTAATCAAAAGAGAAGCGTCGTAGGTCTGAGGGTTCTCAATTGTCTCCTACCTGCGTCTGCCACCATGAGAAGTATTGTGTCGATCGTCAGGATGTCTGGCTAAGAAAGAACTGCACATTGCTGCCATGTTAAGGGTCCTAGAGAGCATACAACAGTCAATGATTTGAACAAAAAGAAGAAAATTGGCAGGAAGTCATGAATGAGCCAACAGAAGAAAAGAAAAAGGAGCACTTTTGTGTGGACAAAAGATTCATGTAAAAGGAATGCTGAACGAGAATTGTAAGTACTTATATATGTGATATTCCCAAGCAAGAATGGACATCAAGTGTGTGTCTGTTTATAGGTACAATAAGATTGTGTAAATTAATATCGAAATAAGCTCACTCAAGGTGTGTCTTAATCTCTTAATTATTGTAAGAGTAAGAAGGACACAATAAAGAATCAAGAAAAAGAATTTTGGAAGAACTTGTTACAGGAAGATTTAAGAATAGAATGGGTACAGAAAATCACAAATGAAGAGCTCTACCGGAAGATACAACCAAAGGAAAATCTAATGCAGAAGATTACAAAATGGAAGCTGCAGTTATTTGGACACATCTGCAGAATGAGTGAACACCGGAAGATAAAGACATTCTTGTTTGGTATTATGGATGGTGTAAACAGAAGAGGTAGACCATACAGTGAATGGATAGACGACATAAAAGACTGGTGTGGAATGGATGTACAGAAACTGCGACACTGTGCACTGGACAAAGAAAGGTGGAAGAAGATAGTGAAGGGAAGCATCGGACACCAATGGGCAGTGAGCCCATGGTTCGTGATGATGATGAAGCATACTGTACTGGATAGTATACTTTAATATTGATTTAAGCTTACTCAAGATATGCTTTGTTTTCAGTTTGTGTATGTATGACTAGTAGGATATTCTAGATTGTGATTTAACTTTAAGGGAAGAAACATAGAACTAAGTCTGAATCAGGAAGAATTGAAATTGACAAAGACTTGTAATGCAATTGTGTATATATATATACTGGGGGGGCTCCGCCCAGCCCCCTATGGCACCCAACCTCCCGAGTGCCAGGCTGGTAAGCCAGTTCTCCTTCAATTCTGATGACTCAAGACATGAGACAACAATGTGTTTTTCTCATGAAAGCAAACACATTGTTGGACGTTTCAAAACAATGAAGTGACAAAAAACGTGACATAAAAACGTTTCAAATTTCGGCTTATCTTCTTTTTATATATAGAATAGATAGATGTGTGTGTGAGAGAGAGAGAGAGAGAAAGAGAGAGAGAGAGAATATTCCTTTTTTATTTAATTAAATGGTTTGTGAACACATTGGACTGATTCTGTCAATGCCTTATCCTGAAAATTTCAAACTTGCATAAGATAAAGTTTAAGTGATCAGTAATTAAGCCATGACTAATTAAAGGTAAAGATGAACATAAGCAGGGAATGCTAACAATATCTGCTTTGTCTTTAGTTTAAAATCTTATAATCTCACACTCCATACAGTCTTACTGGTGCAGTCATAAAACAAATAAATTTGTTAGACTACAGAGCATGAGAACATAAGATCTAGTATAAATAAATAAATGGCAACAGTTGACTATTCACGACAATTCGAAGTTTTAATTAAGTTTTGTTTGCCTGTCCAGCTATAAGTCTTTATAGATCCTAAATTCACTCAATCCTTAGAATACTGCTTCCACATGTGAGTAGTACACTAAATACCTCTCAAAAAATTCTCAATGAAACCTCTCTCTCACTCTTACAGATTTTCTCCAGCCACTGTCTCAGTGATGATCAGTTTCCACATTGTGTCTTTTCTAGAAATATTACCATGGATGTTGTTCAGCAGAACTGGCATCCATCATTCCTCTCTGTTTCTTCTGAAATTACAGTAATACAAGCAACACTTGCCCATTATCCATTTACAGTTCAACTACTAACCTACTGAACCTGCTAATCCCATTCATCTTTCATTTCATCTGCCTCTATTCTCTTAACAGCCTTTCTCATGAAATATTCTCCAAAAACTAAATGACTGGCTAATTTTCTCCAAAAGAAGATCAACCAATTTCTTCTTTTAAACACTTGCTCATACACATCAATTTGCTATATGTTCTGCAACCTGTCATGCATGTGTGTGTGTGTGTGTGTGTGTGTGGGTGGGTGTTATGATGATGATGATGAAAATCAATGAAATGTTTTCTGTAGTAAGGAATTAAATTAAATTCATACAATCATACTGCTGGCCTAGTTGGCCGAGTGGTTAGCATATCCACTCTACAGTCAAAAGGCTGCAGGTTCGAATCCCACCGTGGGCATGGACGTTTGTGATTGTCTGTGAAATACTAGGTGGTAGTGGGCGGTAGATGGTGATGATAGTTGATGAATTGAGTGGTGAAGACAGAGTTATAGAGTAGGTGCCCTCCTCTCGATGAGTCTTTGGACTCCCTGGAGGTGTCACATAATAATAACAACAACGTCTCAGCTATGCTGACTATCATCTTGGAACATATTCATATTCCTGTCTATTCACCTTGCAACAAATTCAATGCTGCAAGGTAAATAGACAGGAAGAGAGACCTCTGGTTACTGGACTAAAAATTCAACCAAAGCATAGGAAAAGGTTAATTAATGAATTAGCTGCTTTAATATTGGTGTGTAAGTTGACATACTTAGAAAAATTAAACATAAAAACTAAAACTTAGGTGAAATAAATTTATTAGTTGTAAAATTTTTGCTTATGTACCATAGGCATCCTTAGTATGTTGAAAATGGAACACAATATAAAATTACTATTAAAGAATCATTTTCAAAAAACTCCACTATCACATCAATAGGACATCTATGAGGAATCTACTTCTATGTAAAACTTAGTTGTACAAAAAAACTCTAGAATTGTTTGAGATGGCATGTTCTGTTAGGCCAGACCATCCTGATTCATGGTAAAGGATGTAAGATTTATGATCCTCACCACAGATAGCTGCAGCTCTGCTAGACTGTCCAAAGTAAGAAAAACCAGGAGCATGTGATTTTGGCTTTAGAACGTTAGATGTATGTTCAGAAATCCCTTTAATATAAGGAGTGGAATCTGAATGATATCTTCAGGATGTCTGGAGACTGGTTGTCTAAAGGTGTTAAAGGCTTTCTTAATAAAAGACTCATTGAAGCCATTTTTCATAAAAGCATATTTGATATAATTCAATTCTTGCTGTAAAAGGTCTTGCTGTGTGGGTTTAGGAGAAACATTTTTAAGGAGACAATCCTCAAAATTCTCCATGTAGTAATTTGCAAGGATAGGAGAGATAGGGCTACCCATGGCTGTTCCTTCAACTTCTTGGTATAATTTGTCTTGTACATTGAAATGACCAGAGTGGATTACAGTGTAACAATTTGATAATATTAGGAGAAGTGGGAAAAGAAGAATCGGAAGACCAAAAAAGAGATGGCATGAGACCGGAACAGGCCACATGGCCTATATTCCATGATAGGCAGAAGAAGAAGAAGAAGGAGAAAAAATCTTGTTTAAGTAAATTAATAGTATCTGCCAAAGGACTATTTTTGAAAAGAGATACTATATCAAGAAAATATATACTTGTCTAAATATGAGTTGCTCAATCGTGAAGTTTCTTCATGCACAAATTTGTTTGCTTACGCTTGGAGAAAGGATTAAACCAAGAATATAATTTCTTGGCATCTTTAATTTATAAACAAGTGGAAAAATTTCAACATCTACCTCTAATCCGGAGTATTTTAGTAATAAGGTGTGACACCTTTTGGCTACTTGTATATGGAAATATCACTTCTGCATTACTTCAAACTTTGATATCACTTCTGAGTCTGGCTCCCACTGATATGCTTTTGTGCCAAATAGGTTGCTTTCCCTGAGATGAGCTTTTTCTCTCTTAAGGTTTCTTCCAGACCTTCTCTCTTAAGGTTTCTTCCAGATCTAGCTCCCACTGACAAGGGGGGAGACTTAAAATTTTGGAGGAGTTTTGCTCGAGAGAGCAACTTGAGTGTCTGGGGATTGGCATTTTCCTGCAGGGCCTCTATCGGGGTTGTGTTGGTGATTACTCCCCTGGAATATGAGCGGCTCTGCTCAGTGATAAGGTGAGCCTGTAACTGAGTAGAACCAATGCTGAGTTGGATGATCTCCCAGTCACTTGTAGCGAGTGGTCTGGGGAACTGCCTAATTTATAGAGACAGCTTTACTTATATGGTGAAGTGGTCACCACACTGAGATATGAGAGACTCTGCTCAGGGGCAGGTTTTTTGCCTGTCTCTGAGTGGGGCCACTGCTGAAATTATGGCTCTGCTCAGTGGTGGGGTGAATCTGCCAATGGGCTGAGGAACCCACAACCACCGCCAAGGATTCCTCAGCAGTGACTGTGGGGGCATGGCAGTCCTGTCACTGAGTGGAACCACCTTTGCTGAGTTTAGAGTGATCTGGGAGATCGCCTGAGTTTTTGGAGACTTCCCTTTATTTATATAATGAAACCAATTTGGTTAGTGACTCTTCCCATGGTGCATAGCATTATACATGTCTGGAAGGATATGTGCTTTGCATTATGGGATACTAAGGCAAGTGATGTGAAGTCATTAGCCTCTATATACGAATTGCCCAGTTGTGAAGTTATTTCACATGCAAACTTTGTTTGCTTACACTTGGAGAATGGATTAAACCAAGAATATAATTTCTTGGCAGCTAGTGCACTGTACTTATATTTTTTCCACAGCAAGAATTGAATTATATCAAATCTATAAATTAAAAGATGCCAAGAAATTATATTCTTTTTAATCGTTTTTCCAAGTGCAAGCAAATAATGTTTGCACATGAAGTATCCTCACGACTAAGAAACTTATATATAGATGCTAATGACTTCACATCAATTGCCTTAGTAACCTGTAATGCAAAGCACACACCCACACTCTTTCACATGTGTATAATACTATGCATTATGGGAAGGGCCACTACTAAGACCAGTTTTGACCTTATTGAGGTATGTTTAAGTGTGGCAATACTCCCCAAAAATTATCTACAAGATCACTCTAAATCTCACTGAGTGACCCCAAAGGATCATTAATAAACTCATCACTCTTGACCTGAATCACTCCAGGACAGGAAAATCAGTGGTGGCTCCACTCAGTGATAGACAAAAACCTGCTATAAATAAAGGGAATTTTCCAAAAACTCAGCAATCTCCTAGATCACTTTAATCTCAGTGAGTGACCCAAAGAATCATTTAAATAATATCTCAGAAGTGATTCCACTCAGTGATAGGTCTGCCCTACCACCGAGAAGAACCCTCAGCAGCGAGTTCCTTTTGTCAGTCTGCTGCTCTATAATTTACAACTCTTTTGTTCAGTGAAGGCTGCACCTGTCTTTACTTCCAATGTCATAACTACATGATGAACCCCACAAAACCATAAAAAATTTCAGTATAAAAGATTTCAGTGGAATTCTGGTTGGGCTGGATTTTATATTTCGCTACATAATTCATATTTAAAAAAATATTTAAAAAAAATGGGTTTTGTGTATAATTTTTGAAATATTGTTTTCAAAGACATGATCTTGTAACATATGGGGGGGAGTCTAATTTTTCATGATTTTTTCTGTTTATTTATTTATTTCAATATTGTGAAATTTGCTTCTTCAGAAGAAAAAATGACTTTAAACAGTCTTAGCACAGATCTTAAGAAAAGAAAAAAAAGAAAAAAAAAACTCGGATTTAAAATTGTCTTCAATATTTCTCTGTAATGGATACATACTTTTTTTTACACGATCAGATAAACAACGCATATATATTGGCATGAATACACACGCACGCACACACACAATAGGAACGGATATTACATTTAATTTAAACTTCAGATTTTTAACCTCGCACTTTGAGAGATAATTTGGTAAAAATTCCGAATGAGTACTATTTATATTTATATTTAGAACTCTTGAGACTTGGCCTAATGTGTCATTACCATAAAATATCTTTGAAATGATTCTTTGTTTATGTAGAATGTTAATCGTGTAACTCAGTCATTCTCACACAAAATAAAATGTTGTAATTTTCTGATATAACGCGAATCTGATTACAAATTTCCTACATATCATAGGAGATATGAAAGCGAAATCAGTACGAAAGCGAAACTAAATTTCTTCGGCTTACATTTAACATTCACTTTTAGATTCGAAAAAAAATAATGAATACGAAATTGTTTATAGAAACTCTTCAAGTATTCAAAATTTTCACAGTAATAGTGAATTATTATGTTAGAAAATTATTAATAACTATTCAAAATTCAGTATTTTATGCTCCCTCAACTTTTATATAAAATAACCGTAACGGCAACTTGCGGTTATCAGATGAAAGTACCCCTGCGATTATCACTTATAATATACTTATTTTCATATATTATTATTATCTTAAGTGAACATCAATGACTATGACTACTAGGATGCTGAATGCTAACATTAAAATTTCAATGATTAAGATTATTTCAGAGTACCTAAATGATTATTTGCTGTGATCCTACTTAACCATGGGAATTATCACATAATGAAATATATCATGGTGCAAATCTAGTGAAACGGCATGAAACAATATATATCATGGTATAAAAATAAAACACACCGTTAAAAAATCTCTGGAAGCCAATTTCCAGAATTAAACTAAACATAAATAAACAATAACTCACAAACACAAATACAAACTAAACCTTGAATCACAAGGAGTACAACAGCTGATTCACGAATCCACGGGGATATATAGTAATGTGATGCGATAAACTATATGAAGACTTCTCCCTCAAACAATACTTTGCATCCCTGATTTTTATATGCATTTTTTTTTTTTTTTTTACAAAAGTAAGCAAAAACAAAGCTAAGTGGTTATTAGTGCGTTCTGTAGATATATTTAATTCAATTCTATCTAAGACCTGCCATACTATTATAATCATATATGTAAATACCCCTGTGTGACAACAGATTTCAGCTTATAAGAATATGAAGATTTTATGACATTGAAATGGAATGATAAAGTAAATTACAACAGTGTATAAAGCTATTTGGAGTTTCATGGAAAGAGGTAAGGGAAATATTGTAAATGTCTAATTATATGACGAGCCAAAGGCTTCAATTCGGCGACATGAACTTATTTAAATTAAGGGATATTACATCCCAAATCGTTTCTTAGCCGAATAAGAAACTCAAAGAGTTTCATGCCGAATATAGAAACTATATAAAGTTCGGCGATCCCAAGCGTAAGCAAATACCTGGATAGTGCAGCATCTAACCCATTTGGTAGTGCAAACTGAGGCAACTTAGTAAGGGTGGAGCAAGATCTGATCACTATTCTTGGTATTTACCAATAATGTGAACTTAGCTCCTAGGAGCTGTATTACTGTTCTACATTATGAGAGAAGGTCACTACCCAGACCGGTTTCAACCTTTATTGAGGTCTCATCAGTGAGTAGGTAGACCTAGTTAATACCAAGTTTGTAGCGAACAGAACTTACATCCCTTCTATGAGAATTGCCAAGAAGGTGTCCTAATAAATTACTAATTATATGAAGAGCCAAAGGCTTCAATTCGCTACAAACTTGGTATTAACTAGGTCTACCTACTCACTGATGAGACCTCAATAAAGGTTGAAACCAGTCTGGGTAGTGACCTTCTCTCATAATGTAGAACAGTAATACAGCTCCTAGGAGCTAAGTTCACATTATGGGTAAATACCAAGAACAGTGATCCGAGCTTGCTTCGCCCTTACTATGAGTTGCCTCAGTTTGCACTACCAAATGGGTCAGGTGCTGCACTATCCAGGTATTTGCTTACGTTTGGAATCGCCGAACTTTATATAGTTTCTATATTCGGCATGAAACTCTTTGAGTTTCTTATTCGGCTAAGAAACAATATGGGATGTAATATCCCTTAATTTAAATAAATATTGTAAATGTGAAAAAATTACTCCTCAACACGAGATAGCTCAAAATCTTAGCAATGCTAAATCCCATAATAAACGTAAAAAGAAATTGATTGTAAGAAACTTTTGAGAAAAGTTTACTTTGATTTCAATGGCATCGGATATTTTGTTTCTTTTTCTTTTTTATCTCAGAATTTACATAGTAATGTGATGCAATATCCTATATGAAGACTTGAACGCTTCAGGGAAACAGCTCATATGAAAAGATTATATCAGAAGATATCCACATGTATGCACCTGAAGTAGCTATGTTAGAACAAGAAATAATTACTAATTCTAATAAAAATGTACCCATCTTTTCATGTACAGTGTGGTGAAAAATGGAGTCCTCAAGTTTTCTTGAATACTGCATATCAAAGACAAACCATCTGCCATCATAAGTATAAAGATAAGGCACTGCACATATTAACTATCGCTTGGTTGGCCGAGTGGTTAGTGTATCTGCTGTCCAACCAAGAATCTGTGGGTTCGAATCCCGCTATGGGAATAGATGCTTGTGATACTGTTTGGAAAGGACATCTGCGACCCTGTCACTTCTAGCAAAAGGCTCAATCTCTTATGAGATATGGAAGTGACCAAACGGCGTCTGGTGATGCCTCGTGTGAATAACTAACTTGCACATTAAATGGCTTCAATTGCGTGCACAACTGTGGTGTATTTTGGAAGGAGAATGAACTAGAAAAAGTATCTCGTGATAGCGAAGAATTGAAACTCAAACTGTGTTAATATGCGATCGGAGTAGTTAGTGTTGCTAGCGGTATGAGTGAATAAAAATAAGGTGGTGGTAAGGGTAAGAATGGCACACATACGTGGAGTTCTCCATAGAACAAAACGTGAGACTGAGTGGTTGGAAAAATACCTAGCAGATGTTATGACACAGAAGCGAGAGAAAGCATGCAAGCAAAGATCAGATTTTGTATGGCGAAGTGAAATCGTTTAATCCTGAAGTTAAGATAAACGATATCAGTGATACTGAAAGATGTGGGGAGGTAAGGTAAAAGAGCAATGTTTATTTTGGCCGGTAAATGATTTAGCAGGAGACGTGTGATATGCGAGAAGACATCAAAAGTTTGCTAGTGCATGCAAAAAAGTGTGTGTGTGTGTGTGTGTGTGTGTGTGTGTGTGTGTGTGTGTGTGTGTGTGTGTGTGTGTGTGTGTGTGTGTGTGTGTGTGTGTGTGTGTGTGTGTGTGTGTGTGTGTGTGTGTGTGTGTGTGTGTGTGTGTGTGTGTGTGTGTGTGTGTGTGTGTGTGTGTGTGTGTGTGTGTGTGTGTGTGTGTGTGTGTGTGTGTGTGTGTGTGATAGAAGCGAGTTGAACAAAGAGCTATACTCAGGAATGATTGCTTGCATCAATGTGGATTTGGTGTCAGGGGTCTTGAGAAACGTTTCCTCAGTGAACGTTTGGAAGTACAGAGTCAGAGAAATTAGAATATTTAGGGCGATGCTGGTGAGCATAGGTCCAAGTAATCTAGAGGCTATTAAGTGGAAGAGTGATCACATGATGTAGAATGCAACACCTTAGTCTCTCAACTTTAGTAGGATAAGTAACACAAGGTATAACGCAGGTTGTGGGTTGAAGCAGGTATTGTAGTATATGTATACTAATTCCAGAAGTGTTCGAAATAAGGCTGAGGATTTTTGGCATTGGTTAGTGCAAATTGTTCAAACGTTATGGGCATTATTGAGAGGTAATTGGCCAATGATGATGTGATCATAAAAATAGAATGCGAGGGAGGATCAAGATTGGGAAGGGATTTTGCTAATCGTAGCAGACGGATTAAACCCAAAAAGAGTATAAGTGCATTATGGGAAAAGGATTTAGAAGACAGTTCATTTGAGCCTATCTGGTTTAAATTGGAGGCCAACAGAACTAATTTATGCACTTTATTGCTGCTGTAATCCAGGGAGTATACAGGATAATGTACATATCACGGTCACTGAATTCGCAGCAATTACCGATAGTCTTAGGCCAGCTACTATCTCTGATTGGTTGGCTACCGGTGGAGATTGAACCCCCACTCAGTATCCAAATGTTACATAGGGCTAAAACGCTTCGCCTACTCCCTAGAAGGGAATAAAAGGTGTCGCTATTTTTTTAATATACAGATATTCCTAAATATAATTTAAGCAGCCTATATGCAAAACACTTGGTTATGTGAGTCAACACATGTTCTAGACCAGCGTTTCCCAAATGGTGGGTCACTACCCGGCACCGGGTCACCAAAGCTGAATACCGGGTAGCCTAAAACTCTCGAAAACCTAGGTGTTAGGTTTGAATGTTTTCTTTTTTTCACGAAACTCTAAAATATAAGTAAATAGCGTTTAATCGGGACTAATGAATAAATAATTTAATTAATAGAGAAGAAACACGCGTTTCATCTGCGTCGCCATTCACAGTCTCTTTGTTCGCGGTAAAGTAGCTTAACTAATGGAGAGGCTGCGCGTGGCAACCGCGCCACCAGTCGAATTGTTTGGTGGTGTTGCGTTTTTTCTACTCGCTCGCCACGTACTCACTTTGCTTGCTCAGTTAAGCATCGAGAGAGAGTATGTTTTTTTGTATTTTCTGATTACGTGTACCTTGCCCATTGGTTCGGCTGAACAACCGTAATTATTATAATTGTTTCTAAATAATTTATTTCATTCTTTCTTCACCTCGCTTGCCATTACCTATTTAACGATGGGTAATATAACAACAAACAGACAATGTGCTGGTTACAAACCCTTCGATTAGCACCAGTGAACAATCGAGTGACGTGCAGCCAACACGAGTTCTAAGAACAGCACTAACAAACGGCCATACGATGTGTTGTCTACTACTCTTACAAAACTTATAGTTAAGAAGTGCTTGCATGAAGCAATGGCTGACTGTATACCTAGAGTCCGAATAATAAATCAAGTAGGGGTTAAATCGATGAATAACACCATTAAGCTTGAGTTGCAAAAAAAGAAACAACTATGGAGGGAATTTAAGGAGAAGGGTGACCGGCAGGCACATGAACGGTATAAAGCGCAGGCCAGAAGGGTGACGAGTGTGGTAAGAAAAGCAAAAAAGGATTACGAAAGAACATTGGCCATGCAGGCTAAAGAGAATCCTAAACAGTTTTTTAGATATGTAGCAAGTAAAAGGAAAAATGTACATGGCAGATTGATTTTAAAGAATGCCGATGGTAGGGAGGTAACTGAATCAGTTGAGATTGTTGAGTTACTGAGTGAGCACTTTGCAAAAGTATATCATCCAGGTGGTGACATTGCAGAAACGAATAAACCAGTAGATTATATGGGAACTGTGGTTAATGAAGTGGAGGTGAGTAGTCTATTGCATAACCTCAATGTCAATACATCTGTGGGATTGGATGGTATACCAGCTTGTGTTGTACGAGAAGCAGCTAAAGAATTGTCAGTACCCTTGACCATTTTGTTTAATTTGAGTCTCGGGTCTGGGTTAGTCCCGAGCGGGTGGAAAGAGGGGAAACTAGTTCCACTGCATAAAGGTGGTTCCAAGACTGCTGTTGTAAATTACCGACCGATTAGCATATCAGGAATCATTGTCAAGGTCTTAGAGAAAATAGTCAAGAGGAAAATACAAGATTGGATATAAGAAAATGGGATACTGTATCGGGGACAGCATGGTTTTGTGAAGGGTAGGTCATGCCTCAGTAACTTGTTCACGATTCATATCACAGTGACGGCTGAACTGGATAAGGGTAATGAGTTTACGGTGATTCTACTGGACCTTGCCAAGGCCTTTGACAGGATTCCACATGGAATTCTAATCAGTAAATTGCAGCATATGGGAATGGACATAGGGTTGGTGAGATGGATAGGAGGGTGGTTGACGGAGAGATATCAGAGAGTGGTTTACTCGGGAGTAGAGTCCACAAGACGGCCTGTGAATAGTTGTGTGCCACAAGGATCTGTTCTTGGACCACTGCTGTTTAATTTGTTCATAAGTGATATAGGAAATGATCTGAGAGGAACAGTTCATTTGTTTGCGGATGATGCGAAGTTGGGTAGGGCAATAGTGAATGCAGATGACGTCAAAATTTTGCAGGATGATTTGGATAGATTGGAGGTCTGGGCTAAGGAGAATGGATGTCAGTTTAATGTGGCAAAATGTAAGGTATGCATTTTGGAGTGAAAAGATTGGCGGCAGTTTACTGCATTGGTGGAACCCTGCTCCAGGAAATTGATGAGGCACGAGATTTAGGAGTGTTGGTAGATAAGGAATTGAAATTTAGGGGACACATTGCAAAAGTGACCAAAACAGCTAATCAAATCACTTGGTTGCTGAAGAATACGTTGACAAGCAGACACAAGCAGGTTATTGTTCCTCTCTATCGAGCCTTGATAAGACCCCATCTAGACTACTGTGCTCAGATTTGGTCACCTAGGTTTCTTCTTGATGGGGAGGAGGTGGAGAGGATCCAGAGGCGAGTGACCAAGATGATAGCAGGTCTGTGGAATGAACCGTATGAGAACAGGTTGAGGATTTGTGGGTTGCAAAAATTGGTTGATAGGCGGAGGAGGGGAGATATGATTGAGACATTCAAATTACTGAAGGGTTTCTATAAAATTAATTCAGAAGCTATTTTGAGAACAGGGCTGGTTGTGGGAGGACTAGGGAACATCCATGGAAACTGGGCAAAAGTGTGGTTAGTAAGGGTGTTAGAGCTGGGTTCTTTACTTTTAGAGTAGTGAATGAGTGGAATGCGCTCCCTGAGTCTGTAGGGGATGCTGTGACAGTGAATGAGTTTAAGGCGAGGTATGTTAGATACTGTATGAATGTCAAATAGTTGTGATGAATATGATTTGGGGCCTCCCTCGATGAGTCTAATGACTCCCTGGAGTTGCCCGTAATAATAGTAATAATAATAAAAAAAGAAGATGTACTGGACCCCACAGTATTCTGAGGATTACATACAATTCGGTTTCATCGAGGGGTGCTGATGTGGCACTTTCAAACGAGTCCACGAGACCTTCAAAGTTGAAGTGACATTTGGAATTGAAACATCAGAACTACAGTAATAAGGCAATAGATTTCTTTTTAAATGAAAAGAGAGAACTAATAGCTACCAAGAATACCATGTCTTCGAATTTTTCTCAGGGAGCTCAGTCTGAAAACCTTGTAATGGGGTTCTTATGAAATATCAAAATTAATTCCTGAAACTGGTTATCCTCACACAGTTGCCGAGAAATTAATAGTTCCAGCAATGAAAATGTTAGCATTTCGAATATGTGATAAAAAACAGGAGAGCCAAGTAAATATGCTTACGCTATCAAATAACCAGTGAAGCGTAGAATCATGTAGCTGGCAGATAATATCGAAGAAACTGTCATAGGTCACTTAAAAGAGTGCAATTTTTTTTCCTTGACCAGTCGATGAAAGTACAGACATATCGGACAATGCCAATTTAATGTGTTTTGTGAGATACGATTGTGACAATACAACTCACACAGAATTTCTTTTTTGTACACCTCTGACAACAAGAACAATAGCTGAAGAAATTTTGAATCTGATTGCAAATTACATCAATGAAAAGGGTATTGAATGGAAGAAATGTGTGGAACTGAGTAGCGATGGAGCCCGCGTAATGGCAGGCGCACGTACTGGACTTTTTCCCAAGATCAAAACCGAAGAACCAGACTGTTGATGGGTGCATTATAGCATTCACAGAGAAGCATTGGCCGTCAAAAGTATAATATGAGTTCCATTGCTTTTAAATGCAACTATTCAAGAGTGTGTACAACTTATAAACTTTTTAAAATCTCGTTCATTAAATTCAAGAATATTCTCTGCGTTGTGCAAAGAAATTGTGAGTGAGCATGAACATCTCTTACACTGCGAGGTCCTGTGGCTGTCAGTAGGGAATGTTTTAAGAAGACTTATTGAAATCACCGATTAAGTTTTAATATTCTTAGACCAACATCCCCCAATCGCTATGGATGTAATATTTGAATTCAAAGACAGTTTTCATGATGTCAGTTGGTTAATCAAGGTTGCCTACCTTTGTGACATTTTCGATTTTTTGAATAATTTAAATCAGACATTACAATGTAGCAATGTAACTATATTTAAAGTACAAGAGAAGGTGGAAGCTTCAACAAAAAAAAATTAATTTGTGGTCCCATCGTGTGGAAGCAGGGACTTACAAATATTTTATAAAGCTAACAGAATTACAAAAAGAGTATAATATGAGTTCCATGTCGGATGAGATTTTCAGCTTCATCAAGGAACATATGCTAGGACTGCAGGCAGGTCTGAAGGAATATTTCCCCCAATCAACAGCAACAAAACATGGATAAGGAAACCTTTTACAGTGAACGTAGAATCTGAGACAGAATTGCTGGATTCAGATATTGAATCTATAATTGAACTGTCGTGTGATACGCTCAAACACATCTTCAACACAATACCACTGATGGAGTTTTGGCTGTCTTGCCGTCAGGAGTACCCAGTTTTAGCAGAAAAAGCGATAAAATTTCTAATGCCTTTTGTCTCAACCTATAAGTGTGAAACAGGATTTTCAACACTGGTTTTTCTAAAAAATAAATATAGAAACCGATTGGAAGTCGAACCGGATTTAAAAATAAAGTTATCATCTTTTACAAACCTGAAGTTTCTAGTTAACAAGAATCACACTTCTCATTAATAAATTACTTGGTTTTAGTTTAATTTCTTTATATTTTTGTAAGAGTAAATGCTTCTTTATTATAATAATAATAAATGAAAGCTCTATGAACATTCAAATCTGTTTTATTTTACCTATTGGCCATAAAAAGTTTAGTGTGTCACGAAGATGAAGAATTAAAATAACCGGGCCAAGAAAAAAAAAAGTTTGGGAAACCTTGTTCTAGACAACTATATAAGAAAGCTGCTGGTCAGTAATGGATAGAGAGTTTATTGTGGGTGTTCATCTGGATGAAGCGACGATTTTAAAACTGCAGAGATCATCAGGTGTTCCATGTTGTGCCACACAGGTCTTCCCAAAGTGGTCCTGTTATGCTTTTCTGTAGGCTTCAACTCTTTGAAGATCAGGTACTCCAGACTTGCCATCAATCCATTCAGTCTGCTCCTTCCTCTGTTCCAGGAACTTTACCTTACCAGAGAGATATCCTGGATGTTTAATCAGTAGAATAATGATCAACATTGCTTGTCTAGAGGCATACCTGTGGTCCTAAAACAGTCTGTCAATAATAACATCACCGTCATCTGAGAAGGCTTGTACAGGCAAACAGAACTTCCTGCGTGCAGCAGTTGACCAAAGCGTTTAACCACCTAACTGCCCATTATGGATCAAATATGCATCCTCATACGCTTCGTATTCAACATCTAGTTCAATGTAATATCAATAGTATTACAATTTTAATACCCACTTAGCATCCATGATAACCTTGGCATCTTCACCGGTAACATGGTTAATGAAAGCTGTTCCAGACCAATATCTCACCGAAATCTGCACAATGAGTTGAAGTAGATGTATGGGAAGTTGCTAAAGGAAATCCAAAACGGTATTAAATAAATTATTCTAATTCAGTAGCCGATATGTATACTTGACTTGCACTTGCAAATTAGCATGAACAGTACTGCCTGAGTAAATATTAAAGGGGATTTCAATTATGGGGATATAAATAGGAATGCTCACAGATAGGGAAGGGAAAACAATTTATTCAGATTCTGAGAGAAAATCACCTTAGACAACATATAATGCACCCGACACGATGTTCGAGAGTGCTGGATCTGATCATTGCATCAAAGAATTGAACACTAACCAGTTTGCTATACTGTCTCCACATGGAGTAAGTGATCATGTAGTTTTGAACTGGGAGATTGCCACATGTGCAGAATTTTCTTTTAGTAAGGGATATATGGGGAAATACAAAGCAGGTGATTATGACAAGGTGATGCATCAACTTTCAGCACAGCCATTGCATAATTATTTGGAGGGGAGAAAAGATGGTAGTGAATGGGAGGTGGTTAAGGAGTGTTTGAAGAAAGTAGTATCTGAATGTGTAGCTAGAGGAAGCAGGATAAATGACATAGGAGTTTGAGTAAATAGCTTCATTAATAAGCAGGACTTGCACACAAACAAAAGGCTATGATGGTATTAAAAAGGAAAAGGTGATCAGAATGTCAATCAGGCATATGTAGCTCAGTGGAAGTAGTGCTTGCATCTTCTGCGCTAGGCTGCCCAAAAAGTACACTTAAATTCAAGTCTAATCGCTGACTGGAGGAACTTTTTCTAAGCATTTCTTCAACAGGTTCCCGAGTTAGTCGATCGCTAACATGGGCAAGCAGTTTTTTCTCTCGAAAACTCAGGTTTTTCATCCCATAAACTCAAAAAAATCGACCCTAGAACCCACATTATTTCATAGTCACATATCTTGTTACAAGAATAACCTTGTTTGCGTGTCTCTTCATCGGTGCTGCCTATAATTATTAATAGACAGGGGTCAGCTATCTCGGACTGGTTTATTTTTTTATTGCATACCAATGAGCAGTACAAGGCACATGCAAGAATGGAAGCAGGTATACGAAGGAATGATGAGAAAAACCTGTGTTTAGGGTGGCATGGTAACAGAATCAAAGAAAATATTTGAATTCTGAGTGAGCAGATTGCAGGGGTATACCATATAGGTGGTGATATTGCAATGTTAGATGTGACATTGACAGGAGAATAGAGGTTGAAAAAATGGAGGTGCATACAATATTGCAGAACCTCAATACGAACACTGTTATTGGATTACATAATATATTGATGAGAGTAAGCGAGGTTGTTTTAGCCTTATCTGACTTTCTGGAGACTGAGGGGCAGTTCAATCTCCACTGGAGGCCAATTAGAGATAGCTGGTCCAAGATTATCACTGAAAATATCCAGCATCCAGTGAAGAGAAGCGGCTGAAATATGCTGCCAGCTCGTAGTCCCTAATCTTAACACTATATGTTTATTGTCTGCGACAGTGTAAGTTGTACAGTTGATATTCGTGAGCTTACGGGAGAAAAAATCTGCTTGCCTATGCCAGGGACACATGATTATATACAAACAACAAATATTAAGGTGAGATTCTACTGTTTATAACTTCTTGCTAAAATGATTGCATACTACTTATACATTATATATTTACCACATATATAATGTATAAGTGGAATTTACCACAGATCTTTTAGCTAACCTATAATAATAAGAATAATATTTTTTTTTCACTTTGCATTCACTTTTGCATTGCCTGTCAGAGAAATGAAATACACAGTGTTAAAATTTCTAACGTTACCCTTTTCACTCGTTAATAACTTTAGAATTTGCATAATGTGGAATTCACATAAGAGAATAATAGCGATCACAGTAATCGTTTGCAAATATAGTTCACTGCTCCACTAGGTAGTTAATATGATTACATGCTGCATTTTAAATTTTATTATATATATATTTATTTCCCTTTTTTTTTTAATTTGACAAAGTGTTAGCATTTTCATACAGCTTTTTACCTTTAGACTATTCACACATAGTTTTGGTTTAGTACAGCATGTCATATAATAATAATAACAATAATAATAGCTATTCTTATTATCACCCTTGTTATAATCGGTTAAGGTATTGAGATATTGAAATTTATTGTAGTGATTGGCTAATCAGGACTATTTGTTTAAGCTGTGCTAATTCCACCTACTTCGAAAATAGGATTAGCTTTTATGAAGAGAGTGGGATTAACATACACTATTTAGGCTTGGTATTTTTTTATGGCTGGAAAGCAGGCGTTGGATGCTGGTGGTTTGCGAAGTGAAAATAGGTATGAGTGCTGTATTAATTGTGTTGGTATAGCTTCTACAGTTCGTGTTTTAATGCTCTGTAATTGTCTATGTGTTTTAAATTTTGTGGTTGGTTGTTCAGTAGCTGGGTATGTGATGTGATCTCAATGCAAAACCGTAGGAGTTGTTGAAGGATCTAGGTGTGTAAAGAGTTGAGGTATGTCGCATTATGTGACACGTGTCTCTGTTGTTATGATAGGTGTTGTTGAGGTAATTACTTAGTTACATTAATTAGTCTTTCAGATTTTTTTATGCTCAGCATTTTGTGCATCGATATACACAGTTCGCTTGTTGGCGATTGTGTTTGAGGCCTCCAAGTCATTGTTGAAATAACTTTCCGATGTAATTCCTGCGGAGGTTTCTATGGTTAAGAAGTTTAATATAGTTATTCCGGTTTTGTGACACATGTTTATTAAAGAAAACTGTTTTTAAAACGAAACAAGTACTAAAACCAACACCTGACAGTTTTCGTTAGTCGTCAGACTAACATCTTCAGGGGTAAAGAGAACTAAAAGTTTAAAGCACGAACTACTAGAAATTACGAAAATTAGTTCATTTGTTGGTACTGTGAACATCTAAACAGTTAGTTAAAAAACACAAGCAAAAATAGGCCTAATAAAAACCTTAAGGAATAAAGCATACAACATCCCTAGTACAGAAGACAGAAGATAAACGGAAAGAAGAAATACAATACTTAACACAGATCCTACAACTGAATGGTTTCAATACTAAGTTAATTAAGAAAATTCTCAATACAGCACCTACAAGAAACTTAAATAAACAAGATTTCAAGAACGCAGTCACCCTTCCTTATATCAAGAATAGAACAAATAAATTTGTCACACTTCTCTAGAAATACAACATAAAAGTGACTTTCCTGCCATTTGAAAAAATATCAAGATCTCTTCATCCTCCGAAACATCCACATCACCCAATGAAAAAAACAGGGGTTTATAATATTCACTTTTCCTATAGCATCTGTTATGTGGGCCAGATGGGAAGATCGGGAGAAATACGCATGAGCGAACATCAAAAGGACGTACGAAATAAGAGAGAACATAAATCCGAATTGGCATTTTACACAACCGCTACCGGTCATGGTATACTCTGGGATAGAACAAACATGTCCTATATAGATAAGAATTGTTTCACAAGAAAATTCAAAGAGGCAGCAAATATGATTAAAATTGCTACGCAATGCAACAAAAATCAAGGTTTGATTTTAAATCAAGTTTGGTCATCGTTTGTTAACAATTTACCAATTTCAGACCTCTGACAGAGTGAGCGTGAACCACAGAACGCAACAACAAATAGCATTGTCTCCAGCTAACACGCATTAACGCTTCTATAGATCTGTTATTCGGTTTTTTAAAGAAATGTTTAGATCACATATGGGCAACGCTCGGCCCGCGGGTCGGATTCGGCCCTAATCTATTTCAGCGAAGTTTGTCTGATTCATGGTGGGAGAAAACATGGTGTGTTCGACTAACTCACATTAAGCTGACGTCATATGACTTGCACAAAACACACTCTGTTTTCTCCAACCAAGATCTCTTTCTCACTTTGATTGGCGGCGTGTGTGAGCGTGTTACAACATGTCACTTCGGTACTTGCGTTGGTGTTGTACTTTGTTCAGTGCCTGCGTTGACGTTGTGTTCTGTTCAGTGCCTGCGGTGTAGAAGATAGTTTTGTTTTTCAATTCTGAATATCTTATAAATTTGGGACAATGTCAGATGTTATTGCAAAAAAAAAAAAAAAAGAAAAGCAGATGAAGAGAATCGTCAATTTCAAGACAACTGGACCGAGGATTATTATTTTATTCTGAATAAAGGTTTGCCTGTATGTTTGCTGTGCAACGAATCCGTATCCGTGAACAAAGAATACAACTTGAAGATACACTTTACTTCGAGACATGCGGATCACCCAAAAATTGATGGACAACTACGAAAAGATAAAATACAGAAGTTGAAGAAGAACCTGGTTACCCAGCAGCAAATGTTCAATAAGCAAAGAACGCAGCACCACAGCATTGTCAAAGCCAGCTTTGTGGTAAGCGAAAAAAATCGCTAAGCATTCTAAATCATTTGGTGAAGGAGAATTTATCAAAGAATGTCTGCTGGATGTTGCAAGTATAATATGTCCTGAAAAGAAAAAAGACTTCGAGAATATTCGTTTGTCGAGACATGCTGTTATCCGACGGATAGATATTATGGCTGATGATATCAAAAAAAGTTTAAAAGAGAAGATTGCTAGATTGGAAGCATTTTCAATTGCTTTGGATGACAGCACAGAAACCTCCGATACAGCACAACTAGCAATATTTATTCGAGGAGTTGATGCGGGATTGAAACAGTCAACACAGTCTTCGAGCGATCTAGGCTTAAATGGAGTTCACTATCTGGCATATGCACTGATGGAGCCCCTGCAATGGTTGGTGCACAGAAGGGATTTATTGGAATAGTTCGTGAAAGAGCAATGGAACTACAGATCCATCCAGAAAATTTAACAAATTTTCACTGCATTATCCACCAAGAAAATCTGTGTGCAAAATCGATTAAATTCACAAATGTTATGGAAGTTGTATTAGCCAGTATTAACTTTATTAAGTCACGTGCACTTAACCACCGCAAATTTAAGGAGTATTTGGCAGACCTATTTTCAGATTATGAAGATGTGTCTCTTTTTGTGAAGTGAGGTGGTTGAATAAAGGTAAAATGTTAAAAAGATTTTATGATCTGAGACAAGACATTGCAGATTTTCTGGACATAAAAGGAAACAGTTAACCAAGTAAAAGATGATGAGTGGGTGTGTGATTTAGCATTCCTTATAAATGTCACAGGATACTTAAACGAACTGAATCTTAAATTGAAAAACAAGGACAATTGGTTCATAAACTGCATGGACATGTCAAACCTTTTTGTAAAAAACTAAGATTGTTGGAAAGTCAGATAAGAGCTAAAAATTTACTCTGGCAACTCATAAAAATATCCCGTATAATTGTTATGGAGATGAACTGAAGGCATTAATAGAGCAATTTGATACAAGGTTTGCCGACGTCAAAAACAAAGACTCCACATTCGCTATATTTGCTCGTCCGATGGATGCTGATGTAAATAAGGCGGATTTAGTGCTAAAATCACAATTTAAGAACATTGCTTTGACGGATTTTTATAAATTTTATTTGGTGGAAGTAAAATATACAAATGTTTGCCTTTTGAAGAAAAATCATTTGTCTTTTAGGCAGCATATATATGTGTGAACAGTTTTTTTCGAGGATGAAATACAATAAATCAAAAATTTGGACAGGAATAACGGATGAAAACCTCGAAAAGTCTATGCGATTATCCTTAAGTAATATTAACGTCAATATTGATAGTCTCGTAGTTGAAGTACAAGTCCAACCTTCACATTAAATTGTTATGTCGTTCATTATATTATAAAATTTATGTAGAGCTTTATACCAAAGCATTACATTATAAACAAATGAAATATGAAATAGCAACTTGTTTTAATTCATTTAATATTAATTTATTTCATTTAATAATTTTGTCCGGCCCTTGACTCGGAGCCAGAATGATAATTTGGCCCCCGAACTAGGATAGGTTGCCCATGACTGGTTTAGATGTTCATAATACCAACAAATTAACTAATTTTCGTAATTTCTAGTAGTTCGTGCTATAAACTTTTAGTTCTCTTTATCCCAGCTGATGTTAGTCTGATGACTAACGAAACTTGTCGAGTGTTGTTTTTAGTCTTGTTTAGTTTTAAAAACAGTTTTCTTTAATAAGCATGTAGTCACAAAACCGGAATAACTATACTGAACTTCTTAAGCACAGAAACCTCAGCAGGAATATACCATTTATTATTAGTATTATTATTATTATTATTATGATTCAAGCATTCATGAAGTCACAAGTTTCATTGTAGGAAGCCCACCCTAGAAAACAGTCCATCATATCACTTCTTGGACTCATTGACCATTCACGCTCTCACCACTCTATCAGGCAGTGCATTCCACTGTTCATTTACCCTCCACGAAAAGAAAACACTCATCCTCTTCCTCACAACTCACTTTTGTAACTTCCAGGGATGGTCCCTTGTCCTTGTACCTTCCCCCATTCCACCAAATAAAAGAACTCTCCAGTGTCAATCCTGTAACTACCTCTCAACAGTTAAAACATCTGAATATCACCTCTCCTGTAAACATGTGGTCGCAAAACCGTAATAACTGTATTTCCGATGTAATGTTTCTGTTTTCGCTACATGGCTATTTGATGTGTTTGCGTAGACTTTTATTCCGTACCTGAGAAGCGAGTCGCAAATACTGTGATATAGGAATTTTTTTACGTTATATAGAATGATGTATTTTACCTGGAAAAGTTTTGCTGCAATGATGCGGAGTTTAGTATGTAAGTATTCTAAATGTTTTGTCCATTTGTAGTGGTAATCTATGTAAAGACCAAAGTATTTTGCATGTGTTAAGGGTGTGATTTCGGGACATTGGCAGCTATTTTTGTTTTAATGCAGTGGTATGTGTGATAGCATAGCGATAACAGTGCGGTGCTATTCATTATAATTGAGTTTTTGTAAAAGTAAGTTGTGATTTCATTTATGTCTTGTTGTTTGGAAAGAGCGTTGTTGATGTCTTTGTGGATTGCCAATAACACGGTGTCGTCTGCGTATTGATATACTGTATTTTACTTTGCGTGGTCAAGTTATGAATGTTGTTAATGTAATATGTTGAACAGGATAGGTGATAATATAGCGCCTTTTGGGACTCCTTGTTTTATCTGTATATCCCTGCTAATAGTATAACAGCCACTAGTGACAAAATCAAGATCAGGATAAGATAAGGAATCGTGACGTGAATTGATGACGTCATTGTGTTTGACGTCATTGGTATGGAATGTTTCGAATTTCCCTGTGGGCATATGTGTCAATGACTTCATTTCTTGTGTTTTGGTTCGCGTATGTCATTATGGGTGATGATAGAGATAAGGATTCGTGTTGTGAGTGGTGGTGTAGTAGTGACCAGATGAAGATCAAGATAAGATATGGGATCGTGTGGTGGGTGGGTGTTGTTATCAGATGTAGATAAATGACGTCATTTGTTATTTGTAAATAAATGACGTCATTTGTTATTTGTAAATAAGTGACGTTGTTGTTTTGAATGGAAAGGGAGATATATTAGTGTATAAGGAATTGTGTAGTGATTGGTGGGACACTTCTGACCAGATCAAGATCAAGATAAGATAATGAATCGTGACGTGATTGTTTGATGACGTCATTGTGTGTGACGTCATGGGTGTGGGATGTTTGGAATTTCTCCGTGGGCATATGTGTCAATGGCTTCAGTTGTTGTGTTTTGGTTCACGTATGGCATTATGGGTGATGATAGAGATAAGGATTCGTGTTGTGATTGGTGGGACACTTCTGACCAGATGAAGATCAAGATAAGTGATCGTGACGTGAATGTTTGCTGTTATAGAGAATGAAATGTTAGGAATTTCCCTGGGGGTATATATGTCAATGGCTTCAGTTCTTGTGTTTTGGTTCGCGTATGGAATTATGGTTGATGGTTGAGATAAGGATTCGTGTTGTTATTGGTGGACACTTCTGACCAGATGAAGATCAAAATAAGATAAGGAATCGTGACGTGAATGTTTGTTGTTATGAGATGTAGATAAGGGACATCATTTGTTAGTTGTAAATAAGTGACGTTATTGTTTTGAATGGAAAAGGGAGATATATTAGTGGATAAGGAATCGTGTCGTGATTGGCGGACACTTCTGACCAGATCAATACCACTTCTGACCACGTCACGATTCCTTATCTTATCTTGATCTGGTCAGAAGTGTCCCACCAATCACGACACGATTCCTTATACGCTAATATAGCTCCCTTTCCATTTAAAACAACAACGTCACTTATTTACAAATAACAAATGATGTCATTTATTTACAAATAACAAACGACGTCATTTATCTACATCTGATAATAACACACACCCACCACACGATCCCTTATCTTATCTTGATCCTCATCTGGTCACTACTGCACCACCAATCACAACACGAATCCTTATCTCTATCATCACCCATAATGACATACGCGAACCAAAACACAAGACCTAAAGCCATTGACACATATGCCCACAGGGAAATTCCAAACATTCCATACCCATAACGTCACACACAATGACGTCATCAACGAATCACGTCACGATTCTTTATCTTATCTTGATCTTGATCTTGTCACTAGTGGCTGATATACTACTTCTGCTGTAATCTGTGCCTATTTTTGTCACGTGTTCTGTTTGAGAGATAGTTCCTGAACCAGGTATGCAGCGTTTCTCTTATTCCGACGGAATGTAGTTTAGGCAGCAGTATATTATTATTATTATTATTATTCGTGACACCTCCATGGAGTCCGAAGACTCATCGCTGGAGGACACGTACTATACAACTCTCCGTCTCCCCTACTACACAGAACCTCTACTACCAATCACCTACATCAACGCCATCTACTTCCCACTACCACTATGTTCAGCTTGTTTTTATCGAGAGCTATATTTATGGCGTCGGTAATATCATGTAATAAGGTGATGGTGCCTTTTGTTTTCTGGAAGCAGTATTGATTTTGTGTTATAATATTGTACTTTTGTAAATCGTTCTGTAGTCTGGTGTGTGTGTTATTTTTTCAAGAATTTTGGAAATGACTGATAGATTAGTCATTGTCTGTAGTTTTGTGTATCGCTTCTTTTGTCATGTTTGTAGATTGCGTGATTATTGCAGTTTTTAGTTGTGGAATAATACCGGTGTCGAATAGTATGTTCACGAGTCTCAGAGGTATAGGATTTATTTGTGCAAAGTGTGTTAAAAGGTTTGTGAGTCTTATTTCGTCTATTCCTGGAGTAATCTTTGTGTTTAGCTCTGAGAGAGCTTCCTTCAGTTCCTATTTTGTTACTGGTGGAAAATACATTGTTTGCTGTTGATTTTGTACTGGTAATTTTTTGTCGATGTTTTTCTTTTTATTTAGTTTTTATTTAGTCTTTGTTTTTAGCTGTAAGAGAGATTCTTTCAATTCCTGCTTTGTTACTGGTGGAAAATATATGATTTGCGGTTGACAAGCTTTTTGCGATAAAATCTTGTGGCGAAGTTTTCTTTTTCCTAGTTATTAATTCGTTAAGTGTAACCCATGTTTTGTTCATGTTTTCATTATATTCCATAAATGTTTGATAGTATAGTACGCCCACACTTTGTAGAACTCCTCTTGGCTTTCTGCCAAGAATAGTCGATTCATGCTGAAGGGGGAGAGAGAGAAATGATGTACGAATTGGTCATCAACATGCGAAATCACGTGCTTTCTTGTCTGTCGCTGTAGTAGTTTAAAAACTACAATGTTTGTAAAAGAAAAGCTAAATTTTCCGACCTGTATAATAAACAAACTCATCCCAGAAGACGGATTGATTACTCTATTATCGGAATGATTCTCCTTTTTGTGATATGCGGAGAAGTGTCAAAGGGTCTCGAATTTGTGGGCGTACCTTAGTAGTGTCTTTTTGTTGTACGATGTTTGTTGTTAGCTGATTTCTTGTCTTTTTATATAATCTTTGTAGTTTAGTTACTGTGTGACTTCTTAGTCTTTTTATAGATTTTCCTTTATAGTAATGCTATTTACAATGTCGCTATTTATTCTGGATTATTGTCGGTTTGTCACGTCGTTTGTGTAGGCTTTGTTGCTTTTTTGTACTGTGAACATTAGTTGGAAGTTCTTATACAAAGTTACCGGATCATTTATTTTAAGTAGGCAATTCCAGTCTGAATTTTTTACAAGGTTTTCGACAATGCTCTTTAATATGATCGATTTTGTGTTTTCGGGAAGGGGGGGTGTGACATAATGAAACGAAGTTAAGAAAAAGTAGTGATCGGCACTTTTAAAGTTAATTACTGATGATGTATATGGATGGATGGGAGCGCGTATGCTGAGGTGGTCATTGCATGATTGTGTTAGTGAATTGTTGAATATTTCTTTTCTTGTTGGGGAGTTTATGGTCGGGTTTATGTTGTACTGAATTAGTATAAAAGGTATGTGTTAGTGGTTGATGAAGCATGGTCAAGAGTATTTATGTTAATGTCTCCTATTAGGATGAGCCTATAATAATAATAATAAAATATCACATTTTCGACGATATCAAGTCTATTCCTAGGCCTCTGCTTAAGGCCCCAATTGAACTCAAAGATTTCATTATTCTATGTGAAGTTTCGTGTTACTTTTTGACTCTGAACTCTGTTAATTGAATATAATAACTATTGTATATCGCAGTTTGTTATTATATGACGTATTTACATATATACTATCAAAACATTATCGTTATATTCAATGCTTTTTTCTGGCCAAAAGGTGCCGGTACTTACCATAAAGATGTTATTACATCAACTTCCACAATGTTAACATATCCTCCGATATACCCTCGTCATCTCTAGATCGCTTCTTGCTTTTGGTATCAACTGCAGAATGACGACCTCGGAGCAGCTGAGTTCACATATTTGCTAGGGTTGAACTGAGTGAGAGGAGGTCCTACCTTGATGAACATCAGTATAGAAGTTATCTGTACAAGCAGAGATGACCTAGATGAAGATTCTATAAGATTCATATGAAAGAAACCCTTTTCACATTCACTGGAAGAGATTGCTATTGTGCCCAAAGTGTGCTTTAGAGGAAATAGTATGCCCGGGACTATATTTTCTTGAAGATATTCACGGAAACCATGAACTGCTTCTCTTTCATTTAAGCGAAATTTGTGTGCTAACTTTTTAATGTCAGCTTCACTAAATGTCAGATGCTTCCCAGGATTTTCTGGCCAATACTTGGAATCTAAAATCTTAGCACATTCAAGCAAATCAGCACCATCTCCTTCAAGCAGACGCTTTCCCACAGCTTCTTTCAGACTTTTATGTAAAGTAGATGAACTTATTGCAGGACTGTGTCTTTCATTTTTGTGGATCTCAATCCCTTTGAACTTCATATTGTTCTGACTTTGAAGAGATATACTGTAGTGTTGACTAGGATTTTCAATTCTTTCTTCAAAAAGTTGAACTGTATTCTTTATCTTCCTGTCTGCTTTGTACAAGTCAATATTTCTCTCTTGTAAATCTAGATTTAGTTCACTAAGTTCTTGGAGAGCATCATACATGAGGCCCAAATCAAGAACAAAGCTCGCATGATGTTATTTTTCTTAAAAGACCCTCATAAAGAAATCGATCTGTTTTGCTTCTTCTGCTGTCATCTTTTGCCTCCAGAAAGTGATGGACAAGGGGCTGCAAAGTCTTGCCATACTGCAGAAACAGAGCGAAAGCTAGATGCAATCCAGCGAGTGCTTAAAATTCTGCCAATTTTAAGAAGTTGAAGTTCTAGAGTCGCTGCACATTCCTGTAATTCCCTAGCATTATTAGGTGAAGCATGATAAGTCACATAAAGTTTGTCCACGAAACTCTTAAATCGATTCACTTCTGCTACATTGTTCACTGTGCCACCAACAGACAATTCATGGCTATGGCTAGCACAATGCCAGAAAATAACAGTAGGAAACTTCTCTTGCATTATCCTCCTTACACCATTACGTACAAAAAATAACACGGCTGCACCATCACAAGTTACAGACAATAAATACTCCTTTAACTAATCTTCAAATAATCCTAGACCCTCAAGATGATTAATTAAAGAGTTTAGAATTAATCTGGCAGTTACATCTGATAATTCGATCAAAAGACTCAGGAGCCGAAAATTCAGGATGAACTACACGAACAATACAAATCAATATTGTTGTATTACTCACAGTTGTCGATGCATCAATAAGTAACGATATTTTGTTCTTGGAGTTCACTTTATTGTCTATTAATGTTTTTCTCCTTTCATTTGCGATATGGCTCACAATGTTAATGCAAGCATTTGCAGAATGAAGAATATATCCCATGGCTAAGCCATTAAGTTCCTGTAAATTTATTTCGTCTTCAAAGTTGTTAAATAATTGATTTCTCCTCGCAACTTTGTAAGTGATTCGAAACACTTTTCCTGTTACGTCTTTGTTATGAGACAAATTATTTAGGAAAACTTTCTATAATATTTTCTTTTTTGCTTCAGATTTTATTTTTTGGCACGCTTTGTGCGCTGCACTCTCCTTATGATCGTAAATCTTTTTTTTCTTAATGACATTAACTGTTGTTTGCGAGATTCTCCAAAATAACTGATGTTACCATTTGCCCACTCCGCTGAAATTTTCGTTTCCATGTGTTTATCGACGGCAAGACCGACATCACGACACACTTTACAGCCCAACATTTTATTACTGACGTACAGTCACTGATTTCTCTCGCAGAAGTCATTTTTCTGCAAAAGTGTTCAACATTCGGGCCAATCATTATCAGAAACTTCTTCCTTTTGACCACGTGGATCTTTGGTCTTGGTTTCGTGATCCTCTTCACCAGTTTTCTATTTCTTGATCCTCTTCACTAATTTTCTGTTTTACAGGATCACAAGTAGATTCAACAATTTCTGCTTCTTCAGCCTTCCTTTTTTTACTTATTGGCATAAAGTAACTACTTATTTTATTTATTTTGAACAATGATTGCACTGATTTAACTTAGATTAATTCAAAACTCACTTGAAGACCTGCCTGTTGCAGGGTGAATATAGAACTGATAAACTGATATTAGAACTAAATGGAAGTGAACGCAACTTCCTGTTTCCGGTTGGGTACCAACCTATGAAACAGGAAAGCAGGATACCAACTTATCAGCAATCAAAACTGAAAATTCAATTCGTGAACACAGTATCATCTACCGGAATATTTATAAAACATTTTCCTGTCAATAAATCGCAATTTTTACCGTTGCATACCGCCAGAAAAAAAAAAAACACTGGTTACATTTTCTATCACTGCAGAATAGTATACAAATCACAGAGTATATTCGTTTTTGATAAATTTGTTTCTTAATTTGGGTAGCATTCCTATTGATTCCTTGACGGCTTGTGCGTAGCTTACCTGAGGACGATTATAATCTAAATGGTCCAAAGATAAGCAAAGAAAATGAAGAACCATGCAAAGAAAAAGTGCATGTATTTTGGCTCAAATACTTGGCCAGTGCTTATGCTCGAGTAGCTCAACAATTTAACTATTGCAAACAGACTTTAGGAATATTATTCTTATGTAAAAAAGTATAGACTCTAGAGCAGGGGTCGACAAGCTTTTTTAGATCATTGACCGCTTCAGGGAATCTTTGATCCCTTATCGACCCCCCATCATGTTAAATAAATGAATAAATGTTATTCACAGTGGCGGCCTGTACATAAGCACTGCGACACTGCAGCACCCCCCCCCAAGGAAAAAACGAAAAAAATAAATATTTTGCTTTTGTTTATAAATAATAACAATGCTGATAACATTATATAAATGCAATGCAACATTTTAAAGGTTACAGCTTATGTTTCGACATTGATTGAATAGTTAATAATTGGAATTTTCGATTAACGCTTTAGATTACGAAACAAATGCACTGCGATCAAACGCAATGTCGGAATTATCACGTTCGACCAATTGCAGCTAGGCTCGCCGATATTCGTTTGCACTTGTCACTGCATGTAACAAGTGAATCCGACACTGCTCGTGGAGCAGTGTTGCTACAGATAAATTGTATGCTTGCGCATGTTATTTCTGTGTACGAAATTTTTATTATAGGTGTGTGTTCGTGGTAAGGGTGAAATATTTTTAAAAAAGCAATTCTTTTAATATGTAAATTTATTTATTAATAAATTGGTTACTGATTAGGAAAAAATGAATTATATTTCTTATTTTGTATATGCAGTACTCCCCACTTAAAATTTTCGTCGGCCGCCACTGGTTATTAATAATGAATTCTTCCTCAATTTAAAAATAATAATTCCTTCTTCACCTTTTGACTTGATTACTGCTTCTCGATAAGAAATATTTAAAGAAATTTAAAGAAAATACTTAAAGAAATTTGTAAAGAACATTAAAAATTTACATCCCCCTTTGGCCTCTAGACATTTATCGACCCCTTGGATAGCCACATCGACCCCTAGGGTTAGATATCGACTACTTTGCCGACCTCTGCTCTAGAGTATTTACGTTAATGGCCCCTATTAAAATGAGCCTGTGTGTTGTACGGGGTTCAATGCTGCTTAGCCATGCTTCTAATCCATGCAGAAAGCTGAGTGGATTTTTATCTAGAGGGCTGTATATTATGTTTATCGTGTATTTGTGTTTGTCGTTATTTGTGATTTCCCATAATAGTGTTTCCACGTGTTCGAAACGAGTTTATTTTTTTGTCACGTTCTATTTTTCTTTGAGAAATGCCATGATGCCGCCTCCTTTGTTTGGTCACTGATATTGACCAAATATTGATCTGATATTGACCAAATATCAGTGACCAATATCAGTGACTGATAGTCACTGATATTGTATGCATAAGCTTGTCTGTCATTTATTGCAACTTCGATCAGGATTAGTACATCTATGTTCCTCAAGGTGTATTTCTGCAGTGTTATCAATGTAAATCAGTGTTTCCTGATACTTGTGTTTGTGTGTATGATGGTGAAGTCAGTATTTGTGGAAATGTTGTCTGTCCATTTCTTCGAAGAGTCAATGACTTTGAAATTTATATTTTCTGACTGGATATGTTTACCCAGATTTGGGATCTCCTTGCTGTAGGTGTTATGGATAATTTTAAATCCTGCTCTTAAGGATGAGGAGAGTTAATGTGCTATGTTGGTAGAATGCTTAGATTGGATTCTCTTGCAGTTATATAAACTCGAGTGATTTCATTCTGTCTCATAAATATCTGTGAATCCTTAGTCCACAGATACCCGTAGTTTTTTTTTTATTTTGTTTTCCTTGCCTAGTATAGAAGATTTTTAAAGAGTTTTTGCTTGTCAGTTAGAACCGATGTTGTTGGCCTTGTTTTCTTGCTATCTGCTAGAATGCTGTCTCTCAGACTTTTGCTGGTAAAACGTGCGATGATTTGTGGCGGTCCCTATTTATTTTTTGTGGTCCTCGAGTAGCAGAGGTAATGTCCATGGTTGTGACTGAAATGCCGATGTTAGTGCCAGTCCACTTGTGCTAGATCTCGATTTTAACTTGCACTATGAAGCTTAAATTTTCTGTCTTTTCTTTTCTTTTGGTATTCCTCTATTTATACTTCTTTTATTCGTTCTTTATGTAGTATGTGCTCGATTTGGCATTTGCAAGGCCTCATTTATACTTTTGGAAGCTTTACGCGCATCATTATGAGGCCTCAAAAGAACAAATCTATTTCATTAATCAAATTCATATTTCATTAATGAAATCAATATTTCATTAGTTTATTGAAAATATAAGTCGACAATTCCATAATAACTCATTTTAATAAAATAAAAATAACACAACATTAGTGTGTGTGTGTGTGTGTGTGTGTGTGTGTGTGTGTGTGTGTGTGTGTGTGTGTGTGTGTGTGTGTGTGTGTGTGTGTGTGTGTGTGTGTGTGTGTGTGTGTGTGTGTGTGTGTGTGTGTGTGTGTGTGTGTGTGTGTGTGCACTAATATTGTGTTATTTTTGTGTTAATATATATATTATATTGATGGGAATATATATACCAATGAAAATGACATTCTAGCAAGTTTTGACATTATATCTTTGTTTACTAACGTTCCTACAGATGAGGTACTTACATTACTAAAGGACAAATTATCCAAAAAAATGTTTGCTTTATTAAAACATTGCTTTCATTTGGGTTACTTCAAATATCAGGACTCCGTTTACCAACAAAAACAAGGCCTGGCAATAGGCAATCCTTTGTCCCCAGTTCTAGCTAACATCGTCCTTGAAGATTTTGAAACGAAAGCCATATCTTCCTTCTCATTTAAACCGAAAGTTTGGAAAAGATATGTTGATGATATTTTCATTGTTTGGAATCACGGGCACACATCTCTCATAGCTTTTCTTAATCATCTTAACATCCAACATCCTAATATAAAATTTACTGCTGATCTAGAAAATAATAACTCCTTACTTTTCCTGGATGTCATGCTTACACGTTGCTCTGAAAGATTAAAAATCTCTATATACAGAAAACCTACTCATACCAATAGATATCTGCATAATCTTTCTCACCATTTTCCGGAACTATATCTACCTTAGGACACAGAGAACACTCTCTCTCTCTTGAATGAACAAGATGAACTACAAAAAGAAATAAATCAACTCTCGCTTATCTTTAAACAAAATGGTTACTCTGAAAACACGATTAAGAAATTTCTTCTGGATCCTCCTAGACAGTGCACTACAGGAACTAGTAATTTTAAAGGCAGCATCTCCATCCCATATATTAGCACAGTCTCTAACAAATTAGCAAAATTCCTTAAAAAATATAACATCAAGACGTTCTTCACCACCCTTCCAAAAATCCGTTCTCTAATCAGTCATCCAAAGCCTCCTCATCACAACCTAAAATATCCAGGTGTATATAAATTATGGTGCGATTGCAATATCCCTTATTTCGGACAAACTAACAAATCTGTTGAGCAACGTATAGAAGAGCATAAAAGAGACATCTCTTACAAAAGATCACATGCAACTGCGTTATCCAGTCATGTTCTTTTTTCAAATAATCCTAATGATGATCAACAAAGCCACTCCGTTTGCTGGGATAGATCAGTTTGAGAGAAAAATTATAGAATCAAGAGAAATCCTTCTGAATCCTGTCCACTTAAACAACAATTTGAGTTATAACATCCCAGATAGCCATGCTGCAGTTATTCAATATTGGCGTTCACGTGAGTCTGCACGCATACTTGCAATAAACAATGGCACGTCTGTTAGAACAACTTGAAAAAATACAACGATTTTTATGTATCAATTATGTGTGGCGATATTTTACCTGTATTTTCAAGTTTTTAGATACTTCAATGTTTATTACTATTCTCTTCCTTTAAGAATACCTGATGAAGGCTATTATTAGGCAGTACGTAACGGAGGGTACACGAGGATCAAGAGTATTGGATTTGATCATCTCATCAGATGATGTTATTATAAATGAGGTGTCAAATCTTCCACCAGTTGGTGAGAGTGACCACGAGGTGATCACGTGCAGGGTGACCAGTCATTCGAGGACGTCTGTTAGAAAGGGATATATGTGGAATTATAAGACTGGTAATTACGAAAAGCTCAGGAGACAGCTTGCGATAATAAATTGGAAAGAAGAACTGGATGGAAAGGATATCAATGCTGCTTGGGCCATACTCAAGAACTATTTGGTGGAGGCAATATCAGAGTGTATTCCGAGGGTCAAGAGGGTAAACAGAGTGGGTGTAAAATGGATGAATCAAGAAATAAGGTATGCAATATGGAAGAAGAAGGTATTATGGAAGAAACACAAAATGAGTATACGAGGGTATACTCATTTTGTGTTTCTTCCAGTTGCACGAGAAGTACAAAGAGCAGGCGAGGAAGGTGGTAAGCTTGATAAGGGTAGCAAAAATGCAGTATGAGCAGCAGTTAGCTAAAGCGGCCAAAAAAAATCCTAAGGAGTTTTTTCGATATATCGCCAGTAGAAGAAAGAATGATTATGGTAGAATGGGATTGATTGGTGAAAACGGAGGAATGATAACCGCTGCGGAGGATATAGTTGAGATATTTAATGAGCAATTTCTAACGGTATTTCACTCTTGCGAATGTGATATCATGCAGAACTTGAAAGTTGTGGGAGAAGAGGAGGAGGAGGAGGAACTGTTAGTAAGTGAACAGGAGGTATATGAGGAATTGAATAGACTTGATGTAAATAAGGCTGTGGGACTTGATGCTATTTCACCACGTGTCTTGAGGGAATGTGCCAGAGAGTTAACAACAGCTTTTGTATATCTTTTCAACATGAGTCTCTCACTGGGTCAAGTTCCAAAAGAGTGGAAAGAAGGTAAAATTGTTCCAATTCATAAGGGAGGTGATAAGAGTAAGGCCTTGAATTATAGACCAGTCTGTGTGTCTGGAGTTGTGGTCAAGGTATTAGAGAAGTTAGTTAGGAATAAAGTTCAGAATTGGGTTGACAACAGAAAAAATACTCTTTGGTGGCCAGCATGGATTTACTAAAGGAAAATCATGCTTTAGCAATCTGCTTACTTTTTATAATAAAGTGACAAATGCGTTGGATAAGGGTATTGCATATACAGTGGTATATTTAGATTTTGCAAAGGCGTTTGATAAATTGCCACATGACAAGCTGGTAATTAAATTGGAACGGATGGGGCTGAACAGTAGATTGGTTCACTGGATTGGAGATTGGTTGTCTGATAGGTATCAGCGAGTTGTCTATGGAGGAGCGATATCGCAGAAGAGGAAAGTTACTAGTGGTGTACCTCAAGGGTCTGTTTTGGGTCCATTGCTGTTTAATTTGTATGTAAATGATATCTGGAGAGGTCTGAATGGTGATGTGCAGTTGTTTGCAGATGATGAAAAGTTGGGCAGAGCTATCAGGAGTAGTGTGGATGCTGTAGCTTTGCAAGAGGACTTGAATACACTGTCTGAATGGGTAAATAAGTGGGGATGTCAATTCAATGTCTCAAAATGTAAGGTTTTGAAATTTGGGAAGCAGAGATGGGATGTAAAGTACACAATCGGTGCGAATATCTTGGAAGAGGTAGAGGAAATGAGAGATCTGGGAGTGATTGTAGACAAGGACCTAAAATTTCGGGGTACATGTTGCTAAAATAGTGAAGACAACACAGCGGATAATGGGAATGATGCGGAGGACATTGACTTGTAGAAGTAAGGATGTTATGGTTCCTTTGTATAAGGCTTTGATCAGGCCACATATGGATTACTGTGCACAGATCTGGTCACCTGGTTTTCAAAAAGATGAAATTGCGTTGGAAAAAGTTCAGAGGCGATTGACTAAGGTGGTTTCTGGTCTCTGGAATGTAGATTATGAAGACAGATTGACAAAATGCAATTTGCAGAAATTGGTGGATAGAAGGAGGAGGGGGGATATGATTGAGACATATAAGCTGTTGAGTGGTTATTACCAGATTAACGTCGGGGAGGTTTTGCACAGAATGGGTGAGGATAGCAGGAGAACAAGAGGTCATTCCTGGAAGCTGTATAAGGAGGATGTGAGCAAGAGAGTGAGGAGCAGGTTTTTTGCATGGAGAGTGGTGAGTGATTGGAATGCTTTGCCCGAGAGTGTGGTGTGTGCAGAGACAGTGAATATATTTAAGGCACAGTATGATAAACTGTGTGTATAACAGTGGACCTCCCACGATGAGTCTTTGACTCCATGGAGGTTTTTGTAATAATAATAATAATAATAATAATAATAATAATAATAATAATAATAATAATAATAATAATAAGCCGAAACTAGTTGTATTAATCTTATTAAATCTTTATAAGTAATCTCGGTTTTTAAGTCATTAAATCTATTTAAAAAAAAATAAATAAATATATATATATATATATATTTGCATTTAAAAAAAGTATAAAAATAAATCAGTTCAAATTTAAGTTTTTTTTAAAAAAAATAATAACTTAAAGTTGTTTTTTTTCTGGCTTTTGTTTTAGCTAATATATCTATAATGTCATCATAATTAATGGAGTCTACTACATCTGATGCAATGCATAATAACGACAGGTCACGTGTTTATTTTGGTGCAAGTTGCTTCTTAAATAATTTTTTATTCGTTTCAACACTGAAAATGAGCGTTCAGCACTTGAATTTGAAATAGGCATCATCAAAAATATTTTTCAAATTATTTCTTCTTTCGGAAAAGTAGACCTTCCCCCTATAGGAGATATCGATCTTCTAGTGAAGAGTATGGCTGTGCGCTTCTGGGGATTTACTTGTACTCTCCATTTGGAGAACCATTGCTCTAGCCTTAGGAGGTTTTCTTGAAGTTTTTTGGTAATATCTGGCTAATATTGCTGTATCGTCCACATAGAGGGCCATGATTGATAACATTGGTTTGTGCGGAATATCTGACATATATATTGAAAACAGTATCGGAGCCAGTAAGGAACCCTGTGGGACTCCAGCTAGGATATGGTGCTGGGGTAAAATTGTTCCGTTTATCTTGACTTGCATGCGTCTGTCCAGAAGATAAGATTTAATTATGTGTATTATTTTCAATGAGATGAGACTTTCTAAGTCAAGAAAAACAACTCCAGTATATTGATGCCAGTTGTAGCCGATAGTAGTGTAATTTTCATAATCAGTAACCAAGATTTATTTATTAATAAATTGGATCCTGATTAGGAAAAAAAGAATTTTTTAAAATTATTTTGTATAGACAGCACCCCCTAATAAAACTTCACGGGTGCCACTGTTCAAGAGTGATCTTGAGTCCGCAGATCGATGTCAAGTTATAGATGTTTTTGTAGGCCCGATGGATTTCAACCAAGACCAGAGGCATTGGACTCTTGTCAGCTTTGATCATTCTGCTGACCTTGAGGGTGGTAGATCTTGATAGCTGAGATCAGCGGCGATTTCATCTGTAGATAAGTCTTCAGAAACCCCTCAAAGAACCACCTTCAGGTTTTTCTCCGAGCAGAGGGAGCAGGTGTGATATTGTGCACCTTGTGAGTCTAATTCTTTGGTCAATCATTTGTAGTCCATTACAGCGGCGGGCTGGATCTTTATGCTCGTTGTCTACAATTTAGGCTGTTTTGCATGATATTTGCAGATCGGACATGATGGTCCTTATGGACGTCCATCTGCGCTTTTCACGGAGAATGATCGCAGATACCTTCTCTTTGGGAGAGAGGCAGGGGTGTCCAAGATGGGACCATCTTCATCCATTTTGTTGTCCTTGGGTGGCTCTATGGTAATTGTTTTGCACTTCTTGCGCGCCACATACCTCTTCAAAGTCTATCGGAGTGGAGACCAATAAATCCAGCTTCTCTTCCATGTGGGCAGTGAATTCGCCCTTATCATCTTCTCCAGACAAGGAGTATAAGTTATGAACGCCAGGCCACTCGTGTTCAAATTTTTTTATAAGTTTTTTTGAAAGTGCTGAGCGCCCAGCCACTATCCAGCGATTCTATGAAAGCATCATCTTCCTTCCAGCTAATGGCGATTACGGCACTTTATTACAGATTGAGGTGGTCTACTAGCAATGTTTCTGAGAATGTGGGAAGAAACCGTGAAACTTACTTGGCTCGACTCGAAATTACCTACCTCCATAAAACCATACATCCATCACTGGTTCTCATTACGGGTGGGGTCTACGCGGCCATTGACCTCGAACACATTTCGTGTAGAGGGGGAACGCGGTAGGAATTCGGCAGGGTCAGAGCCAGTGCAATGCAAGATTTACGGAATACCTCCTTAAGTAGCATAATACAGCCGCGCTCTTTTAGACTGTATTATAGGCTGTTTATTTAGGCTGTTTCTAGCAGAAGGAAGTAAACACGTCTGTCGTCGTCATACTCCAAACTCCTAATCAGTCAAACTCCCTCGCTTTTTACAGGAAAAATGTGATTAATTTACATTTCTGAGATATATTCTATTACGTTCTCCGTATTATTATTATTTTTTTAATTTTTGAGTTTACCAACATTCTGAGTATATTTATTAAAATATGATCAATAAGCTGGTTTTCCTTTTTCCTGAGTCGTTTTCTTTTACTAGCTCCATATACAAACTTACTTGGCATCATCATTATGTGTATTATACTATCAAAAGCGAAATAAATATTTATTATTATGTGACACCTCAAGGGAGTGCATGGACCCATCGAGGGAGGGATACCTGCTCTAGAGCTGTCTCCACTATTCAATCCACCAACTACAACAAACCGTAACTACACTAACGCAATCTACTGCCGACTACCACACCACCAGTATTTCCACAGACAATCACAAACATTCATGCTCATGGTGGGATTCGAACCCGCAGCCTTTTGGCTGCAGAGCGGATATAACCAGGTCGGCAACCAGGGTTATTAAATCCAAAAATCTAAAAAAATACAAAAAGAGAAACAATAGTATGTTGGTTTTGTTAAAATAAACGAGTAGCAGTAAAATAAGAATAATAAATTCGTTGAAAAATATATTTTTACCGACTGCGAGAACTAGTTTAACCAATATTAGCCAAATAACGGTATCTAAACTACCAGTTTATATAAATCAAGTAGATATTAAATCCAATATTTTTTCCAAATGAAGAAACTATGAAAGTTTAGTACAAAATTTCACCAGAGAGCTTACGGGAATACACTCGCCGGCATTTACGAGTTGCCCTTGCATGGACCTTATAGAAGACATGATCGCTTGCCCAAGGGTCCATATATTCGCCTCCTGTTGGTCCATTTTGATAAGATTTCACTGGCCTGACAGCTGTTTCGAACTGGTTGGTTCTCCTCAGAAATCAGTCAACTATGTAAGTAGCGTCCTTTCTAAGAATTAGGTGATCCCAGACCACTCCCTACGAGTGACCGAAGGATCGTCCAACTCGGCGTTAGTTCCACTCAGTGACAGGCTCACTCAACCAATGAACAGAACCGCTCATATTCCAGGGAAAAGCACCCACGACATGTCCCCGATAGAGGCCCTGCTGGAGAATGCAAATCCCCAAAGACTGAAAATGCTCTCTCAAAGCAAAACTCTTCTGAAATCTTAAGCCCTCTCAGAGGGACAAGCCCTGGAAGAAACCTTAAGAGAACAAAAACTATCGTTCATTATTAAAGAACGTTGACGTTAACGTTATTGATTCCATGGGTGAAGGTGTTGCTTTTTATACTCCCTGCTGTCTAATAGGGATACAGCGATGGAAAATTTTATGACCTGTTTGCTCGCCCTGAGAAGGAATGGAGATTATGCATCAATATTAGAAATTAATATGGCTTTTCGTCTTTTATGTTTGAATAGATCCGTTTCGTCGTAGTTTCCAGCTTGTGGAACCAGTTCATTGGGGGTGTGTAGACTTTTTAGGAAGAACTTTGTTGCTAAAGAATGTAAGAAAGAGTAGATATAAGGGATATTTGTGTCTCGATGAAGTTGAATGACTTTGACAAACCGCGGAGCTTTCAGAATCATTCGCAAACATTTGTTTTGCACACGTTGCAACCAGAGAATATTAGTATTTGATGTATGGCTCCAGACTGATGAAGCATACGTGATTAAAGGACGAATCATCAGCTGGTATTGAAGCACTTTAATTCTGATGTTTCACTTGCTGTTCCTGTCAATTAGGGAGTAGAGTTGGGCAATGGCTTTAGAGGCCTCTGCACATGAGGTCTTGAGTCTTGAAGTCTGGAAAGGATGACTTTCTCCGAAATTTTACCCAAGTTAGAGTTCAGGATGATGGGGCAATAATTTTGAAGTAAGTGTGGGTCTTTTCCTAATTTATGTATTGGGATTATAACTGCGAGTTTCCAAGAGGACAGAAAATATGAAACCTGAAGATTGCATTTATTGTGGGTAACATGCACAACAGCTTTGGGGGGGAAGTAGCTTGATGACTTTGTTTGTAATGCCATCAGGATGAGGAGGTTTTTTGTTCTTTAAGTTTTTATGATATCGTTCCACTGGTGAAGTAGGTGCGATTTGAGGTATCAGGGAGTTTTAATGAGTATCTGACATGTCGATGAATTTTGTACAAGTGGTTAAAGTTTAAGTTTTCGTATACAGGCTTACATTGCCTTTCTAAATTTTCTGCTATGGCTTCTGTCTTTTCTGCATCTGTATATAGAAAGCCCAGGTCTGATTGTAGAGGGGAGGAGGAAAGAGATTTGCTTCTGTTTCTCAGATTCCTCAGTAGTTTCCAGATAGAGTGATCGTATGTGAGATAGAAGCTAACTTTTCTTCTCACAGATGATCTCTGTAAGCTTTAAGAGAGTCTCTCACTACAAACAAAGACAGTAAGACAGTATAGAGCTAAAGCTCTATACTGTCTTTGTTTTTTTTCTCTAATAAAGTGCATGATGTCTTCTGGCAAACGACTAGGCTTGGGAATAGCTGTGGATAAGGTGACTGCCGTTACAGCTGAATTAATATGTTGGGCGATAGTTTTGACTGATGTTTCTACATCGTCCTTTGATCTAATATTAGGAATAGGGCCGGTGTATTCTGGGAGTTCTTTTGATATTTTTTCCAAGATATGAAGGAGTAAGGGGAAGGAGACTGTTGTTCTTGTGTTCCCAACTGGTGTAGAATTGGGTTATGATCGGATGATAATTCATTTAATGATTTTAGGCTCTACTGAAATTTAATATTTTGCAGAATTACTGTCTAAGTTATCAACAGTGCCAATCGGACTGTGATTAGTGGTTTAATAGTGCCTGTCACAACGTCGTAGTGAAATCCTGAGTAGTTGAAAAGAATGCGTCCGATCTTGTTGGTAGTTCTACTGTTCCATGCAGGATGCTTTGAATTTGAGTCCCCAGCAATAATGATTGGTTCACTAGTTCCCAAGACGGTATTTAGATCTGATTGTAGCAAGGTTTTTAATTGTGAGTTGTAGGCTGCATAGATGTTTAGTTATCGGCAGAGTTGGTGAGAACTTCTACTCCTGTAATCTCGAGATTGGTGGCTGAAGGGTTGAAGGGTTAATGTATGATGATTGATGTAATTTTTAATGAAGATGACACTGACGCCGCCTTTGTAATCGAGCCTATCGTTTCTATGTAGTTCGTATCCTTTGAGACTGGGATTGTCCGCCGGCCTCAAATGGGATTCATTTATCAATACGATATCTGAGTTCTATCTCCGGGTAAATTTTTGAAGTTCTAATATTTTGTTTTTGAGGCCACGCGATATTCTGGAGAGAATTTGGAATTAATTTAATTCATTCTGTTCATTGATGAAAGCAGAGAGGATGGATTGAGTTTCGTGTAGGAATCATTCTGTTGAGGACAATGAAGGGTTGGATTTGCTGAAATCTGGTAACATATTTGCCAGAGAGGCAGTGATGGTAGATGTTAGATTTGAATATGCTATGGCTGATTCCGCTCCTGTGTTGGCTTCTTTTAACGGGCCACTTCAGTATATTCAGGATTGTCTGTTGATCAGAATTTAATCTCTTGGAAGTCTCAAGCTGTGGTAGATGAGCATCTGTAGCTATATACTCTCTGGTGCCGGACTCTGGAGTCGGAGCTTCAGGAGATCTAGTTATAGATAAAGGGGAAGATTGTTTGTTTGCCTCAACCCATCTATTCTTTGGCTGATGAGTGCATCCTCTATAGTTGGCAGGGTAAGGGCTACCGCAGTTAGTACACCTAGCTGGGGTGGTTTTTGGCTTGGTGCAGGTGTTAGTGGGGTGGCTCTCATCGAATTTTAGGCATTTGTATTCTGATCTACATAACTTCAGAGCGTGGCCAAACCTCTAACACCTGAGGCATTGCCCTCAGTGATTCCGAGGTAATCCGGAGACCACAGATTGATTTTAACTCATGGACCAGTGGCATCTCCACTAGGACTAGTGGCATCAGACTCTTTTCAGCTCTAGTCATTCTGTTTACCTTTAGAGGTGGCAGGTCCTGCAAGCAGAGATCAGCAGTTATTTCATCTGCAGTTATGTCCTTGATACACCTCGGAGAACTACTTTCAGAATCTTCTCCGAGCCGAGGGAGAAGTTGTGGTATTATTTACCACTGGAGTCTAATGCTTTTGTCAGTTTTCTGTAATCCATAGTGGTGGCAAGCTGGATCTTAATCCCATCATCCACATTCTTTGCTGAAGTCTATTGTGTTTGAAGTTTAGTCATGGTGGACCTTTAAGATGTCCATCTTTGTTTCTCTCGGAGAACGATCGAGGGCACCTACTCTTTGGAGGAGTCGAACATGGTACCGTCTTCTTCCATTCCAATGTCTTTGGATAGCTCGGTGTTTGCAGTTTTGATCTTCTTGCACGCGTGGGTCTCTCTACTGTCAGAGGAACGGATACCACCAAATCTAGTTTCTGCTCCATTTGAGCAGTGTCTTCGCCCTCATCTTCATCTCCGGACAAAGCGTATAAATTGAGGAAGCTGGACCACTTGAGCTCAAACATTTTTAAAAGCTTTTTTAAATAGCTGAGCGCCAGCCCTTTGTCGAGGGATTCTATGAAGTCTGGATCAATCTCGCTCATGACGTTGACAGCGCGATTAGTCGCAAGCGAAATCCTGCAGGTCCAGGGACCTGCCAGCAAATTCCTGTAGACACTGGAAGTGTACTAGCAAAAATCAAGAAGTGATTGTAGTGTTGTGTGTGTGTGGAGGGGGTGATATCGTGATCTTACTTGGCTCAGCACAAACTACCTACCTCCCTAGAAACTAAAAATCGACCACTGGTTAGGCTGACCATATGTACCGTTTTGAACCGGACAGTACCGTTTTTTTTTTTTTTCATATTTCCCGGCCGTCACTTCGTTTTCAAAAAATGTCAGGTTTGTCCCGTTTTTAGTAAAAACTATAAATATACTTTAATATTTGTCAATAATAAATTATTATTCATAACCTATACTCGTATATCAATATCATGGATACCAGAAATTTGTATAATCACGGAGTAACATTCTTCGATACTAAATATCGATATCTGCAGTGATTTATTCAGAGAAAATAAAAAATACATGTTGAGGCGCGGCGTCTGTTCTGCTAGCGTTAGTTTTTTTTTGCCCGTATGCCAACCGGTGGTTTAAATTTCATATTTTTAAAAGTTTTAAGTCTATCCTTGCAATGTCAAAGAGGCGAAACTGCAGTTTTAATGACGATCTCCAGAAAGAATTCAAATTTATTAAACTGGACAAGCTGTGTAGTGATGGAACAAAAGTGGTATGCCAACACTGTAATGTTCATTTTTCCGTTGCTGATGGAGGAAGAAGTGACATATCAACTAACATCTACATAGCCAGAAACATAAGGATGGTTAAAAGATTGTAATAGTGGAAGCGATAAAATTGCAGGAAGTGAAACTCCCTTTGCTTATCAATTGTGCGTCACGGCCAATGTTTTCACAGAAATGACTGCTTGTCGACATTGATAAATAAAATTTATAAACCAAAATTTTCTTCAGCATGTACCAAATCAGAATGTTTAAGCTAGAGATGTAGCCATTACCCTGCCAAATATTGAAAATCTTGTAAACGATTTAGAGTCCAGAAAAAGTGAAGTGTTTTTAACTACTGATGTCAAAAACAACTGAAAATGTTAGTATTCAGGAGAAATTAATGAGGCTAATTTTTTTGAGGTAGTTGAGAATTTCTATGAAACCAGCTAGAATATGTCAAGAAGTGGAAGTGCAGTTTAGGAAACACTGAGAAGTTCAAATAGGTGTTACTAAGGAAGACACCTGAATGGAAAGAAATACAAGCAACCGGAACGAGGAACTCATCACACGCACAGAAACAGAAGAAACTCGTGTATGCGATAAGTGGACCATCATAATATCTGTAATTGTGAGGCAATTGGATACATGGAATAAAGAAATCATTCTTGTATCTGATAGATGGGTACAGATTTTTTTTTTCAAATGAGCGAAAAACGCCTAGATTTTCAAGACTTTTTTAATATTGTCGAGTTTATTCTATGTCTTCCAGGAGGTACAGCACCTCTCGAGAGAATATTTTCTGTTATGAACAATATGGTCAAAGGAGAAATCTGGATTAATGTACCAATTAAAAATCAGAAAGCGGTCGTTTTTCTGCCAATTTTTTGGGCGAGTTTTGCGCGTGCGGGATTTGCTGGATCAAATTTATCATTATTTGAAAAATAATGATGAATTTGTGCAAACGCAAACGAAATAGCCGATACGCGCCATTGGCAACTTTTCTCGGCTGAAAGGAAATAGGCATAAGATTGTCTAGCGTATATATTCGGTTGTATTTATATGTGAGACCAATATTCAAATCAATTTTGGTGCAATGAACAAAAGCCGTGTCACAGACGTCGTTGTATGTTAAGGGCTTAAGTGAGACAATGGGCGCTATGTTAGTTATAAGGTCTATTAACAGAACCTTAATGTGAATACATCTGTGGGATTGGATGGTATACCGGCACGGGTCTTGTGTGAAGCGGCTAAGGAATTATCAGTGCCCTTGACCATGTTGTTTAATCTGAGTCTCTGGTCTGGTTTAGTCCCGAAGGTGTGGAAAGAGGGGAAAATAGTTTCACTGCATAAAGGAGGATCCAAGACTACGGTTGCAAATTACCGACCGATCAGCATATGAGAAGTCGTTGTCAAGGTCTTGGAGAAAGTAGTCAAGGGAAAAATACAGGAATGGATTGATGAAAATGAGATACTGTACGGGGGAACAGCATGGCTTTGTAAAGGGTAGATCATGCCTCAGTAATTTGCTCAAGTTTTATAACAAGGTGACGGCTGAACTGGATAAAGGAAATGGGTTTGCAGTGATACTGCTGGACCTGGCAAACGCGTTTGACAGGATACCACATGGAATTCTAATCCGTAAACTACAAGATATGGGAATGGATATAGGGTTGGTGAGATGGATAGGTGGGTGGTTGATGGAGAGATATCAAAGAGTAGTTTATTCAGTAGTAGAGTCCAAAAGGCGGCCTGTGACTAGTGGTGTGCCGCAGAGTTCTGTTCTTGGACCACTGCTGTTTAATTTGTTCATTAACGATATAGGAAAGGATCTAAGAGGAACAGTTCATTTGTTCACTGATGACGCAAAGTTCGGTAGGGCGATAGTGAATGCAGAAGATGTCAAAATCTTGCAGGACGACTTGGGTAGATTGGAGTTCTGGGCTAAGGAGAATGGATGTCAATTTAATGTGACAAAATGTAAGGTTATGCATTTTGGGGTGAAAAGATTAGCATCAGTATACCACATTGGTGGTACCGTACTCCAGGAGATTGATGAGGCCATGGACTTGGGAGTGTTGGTGGATAGGGAGATGAAGTTTAGGGGGCACATTGCAAAAGTAGCTAAATCAGCTCATCAACTCACTTGGTTGTTGAAAAATACCTTAACGAGCAGAGACAAGCAAGTTATTGTACCTCTGTATCGAGCCTTGATAAGACCTCATCTCGACTACTGTGCCCAGATTTGGTCACCTAGGTTCCTTCTTGATGAGGAGGAGGTGGAGAGGATCCAGAGGCGACTGACTAAGATCATAGCGGGTCTATGGAATGAACCATATGAGAACAGGTTGAAGATTTGTGGGTTGCAGAAATTAGTTGATAGGCGGAAAAGGGGAGATATGATTGAGACATTCAAATTGCTAAAGGGTTTCTATAAGATAAATTCAGAGGATATTTTTGGGATCAGGACTGGTGGTGGGAGAACTATGGGACACCTGTGGAAGCTGGGCAAGAGTGTGGTTAGCAAGGGTGTTAGAGCTGGGTTCTTTACTTTTACAGTGGTAAATGAGTGGAATAAGCTGCCAGAGTCTGTTGTGGGTGCTATGACAGTGAGCGAGTTCAAGGCAAGGTATGATAGATACTGTGAGAATGTTGCACAGCTGTGTGAACATGATGTTTAGGGCCTCCCTCGATGAGTCTAAGGATTCCCTGGAGTCTCCCGTAATAATAATAATAATAATAATAATAATAATAATAATAATAATAATAATAATAATAATAATAATAATAATAAAGACAAAATTGTATCACGGATTTTGAGAAATTTTATGATAAAGTGATAAAAGACTTAAATTTGTTGCGCGAGATCACTTCATTGGAGAAATATTCATTTCACGATCGTGATGAAATACAGTTCCCCTCTATCTAAATTTTTGTATGGGTTCTGTCACTGAAGAATAATGGTGAGCTCAATATGCTTATCTAATAAAACTTTTTTTATCATCTTACTTTTTCATGAATACAGAATGTTACATAACGCTATCCCGTTTTTGTCTCAAGGAAATATGGTCAGCCTACCGCTGGTCCTCTTAGCGGATGAGGCCTATGAGTTCATTGTCCTCGTACACATTTCGTGCAGAGGAGAAGGAAGAGACAGTAGGAATTCGAATTGGGTTAGAGCCAGTCCGATGCAAGACTGACGAATACACCTCCGATAGTAGAACAGTAAAACCTAATACAATTTAGTTATCTAGCAGAAATAAATGAACACGTACGTCCTTGTCAATCGTCCAACTGAAAAAACTCTCTTACTCAACCTCGCTTTCACTACCCAATTCTTTTGCCATAGAATAAAAAATGCATATTAAGGAACTAGAACTAGAACTTTACTGTCTTTATGGATGAAGCATAATGCTTTTAATCCCTGCTACTGATAAAGTTACTGTGTAGGGAGAAATTTATGAACTACGTGCTCAGCCCGAGTTGGGCAAGTTATAGGTCCTGAAATGGAACTAGGATGGACTTAGATCGTCTATATTTGCATAATTTCAATTTATCATAATTTGCTGCTTGTTGAACTAATTCATTTGGGTGTGAGGACGATTTCAAGAAGTACTTTACCGCTAAAGATTGCGGAAAGAGTAGATATAACGGGCATTTGTGTCTCAATGAAGTTCAACATTTCTGATGTACCATGGTGTATTTAAGATCATGTGTAAGCATTTGTTTTGCAGTATTAGCAGTTTAAGGATATTTGAGCTTGAAGTATGGCTCCAGGCGGGTGATGAATAAGTAATAATTGGACGAATCATAAACTGGTAGAGGAGCAATTTGATTTTAATATCCAGTTTGCTGTTCCTATTGATAAGAGGATAGAAATTGAGCGATGACTTTTTGTTGCCTTTGCACATGAGGATTTTGCATGCGGTCTGAAGGTTAGTTTTCTATCTAGCAATACAAGGAGATATTTGGCTTCTGTTTTCCAGGGAATTTTGATGTTAAATAGGAAGATGTCTTCTATGGGAGATATCGAACTTTTTGTGACCAGCAGAGCTATGCTTTTTGAGGGTTTACTTGTAATCTCCAAATGTAGCACCAATGTACAGCAGTACTGGCCAGATCTCTTAAACCACATAGAAAGCAATGATAAATGACATTGGATTATGCGGGATGTCCGCCATGTAAATCGAGAAAAGTATCGGGGCCAGGAGGGATCCTTGAGGCACTCCAACTAAGATCCATCGCTGGGTAGATACTGTCCCATTTAGTTTAACTTGCATGTGTCTTCCAGAAAGAAAAGACTTTATGAGGTGGATCAGATCCAATGGAATGCTGGCTAAGATCAGCTTCTATAGGAGTCCAAAGTGCCATAGTTTGTCAAAGGTCTTTTCTAAGTCAAGAAAGACTGCTTCGGTGTATTGATGCCAGTTAAAGTTAGTGGTAATGTATTCAACTAGTCTGTGGATCTGTTGAGTAGTGCTGTGGAGTTTGCAAAAACCGAACTGTTCTGTAGGAAGGATATTTAGCTTGTTTATAGAGATTTGAAATTTGGAGAGGATGACTTTTGCAGCGATTTTGCCCAAATTGGATATCAGACTGATTTGACGATAACTTTGTGGCAACTCTGGGTCCTTACCAGGCGTATAAATAGGGACTAAATCCGCCAACTTCCAAGCATATGAAAAGTATTTAAATTTAAACATGGCATTTATTATTGTTGTAAGATGTACGATGACCTTTTGGGGTAGCAGTTTAATAACTTTATTAGGAATGCCGTCAGGTCCAGGAGCTTTTTTTATTCTTCAAATTCTGTATGATGTCATAGATTTCGGTTGTAGAAGTAGGTGTGAGTTGGCTGGTACAGGTATCAGACCGTCCCAACACGTATCTGACGTGACGCTGGATTTTATAAATATAATTGAAATTCAAATTATATAAAGGGCTACACTGCTTTTCTAAAATTTTAACTATGGTTTCGGCTTATTCAGTATCTGAGTGAAAAATGCCTAAATCTGATTTGGGAGGAGGAAGTGTTTTATTTTTATTTTTGATGTTTCTTAACAGTTTCCAAACGGTTTGATCAACATGTGAAATGGAAGCTAATTTATCTTCCCATAGCTTGTTTCTGTGGACCTTCAGTGCATCTATCACTGCGCCATTCAACCTGTTGAGCAACTCTTTATCTTGAGAAGCCCATGTATTAAGGTAGCGTATTAAGAAATTGAAAATTGACAATTGACATTTATGACTTAAGGGGTGAAGCGAAAAGCTTTTCATATTCCCCGTTGTCTGTTACGGTCAGAGTGAGGGAAAATATTATGAACAGTTTGCTCTCCCAGAATGGGCATGGAGATTATACATCACTGTAGGAAGTTAAAATGGCTTTTGTGTTTGAATGTATCCGTAGGCTCATAGGCTACAGCTTGCTGAACTTGATCATTGGGATGAGTGGACGTCATTAGGAAGAACTTTGCAGCTAAAGTTTGTAGGAAGGAGAAGATATAAGGAATATTTCGGTGAAGTTGATGATTTCTGACGAACCATGGGACGTTTAGGATCATTCTCAAGCCTTTGTTCTGAACCCGTTGCAATTTAATAATCTTTTTAGCGGAAGTGTGGCTCCAGGTTCGAGAAGCATAAATGGCTATAGGACGAATCATCAGCTGGTATAAAAGCAGTTTGATTCTGATGTTTAGCTTCCTGCTTCTGTTTATTAGAGGGTAGATCTGAGCGATGGCTTTAGATGTCTTTGTACATGTAGCCTTGATGTGTTGGTTAAAAGTTAATTTTTTGTCGAGGACGACACCTAACTAATTTGTTTCCGTCTGCCAGAGAATTTTGGTGTTGAATAATAAGATGTCTCCTACAGGAGATATCGACCTTTTTTGTGAAGAGAATAGCTGAACTTTTTAGGGAATTTACTTGTAATCTCCATTTGGAAAACCATCTTTCTAATTTTAGAAGGTTTTCTTGAAGTTTTCTAGTAACGAAATGTGGTCTGAGAGATCTGACTAATAATGCTGTGTCATCTTCATACAGGGCCATGATGGATGTCATTGGGTTGTGCGGGATATCAGACCTGTATACAGAGAACAGCAATGGAGCCAGTAGTGATCCCTGTGGCACTCCGGCGAAGGTGGGTCGCTGAGATGAGGTAGTGCCGTTAATCTTGAGCTTGCATGGTCCTGTTTTGCAGATGTAAACTAATTAAATGTGTCAATTTCATTGAGATACCAGCTGAGATAAATTTATGTAGCAATCCAAAGTGCCATATTTTGTCAAATGCTTTGAATAGGTCAAGGAAAACAGCTCCCGTGTATTGACGTCAGTTGTAGCTGGTAGTAATGTATTCCACAATTCTGCGGATTTGGTGAGTAGTACTGTGGTATTGCCGAAAGCCGAATTGCTCTTTAGGAAGGATGTCTAGTTCATTTATGGAGGCTTGAGGACGTGCGAGGATGACCTTCTCTACAATCTTGCCTTGGTTGGAGATAAGACTGATTGGACGATAATTTTGAGGCAGGTGAGGATCCTTGCCTGGCTTATGTATAGGAATTACATCGGCCAGTTTCCACGTGTAAGGAAAATAGTGAAGACCTAGGATTGCATTTATAATTGTGGTCAGGTGAACTACTGCTTTTCGGGGAAGAAGTTTAATCACCCGATTAGTAATGCCGTCTGGCCCAGGAGCTTTTTGTTCTTTAATATTTTAATAATGTCATATATATCTCAGCAGGTGATGTTGGTGCAATATGGTCAGTGCTGGTGTAAGGAAGTTTGAGTGAGTGTCTGACCTTGCTGTGAATCTTATACATGTGGCCAAAGTCAAGGTTTTCATACGAAGGCCTGCATTGCTCCTCCAAATTGTTTGCTATAATTTCTGCTTTGTCTACTTCTGTGTGAGCAAGGCCCTGGTTAGAGAATATTGGGGGAAGGGATCTGTCTTTGTTTCTGATATTTTTCAGTAGTCCCCAGATGGAGTGATCAATAGGTGAAATGGAGGTTAACGTTTCTTACCATACTTGGTCTCTATGAGCTTTGAGTGCATCTCTTACTGCCCCATTCAATCTGTTTAGAGCTGTTTTATCTTGTGGTGCACACGTGTTACGGAATCTTTTCCTAGCTCTGTTTTTGTCTCTGATCAAGTTCATGATGTCTTCATGCAAATGGTCTGGCTTGCCAGCAGATTTGTAGGAGGTAGCTACCGTTATAGCAGAATTAATTTGTTGTATGAGATTTGTAACTGCAGTTTCTACTTCTTCTTTAGTGTGTATATGAGGAACAGGTCCAATATAATTCTTGAGTGCTGTTGACAGTCTTTCTCATGCTATGTAGGAGTGAGAAGGAGGAGCCCGGTATTCTTATTTTCCCAACTGTACTAGAATTGGGTTGTGCTCGGATGATAGTTCATCCATAGATATAATGCTGTAATGAAGTTTGATATTCTGTAGGATAGCTATATCCGGGATGTCAGCAGTGTACTGAGATGAGCTGGTTCGGTGGGGCTGCCACAACAGGATTGCTTGATTCTAAGTAATTGGAAAGGATGCAACCATTTTTATTGGTGGTTGTGCAATTCCACGAAGAGTGCTTGAAGTTCAGATCCCCGGCTATAATGGTGGGCTCTCTGACGCATAAGATGGCATTTAGGTCAGAGTATAGTAGAGATTTTTGGGGAAGGGTTGTAAGCTGAATAGATTTTCAGTCTGCCAGCCGTGCTGGTGACTACTTCCACGCCTATGATCTCAAAGTTAGTGGTTGAAGGGTTGCTCACAGAGTGGTGCTTAATCTAACTTTTAATGAAGATGGCAGTGCCGCTGCCTCTTTAGAGTAATCTATCATTTCTGTATAGGCAATAACCCCTTATTTTAGGATTGCATGAGGGTCTTAATGAGTTTCACTGATTAATATAACATCTGGTTGATACCTATATGTGAAATCTCGGAGTTCTAGAATTTTGTTTTTGAGGACATTTGCATGCCAAGCAACGATCTGAAGAGATGCTGGAATGAGTTTGTTACTGTTCATTTATGAGAGCTGTGAGGATGACCTGCGTTATACGAAGAAATCTTTTAGTGGAGGTTGCAGTAGGGCTTGACAGGCTGAAATCTTGAGGCATGTTTGCTAGTGAGGCCGTAATAACAGCTGTTAGATTTTTAGGTGCTGTTGGTTGATTTTTCAGGTATTGGTCTATTTGTACGGGTCACCTTTGCATAACTTCTTGTTTGCTTTTGGGTGTCTCAATTATTGGAGGTCTCTGACTGTGGCAACTGAGTCTGTGGTTTTGATGCCTTGGCCTCTGGTGTTCTTATGCTGTAGGAGGAGGGCTGATGGACTGCCTCCATCCGTCTGTTCTTTGGGTGCTGAGTACATCCTTTGTAGTTCGCAGGATGAGGACCACCCCACCGCAGTTGGCTAAGGTGGTCCTCGGCTTTGTGCAGGTATTGGTTGGGTGGCTGTCCCCACATTTCAAACATCTATATTCCGCTCTACATAGATTCTGGGCATGGCCAAACTTCTGGCACCTGTGGCACTGCCCAGAAGATGATCTTTTCCGGAGTGGTTCTGGTGTGACGATGAGACCATAGACTGTTTTTAAGTTGTAGATATTTTTGTAAATTTTATGAATCTCTACCAGGACTAATGGCATTGGAGTCTTGTCTGCTTTGTACATTCTGCTGACCTTGACTGGAGGCAGATGATCCTGAGAATTAAGGTCAACAGCTATTTCCTCAGTATCAATGTCTTCACAGACACCACGAAGGACCACTTTTAAGTTTTTTCCGAGCTGAGCACAAAGGTATGATACTGGATGCCTCTTTCGTCTAGATCTTTGGTCAACCTTCTATAGTCTGTCATTGTTGCTTTTATTACATGCTTTTATTACATAAAACATGCTTCATGTTTTTGGCCTTAATGATGCCAATGTGCAGATGGACATTGTGGATCTTAAAGCTGCCCATTTCTGCTTTTCTCTAAGGATGATCGGAGGCACCTTTTCTTTGGGAGAAATAACGGCGTCCGAACCCTGAGCATCCTGTTCCATTTCGTTGTCTTTGTGCGGTTCTTCTGTTACTTAAATTAAGGGGATATTAAATCCCGCATAGTTTTAAAACAGAATAAGAAACTCAAAGATCGGAATCAGAGAGTTTCTTGCCGATTATAGTAAACTATAAAGTATCGGCGACACTAGTATTAGCCAATCCAAGTGATCCTAGTACATAGTACAATACCGGGCAACTCGTTGCAAAGGTGGGGGAAGTTCAGATCGCTATTCTTAGGTATTTTCCATAATGTAAAAACGCATTTCCTAGGAAATGTATGCTGTTATTACATTATGGAGGGAGGTCACTACCCAGACCGGTTTCAGCCTTTATTGAGGCTTCATCAGTGAGTAGCTAGACTTAATACCAAAGTGTATAGCGAAAAGAACTTATGTACTCTGCGAACGAGTTTTCCAAACAGGTGCAACCATTAAGTTACTTAAGTATAAAGAGCTAATAAGCTTCATTTCGGCAATGAAAACATTACTTAAATTAAGGGGATATTAAATCCCGCATAGTTTTAAAACCGAATAAGAAACTCAAAGATCGGAATTAGAGAGTTTCTTGCCGATTATAGTAAACTATAAAGTATCTGCGACACTAGCGTTAGCCAATGCAAGTGATTTGCAACGAGTTGCCCGGTATTGTACTACGTACTAGGATCACTTGCATTGGCTAACGCTAGTGTCGCCGATACTTTATAGTTTACTATAATCGGCAAGAAACTTTCTGATTCCGATCTTTGAGTTTCTTATTCGGTTTTAAAACTATGCGGGATTTAATATCCCCTTAATTTAAGTAATGTTTTCATTGCCGAAATGAAGGTTCTTCTGTTGTTGTTCTTCGCTTTTTGCCTGCCCACACTTCTACAAAGTCTGAAGAAGTAGAATGCACCGATTCTAACTGATCTTCTGTGATACTTTCCGGGGGAAACGTGTCGTAAAGGTTCACTTTTCCAGGCCAATAAGATGTTAAGTAGTTCACCTAGTCTTATAAATTCTCTATATACCTCCTCGAATATTGTCTCATTTAGCTGTTTTTCCCTGACTATCAATGTGAAGTATCTAAAGTTGGGAAAAAAAAAAAAATGCTTACCGTGCAGTTGAAGCCTTATCGGCACTTATGCAGGAGTCTGAATTTTTTGGGTAGGCGCACTGATATGTAATGGCGTGGTGTTCAGGACACATTTACAACAAATATCACTTGCCGGTCACTTGGTCCGTAATCCTCTCAATCTATCCGCGATTCACCATCAATAATACACGAAACTAATACGTGAGCCGCCATCTTAGTCATCATCCGATCAAATTTCCTTTTTAAGAAAGTTCTTAAGTTCTTAAAAGAACTGGGCGATGGACTGAGTCCTTGACTCTTTATCCCGTCATCTGAATTAAGAAAATCTGTGTGGATGGGGTGTTATTGAGCTAAAAGCTCTAGTCATGACTGGGTAACAGCAATAGCCGAGCCTCAGTTAAAACTTCAAGAAACTCAATTTTTTGGAAAAGTGTATTTTTCCTAAGCAAACTTTCGGTCGGTACGTAAAGTATTTACTAAAAATAAAGGACCTAACGTCTTCAGTTCGGCGATGCAAAATGATATAAATCAAGTGGATATTAAATCCAGCGTTATTTCAAAGCCGAATGCAGAAACTATGAAAGTTTCGTACGAAATTTTACTAGAGAGCTTACGGGAGTAAGTTTTCTAGTAAAATTACGAGTTGCCCTTGCGTGGATTTGGGAACAATCATGTCTTCTATGTTGTCCCCGCTAGGAAAACTCGTAAATGCCGGTTAGTGTATTCCTGTAAGCTCTCTGGTCAGATTTCGTACGAAACTTTCATAGCTAATACATTCCGCTTTGAAATAATGCTAGATTTAATTATTATTATTATTATTATTATTATTATTATTATTATTTTAACGGTGTCTCCACGGAGTCAAAAGACACATCGCGGGAGACCCGACATTGACACACTAACCATTATTTACACAATACCTGTCATACCTCTTCTTAAATTCATTCACAGTTAAAGCATTCACAACCAGTTCTGGCAAAGCATACCACCCATTCACAACCCTCCAAGTAAAAAATCTAGTCCTAACACCCTTGTTAACCACACTCTTACACAATCTCCAGGGATGGCCCCTCGTTCTCTCACAATATTCATTTGATTCGTATAATTTTGCACCGCTGAACTTAAGGGTTTTGGCTCTTTGTTTTTAGTAAACTATCAGTTGTTACGCGTGCGCACGAACGACACTTAACCTCCCTACCTGCCAAGGTGGATGAAATAGCCAGATTACCCCAGCTGTTTTCATGGATCAAAACTTCATCGGCATTCTACCTTTTATCATGCAATTACTCCCCTTCCCCGTTAATCCTTGAACTGCGATTTTAGAGCCGTTAACGGATTAACTGTGGTGGAGCGACCTCTGTGTCACTGGTCTTTACGTGTACTGTGTTACTTGGAATTTCCTTTACTTACCTATGATATTTCACTTTTTTTAGCTTGACAAATATTTTAGCAGCCTCTGATTTTTATATTATGAATTTAATATTTAAAAATGAGTATTTTATTTTGCAACTATAACTAGGCTGCTTTAATATTGTTGTTTGTGGGGAGTAAGGTTTAAAATGCGGTCCCCATAGAGAGTGAGGTCCCAGCTTGCGCCTAATGCGCTTTATGGTAAATGCGGGCCCTGTGCATACATCTCGCAGACATTGCACTGTACGAAGTCCCTTTGGTTGAATTTTTAATGAAGCCTTGGATGCCATTCTTCTGCTTCGCATCGGTGCCATGTGGTACGCTATGTACTTACTGTGCAAAAATACTATATTTAAAACAAAACTTCTAACTTAAATCTAATTAACACCACAGTACAATCTAATACTAACACAATTTTTAACTGATATGACTATTTTTTAAAAACTAAACACCAAAGTCTCTGATGACATTACCACTTCAGATGTCTTTACTCTTTCAATAATATCGTCAGAGACTTTGGTGTGATTTCCAATCCACGTATTCCATTTGTGATCCAGTTTTGTGATACCAAGCCCACTTCTTTCCATGCTGATGTTGTTTTCAATTTTGGAATTTCTTTTGCATTTTGTGTCATGTTTCAAAGCTATTTGTCAATATAGAAAGAATACATTGGTTAAAAACTTTCCTTTTCAGGCATTATGGTGACTAGCTGTAATGTTCCAACTGCTTTCCACAAAGCATTGTATGTCTTTTAATTTCTTCCATAATAATTTAATCCATTGTCCTAAGTATATTTAATGATTTACTGTTCAGTTTCACCATTATTGATTTTTATTATTTCTGGCTGTACATAACTATTGAACATAACTTGGGTATTCTTTAGGTTTAAGCCATCTGTTTTGCTAGCAGTTTGGCTTATGGATAAGAACCTGTTGTCATTATTATTATGTGATACCTCCCGGGAGTCCAAAGACTCATCGAGGGAGAACATCGAGCTTCTTCGAACTACTAACCGCGCTCAAACTTGCTTAACTTTTTGCTTGGCCATTAGTAGCGGAGGCTCTACCATTCGACCAACCTTTGCCGGCATTCTGTAATTCATGTGCAGTTGAAGTAAAGCTAACTGTGTCATCTGCAAAACGCAAATGGCTTAAATATCTTACGTTTATCTTCAGATCTTGGAACTATGGATACGTTTATCTTCAGACTTTGGAATTATGGATACGTATTTACTTGTAAATGTATTAGTGAATTATACGATATACGGATGCAAACCTATACTGGAAATGAATGTGTAAGCATGTTTACTGGAAACAATTGCACGTGGTAAAGGTTTGCAGCAAGCTAAGTTAACCATGAGAGCTTTAATAATCAATGCCGATGATTTTGGTTACTGCGAGAAACGAAACGATGGAATAGTTGAATGCATTACTAAGGGGTCTATTCGTTCCGTTTCTGTGATGGTTTCCGGGTGTGCTGTGGATGCCGTGAAACAACTAAAAAGTTTATTGAATACTGCTACCATTGGTAGGTTATGGTTTTGTTCTTTGTTTAATACTTGACTGGAACCCTAGGAACTAGGACTGTTATTTTTATTATTATTATATTTTATTGTATTAATTTTTTTGTCCGTGTTGATAGTTCTGGCTCTTAATATTATTGAGTCATATTTTGAACCGAAAATATTGCTATGTGACACCTCTAGGGAGTACAAAGACTCATCCAGGGAGGGCACCTAATCTACAACTCTCCGTCTCCACCACATAAAAATATCATTTTTGTAAAATTTGAAAAAGATAGTTTGAAGAGGAATGTATTAATAAAAATGTGAATAAAGATGATAATTTTTTTATAATTTTCAAAATACTGAGCTCCATGTCATTTATAGTTAACTTTTGTTATGTATTGTGGTAGTAAAATATTTGTTTTGAAAATTTGTTGTTGCTGATTTTTAGAATGGTAGGGACATTAAATAAAAAATTGTGTTTTAGCATGTTCTTATGAATGGTGATAGTTACAGATAAGTGTTCATATTCTATACTGCCTAATTATTACAATATATCTATAATGCCAAGCAGTTCATTAGAGTTACAACTTATGTACCTAAAACTTAGAGTTATAACATATTATTATTTTGGTAACCTCCATGGAGTTAACAGACTCATTGTGAGAGGCCCACTCAATCAGTAATGTGCCATTCATAATGAACTTTGAAGTTATTTACACCCCCAGCATTCACAAATAGCTCTGTCAATGCATTCCACACACTAACGACTCTCCACATAAAAAAAAAAAAAATTACTCCTCACAACCTTCTTTGCCATATCTTTATACAACTTCCAGGGATGGCTTCTCATTCTTCCCATCTTAACATCCACTCTTTTTATAATTCCTTCTGTATTAATCTGATAGAATCTCTTAACTAATTTGAAGATCTCTATCATATCTCCTCTTTTCTTACTATCCTGTAATCCACATTCTCTCAAATGCTCTTCATAACCAACTCCAGAATGACCAAAGACTCACTTTGGCCATTCGTCTTTGGGCCTTTTCTAGTGTTTTCATATCACAATGAAAAATAGCTGACCAAATTTGACAATAGTCCATATGTAGTCTTACCAATGCTTTATATAAAGGTGCCACCACTTCCTTATCCCTACATGTCAGTATACCTTTTTATCATAACAGCAGTGTGATGTGCAACATTACAACACTTGCAATATGCCTTAGGAACTTCCATCCACTGTTTATTATCACCCCAAGATCCTGAATCTTATCTGCTTCCTGAAGTACAGCTCCACCAATACAGTATGTAGCTTATATCCCAAAGTGTAACATATTAAAATTGCAATTCCCCCCTCATTAGTCCAAGTTAAAAGTGTATTCATATCTTCCTGTAGAGAAATAACATCAGCACTACTCCTGATATTTCTACCTAACTTTGCATAATCGGCAAACCTTTGAAGATCCCAGTCAATCCTCATGAAATATCATTAACAAATACGTTTAACAGTATGGGCCCAAGAACAGAACCCTAAGTTATGCCACTGGTCACCTTCTTTTTCTGAGACACTACTCCATCATACCAGGGCCAGTTTTATCATTAGGTGAACCTAGGCAATCGCCTAGGGACGATAAGACGTAGGTGTATGTGTGCTTGTGTGAGTATGACAAAATATATATAGAGAGACAGTGTATAGGGGCACCTAAATTTTCTTTGCCTAGGGGCATTGGATACTCTCTGACTGGCCCTGCATCATACACAACTTTCAGAAAGCCAGTCTTCAGTCTATCTAACCAATCTGTTATCTGATCCCATCTTCTGCATCTTATACACCAATCTGTCATGTGGTAATCTATCAAATACCTTTGCAAAGTCCAAGAAAATCACAAAGCAGGCAAACCAGCCTTGAGAACTCAACACTACAGACATAGGATACACTGGGGCGTAGGGTTGACCACCTTATCCTGTGAACAGTTTGAGGTCCGATGATTAATAAACCCTTGACACTGCAAGGTAAAAGAGGGAATAAGGAAGATGAAGATGAGAAGAAAATCACTGTATACGAATCTCCCTTATCCAACATATTCATCACCTTATCACAAAAATGTAAGCACATACCTAAAACAAGACCTACCCTTCACAAACCCATGCTCACCATCATAGAAATGTTATGTCCATCAATTCAGGCCTATATTCTATTTCTAACCAATTTTTCTAGTACTTTTTTCTGTATGTGAGTGTAGAGAGAGAGAAAGAAAGAAAGACACACACACACACACAGAGAGAGAGAAAGAGAAAGACAGACACACAGTAACGGACTTATACCAAAGTACTATGGAAAGAAGTATATTATTTGGGAATTGAAAGAGCATAGAAGGTTAAAAAATATACAGACATTAGACAGAACATGAAAACTGTTCATGTTATATTATTATTACTATTTGTGCTTCTCCTTGGAGTTTGAAGACTCACACTGTTATTCATGCGATACTTATATACCTCTTGAACTTGTTTACTGACAAAGCAACAAACTGTAGCAACCCATTCCAACACATTCATCTTTTTTTAAGCAAAAAAAACTTTTTCATGCTCTTGCTAACCATACTCTTTTGCAATAGTTTCCAAGGATAATTTTTTATTCTTATCAATTGCAAGAAAATTTCTTCTGCATCAATCTTATAAACATTTTTGGTAACCACTCTTCATATCTCAGTTAGTATCAACAGTACTCTTTGGTAAGAAAGATTGTGTTCAAATTCTGTCTAGGAAGTAAAGAATATAATGGCTTTTCAACTGAATGTGAATTAGCTGGTCTCATTTGGAGGTGGTGAAAATTTTCATCCTTCAAAACAGATAATCTAGCCAGAAGAATGTGCATTCAATTTACGGAATGAAAATTTGGAATGAACAAAAATTATGGAATGAACAAATATGCCCGAGGCACTAGCCTTGGGCATATTTGTTTTTGTTATTAAAAAAAATAATGAAATGAAAAGGAAAATAGAAAGCCCTGTGTAGCTCAATGAATGAGGCATTTGCACACCACTACGCTTGACCTCATGAAAGAAGACTTGGTTTCAAATTTAGTTGGCGACTAGAGGAAATTTTTCTAAGCCTTTTTTCGACCTGTTTGTGAGTTAGTTGATCTCTGATGCAGGCAAGTGGGTTTTTTTCTCCTGGAAACTTGGATTTTTCGTCTCGTAAATTCAAGAAAATTGACTGTAGAATCGACACTATTTCAGACATTAAAAATATATTATGTTAGGGTTAGGGACCACAAGATGGTGGCACTTGTTGAGCATATCTCTTCACTTCTCATGGAAAGACTTAGACGTTGATTATGCATTTTTACTAAACAGCTTAAGGAAATTACAATGTATACTAGGATATACATTAAAATAAATTTTAATACACTTCCAATATTTCGGCAACATCACGTTGCCATTTTCATAGGAACTTAACAACAAGACACGTGCACGCAAGCACAACAAACAGTAAATGAGAACGAAGCAGGAAGCTATTCTTTCTCCTAAAAGTCCTGATGGTGCCCCCTAGCAGGCAACATTGGTATTCTTAGGCGATTGGGCTGAATGTGTTCTGATGTAGGTTTCCCAAATTTGGGCAGTCTCATTTAACCAAATTTGTTGAGGTTTGGATTGTTTCTTAGGGCTGAGGCTGATTCCATGAAAAGCCTTTCGTATTTGAATTTACTACGGTGTATTATTATTATTATTCCTGACACCTCCAAGGAGTCTGAAGACTCATCGTGGGAGGATACCTACAACTGTCTCAACCACTACACCGAACCTCTACTACGAATCAACACCGTATCAACATGATAATACACCGTAGTAAATTCAAATACGAAAGGCTTTTCATGGAATCAGCCTCAGCCCTAAGAAACAATCCAAACCTCAACAAATTTGGTTGCATGAGACTGCCCCAAATTTGGGAAACCTACATCAGAAGACCTTCAGCCCAATTACCCAAGAATACCAACATTGCTCGCTAGGGGGAACCATCAGGACTTTTAGGAGAAAGAATAGCTTCCTACTTCGTCCTCATTTACTGTTTGTTGTGCTTGCGTGCATATGTCTTGTTTTTAAGTTCCTATGAAAATGGCAACGTGACGTTGCCAAAATATTGGAAGTGTATTAAAATTTATTTTAATGTATATCCTCGTTGTAATTTCCTTAAACTGCTTAGTAAAAAAAACATCTCTTCACTGCTTGCCGCTTAATTACTGATAGCCTTGGGCAAGCTATCTCTGATTGGCTACCAGTGGAGATTGAACTGCCCGCTCAGTCTCCAAATGTTTGATAGGACTAAAATGGCCTCACCATACTCCCTATATGGGAATAAAAGGTGTTAGCTGATTTTTTAACTGGAAAAATTACATACAATGTAATTTTTCCAGTTATGCTCCTTAAGGAACTTGCCAAATAAGTACTACATGATTAAGTTTTTCTTTATTTTCATTATTGCTAACTTCCTGTCAACAGTTTTCTTATGGGAATGAAAGAAGAGGAGAGAATGGAAACAATAGGAGCGATGGAATGGTAAGAGGTATAATGTATGGTGACTCAATGATCCGTGGTGTTCAGGATAGGATGCGTGAGGAGTGTTTGCCAGGAGGAACAATAGAAAGGGTGGCTATGGCAATTAAGAGAAGTGAAAGGGTGGATGAGATGATTGTGATGGTAGGAACGAATGACTTGAGTGGTAATGTAAGTCGGGCAGCGAGAGATATGAGATTTTTGCTTGAGACTGTACGGAAGAAGACAGAGAGAGGAAAAATAGTGTGCGTGTTGCCTAGGTATGATAATGATGAGCTGAGCAGAAGAGCGGTGATATTGAATGGCATAATAGCGAGAATGTGTGACAAGAGAGGACTGGTATATGTGGATGCTTGGAGTGCGTTTGAGGAAAGAGAGGAGTTGTTTGCGAGAGACCGTTTGTATTTGAATGAGGAAGGACGTAGGCATCTGGAGAGATTGCTGTTCTGAACGAGTCAGTGTATCCCAGGGAGGATGATAGCAGGGGTGGCCTCTTGTGGGAATGGATACTTGGGAGAAGGGAGACAATGTCAGGTAAGACTGAGCCCAGTGGAGTCTAGAAGGGATAATGCTGGGTATAGAAACAATGGCATTTATATGCTGTATACTAATGCCAGGAGTATCCGGAATAAGGGAGAGGAATTGGTGGCGCAGATAGCATCAGCCTGGCCAAAAATTATTGCGATCACTGAGACGTGGTTGACAGAAGGGGATATAAAAACAGGAATAGAAGTCACTGGGTATAGCATTTTTCGCCAGGATAGGAGGGGAAAGCGTGGTGGTGGGGTGCTGCTTATGATAAGTGATGACCTATGTCCTCTAAGAGTGGAGAATTTGGAAGGTAGTGAGACAAATGATTTTGAGAGCGTATGGTGTGAGGTAGAGGTAGGCAAGACAGGATATTTAGTGGGGTGTTGCTACAGACCCAGGAGCACAGAGGATGGGGACCAGGAGATGTTTAGACAGCTAAGTTTGGCAAGTGCAAGAAGAATGATTGTTATGGGAGATTTTAACTTCAGTAGTATAAATTGGAGAGAGGAAGATGCATGTAACAATAGGGGAATGGAATTTCTAGAATTCTTGAGGGACAAATGTCTTAGGCAACATGTAACAGAGGGAACAAGAGGTTCAAAAATTTTGGATTTGGTTATAGCATCAGAAGAGTTGATAATAACTGAGTTGACGTCTCTCCCACCAGTTGGAGAGAGTGACCATATGGTTTTGACTTGGAAAATGAATAGACATGCAGGAGTATCAAAGAGACGGGAACTTATGTGGAATTATAAGGCAGGTGATTATAATAGTCTTAGACGTCAACTTCGGGAAGTTTCATGGAGGGAGGAATTGGAAGGCCGCGATATCACCAGTGCGTGGGAAATTGTGAAAGAATATTTGTTATCAGCAATGGTAAGTTGTATACCACGAGTGAAGAAGAGGGCGCAATTTGGAGTAAAGTGGATGACAAACAATATTAAACAGGAATTGCATGCGAAAAAGAGGCTATGGAAGAGATATAAGGAGACAGGTGAAGAGATGCATGAGGAATATAAGACACAGGCCAGAAGAGTGACTCGTGTGGTAAGGAAAGCGAAACTGGAATATGAGAGGAGATTGGCCCTAAGATCCAAAGAAAATCCTAGGGAATTTTTTAGCTATGTGGCCAGTAGGAGGAGAAATGACTGTGGAAGAATGATATTGTGGGATAAAAATGGGAATAGAGTGACTGATGCAGAGGACATAGTGGAATTGTTCAATGAACACTTTATTGGAGTATTTCATCCTAGAGGAGTCAGTTTTAATGCTAGAGGGATAGGACTGGTACGAGGTCTGGAGGTACAGGAGGAGAGTGTGTTTCAGATACTGAGTACTCTGGATGTCAGTAAAGCTGTGGGACTGGATGGTATTTCGCCACGAGTTTTGAGAGAATGTGCTAGGGAATTGACAATACCTTTAACGTGGCTTTTCAATGAAAGTCTGGCTTTGGCAAAGGTGCCCAGGGAATGAAAGGAAGGTAAGATAGTGCCATTGCATAAGGGTGGTAACAGACTGGAAGTGTCTAATTATAGGCCAGTCTGTGTGTCATCAGTAGTTGTTAAGATCTTGGAGAAAGTAGTGAGGGACCGTGTACAGCATTGGGCAGATGAGGGTAATGTTATCTGTGAGAATCAACATGGATTTGTGAAAGGACGCTCTTGTTTTAGCAATATGCTAGCCTTTTATAATAAAGTTACAAGAGCATTAGATGAGGGAAAGGCATATACTGCAATTTTCTTAGACTTGGCGAAGGCATTTGACAGGGTGCCACATGATAAGCTGATATTTAAGTTGCAGCACATGGGTCTGGATGTCAGATTGGTCAACTGGATTCAGGATTGGCTGTCTGATAGGTATCAGAGAGTTGTGTATGGTGGAGCAGTTTCCAGGAGGCAGAGGGTTACAAGTGGGGTCCCACAGGGCTCAGTACTAGGACCTATATTGTTTAACCTTTATATCAATGACATAGCCAGTGGATTGCAGGGGGATATTCAGTTGTTTGCGGATGATGCGAAGCTTGGAAGGATTATTAGTAATAGTGCAGATGTGGTAGCCCTGCAAGAGGATTTAAATAAGCTAGATAGATGGGCAAATGAATGGGGGTGTCAGTTTAATGCAGCAAAATGTAAGGTCTTGAGGTTTGGGAAACATCGATGGGATGCTGCATACTCTATGGGAGGAGTTATACTGGAGGAAGTAGGGGAGACAAGAGATCTGGGGTTGATGATTGATAGAAACCTGAAGTTTAGGGGACATATTGCAAAGGTGGTGAAGGTAACACAGAGGATTGCTGCTATTATGAGAAGGACACTGACCTGCAGAGATAAGAGGGTTATCATTCCGTTGTATAAGTCTCTGATCAGACCACACTTGGACTATTGTTCTCAGATTTGGTCCCCAGGATTTGAAGGGGATAAATTAACCGTGGAAAGGATACAAAGACGGATGACAAAGATGGTTTCAGGACTGTACAAGGATAGTTATGAGGATCGGCTGAGAGAATGTGGACTGCAGAGTTTGGTGGATAGAAGAAGGAGAGGTGATATGATTGAGACTTTTAAACTGTTGAGAGGTGGTTACAGGGTTGACACTGGGGAGTTCTTTCGCTTGGTTGATCAGCGGGAAGGAGTGATGACAAGAGGCCATCCCTGGAAGTTACGAAAGGAAACTGTGAGCAAGAGGGTAAGGAGTGGTTTCTTTGTGTGGAGGGTGGTTGAGCCGTGGAATGCATTGCCTGATGGAGTGGTGGGAGTGAGAACGGTCAGTGGGTTTAAGGAGTGGTATGATAAACTTTGTGTTTCTCAGGGGGGGACTTCCCCTCGATGAGTCTTGACAGACTTTATGTCTTAGAAAGGACCTCCCTCGATGAGTCTTTTGACTCCTTGGAGGCCTGAATAATAATAATAATAATAATAATAATAATATGGTCAACTCTAGCTTCACCCCCCCACACACACACACACCTGCTACCATCTTGGTCACTCGCCTCTGGATCTTCACCTCCTCCTCATCATCAAGAAACCTCTAAACTCAGATCTGCATGCAGTAGTCAAGATTGGATCTTATCAAGGCTCAATAACCAGCTTGTCTCTGCTCATCAAAATGTTCTTCAGTAACCAAGTGATCTGATGAGCTGTTTTAGCCACTTTTGCTATGGGCCCCTAAACTTTAACTTCCTATCCACTAACACTCCCATGTCATCCCATCCCATCAGTTTTCTGGAGTACAGTTCCACCAATGTGGTATACACGTGGTAATCTTTTCATCCCAAAATGCATAACCTACACTTTGCCACATTAAACTGACATCCATTTTCCTTTGCTCAGTCTGCCAATTTATCAAATCATCCTGCAAAATTTTGACGTCATCTGTATTAAGTGTTGCTCTACCCAACTTTGCATTGTCGGCAAATGTTATTATTATTTGTCACCTCCAGTTAGTCGAAAGACTCACTGAGGGAGGGCATCTGCCCTACAACCCTGTCACCACCCACAATCCACCAATTATACCAACCACGCAACTACACCAACGGCATCTATCGTCAACCATCACCACTGGTATTTCCACTGACAATCACAAACATCCATGCCCACGGCAAGATTCGAACCCGCAGCCTTTTGGCTGGAGAGCAGATATGCTAACTACTCGGCTAGCCAGGCTGGCAAATAACTGGACAGTTCCTCTCAAATCCTTTCCTATATCATTAATGAACAAATTAAACAGATTTAGAGACTGGTTTTCTAATGCTGTTAAAGGCTTTCTTAATTCATTTAATCCATCTTTCATTAAAGCAGATTTGATGTAATTCATTTCTTGTTGTAAAAGACCTTCAGTGGAACAAATATTATGAACATAATATTTGTTCAGGAACAAATTTGAACTATTAAAACCCTGTTACATTATAACGTAACAGGGTTTTAATAGTTCCAATCTTTTACTAGTATGATGATGGAAATTTCCGGCCTGGTTGGCTGAGTGGTTAGCGTATCCACTCTCCAGCCAAAAGGCTGCGGGTTTGAATCCCATTGTGAGCATGTGTGTTTGTGATTGTCTGTGAAAATACTAGTTTTGGTGGTCGGCGGTAGATGCCGTTGGTGTAGATGCTGAAGGTAGTTGGTGGATTGGTGGAGATGGAGAGTTGTAGAGTAGGTGCCCTCCCTCAGTGAGTCTTTGGACTCTCTGAAGGTGTTACGTAATAATAATAAAATTAACATGAATTTTCATGTTAATCAATATGCATCTCTTTTTTTAAAAATAGGAAATTATAAACTACCCATCTGGTTGACAAAGAATTAAAATATCTAAAAAACCTAGTTAATTGTTTTTTTTGCTTCTTCTAAAGTAAAATTAATTCTCAGATGAATCATATTTATTTTTAAAACAGATAGTTTTAAATACTGATGATGAACCTTTCCATATTTCAAATATATCATCTACATATCTGTACCACTGTAGGTTTAGGAGAAATGTCTTTAAGGAAACAATCTTTGAAATGTTCCATGTAGTAATTGGTTTCATTTTAAATTTTACAACTAACAAATTTATTTTATGTAATTTTAAGTTTCCATCTTTAATTTTTCTAAGTATGTCAACTTACCTACCTATATTAAAACACTTAATTCATATTTCTTCATCTGTTAATCGTAGTTAATTAATAAAAACACTATTAATATTTAATAAGATGACTGCTTGCCAATTAGTTATTGACAATCAGTCACCTTATTGCAACTTAATGTCTTGCTCATCATTGCAGCAATTCTTTGTGATCACAGTCCTTTTTGATGCTTTGTCTTCTACAATTTGGTCCCTTATTGACAGTCACATCAAGATCTCTCGCTAGTAATAGTGCCGAGTGGTAGTCATGCAAGAGGATTTGAATAAGCTAGAAGATGGGCAAACAAATGGGGGGTATCGGTTTAATGCAGCAAAATGTAAGGTCTTGAGGTTTGGAACATATCGATGGGACACTACATACTTTATTGGAGGAGAGGTACTGGAGGAAGTAGGGGAGGAAAGAGATCTGGGGTTGATGATTGATAGAAAACTGAAATTTCGGGGACATATTGCAAAGGTAGTGAAGATAACACAGAGGATTGCTGCAATAATGAGAAGGACACTGGCCTGCAGAGATAAAATGGTTATCATTCCATTGTATAAGACTCTGATCAGACCACACTTAGACTATTGTTCTCAGATCTGATCCCCAGGATTTAAAGGGGATAAATTAACTGTGGAAAGGGTACAAAGGTGGATAACAAAGATGGTGTCAGGACTGTACAATGTTAGTTATGAGGATCGGCTGAGAGAGTGTGGACTGCAGAGTTTGGTGGATAGAAGGAGAGGCGATATGATAGAGACTTTTAATTAAACTGTTGAGAGGTGGTTACAGGGTTGACACTGGGGAGTTCCTTCACTTGGTTGAACAGCGGGAAGGAGTCATGACAAGGGGCCATCCCTGGAAGTTACGAAAGGAAACTGTGAGAAAGAGGGTGAGGAGTGGTTTCTTTGCATGGAGGGTGGTTGAACCATGGAATGCATTGGCTGATAGAGTGGTAAGATCGAGAACGGTCAATGAGTTTAAGGAGTGGTATGATAGACTTGTTTCCTAGGAGGGACCTCCCACGATGAGTCTTGATAGACTTGTGTTTCCTAGGAAGGACCTCCTGCAATGAGTCGTTTGTCTCCTTGGAGGCCTAAATAATAATAATAATAATAATACATTTATTTCTGGAAAATTTGCAAATCTTATAGAATTCCATTCTGTTTCATTTATATTATATTTCAGCTTCATCCTTCAAAATATTGTTCACTCCATGCAAAAGAATTTAATTCATTCTTTCTTATTCAAGAAACTTTTTTTATAATCATGCTAATTAATAATTATTGTTAAGGGCATTTTAAAACAAGTTAAATATTCACATGTTTAAAAATTAAATGAGACTGGCAAGGAAAGAAGCATTCATATTGTCTTTAATTAGTGAGATTTCTAATCAGTTTTGTTTTGGTTTTGTAGGTCTGCATTTTAATATTTCAGAAGGTAAGCCTATGAGTCCATTGAAAGATGTGCCATCTTTACTGAACAAGCAGAATCTTTTTAAGGGGAAATTTGGATTGAGAGAAGCTATATCAAAATCTGAAATTAACTTAAAGGAGGTTAGATTAATGTATATTTGAAAAATATAAAATTTGTTCATTATATGTATAACATTTGAAATTAGTTTCTATATATAATTTTTCAAAAATGAGGGACAATTCTGTATTTGTAATATAGAAAATTGGATTATTAACCATTGAGCTGTTTGTCATTTATTCAAAAAAAAAAAAAAATTACTCAGCATAGGGAATGTTTATTGTCTTTTCCAGGTGTCTTCTATATTATTATACTCAACAAAGTAAAGGACTTGGTTAACAAGTGGCTTAGAGATGAGCAAGGTAGATTAAGAAAGGAAAGAAGCTGCATAGACTGAATATTTTCACTGAGGCAGATCCTTGAGAAATGTTAGAATATCAGAAACCTTTGATCACATGTTTTATTTACTTCAAAAAGCTTTTTATTCAGTTGTAGTCAAAATTAATGGATGATTGTTTATACAATACTTGACAAACTTAGCCAACTTATATGATAACAGTGAAGCTTGTTTTAGCTCCTTTGATAAAAAAAAAATTACATAGAATATCTTGCAAGGATAAAATATATAAAACTGGTATCTTCAGAAATGATGGCAAGTTGACATGGTCTCTCTCTCTCTCTCTCTCTCTCCCCCCACAAGTATTCCTCATAATGAGACAATAGAATTTCTATCCCAAGAATTTCCATCAGACATTACTGACTTATTCAAATTCATGATCACAGTTGGTTACTTCCCATGGAAAGGTAAATTATACAAACAAATTGAAAGAACTGCAGTGGGCTTACTGCTATCAGCTAGCCTAACTAATTTTTATCTAGGATTACTGGAAGAAAGAATCTTCTCTCTCTCCACCCAAAACTGTCTATTTGACTATGTTACATAGATGATGTTTTTCCTATTTGGAAGTGCACAGAGGCAGAACTGTGTTCATTTCTACGAAAAAAAAAGCAACAGTTTACATCTTCATTAAATTTATATTGATTCAGGATTGATTGGCTGTCCAATAGGTATCAGAGAGTTGTGTATGGTAGGGCAGAGGGTCACAAGTGGGGTTACCCACAGGGCTTAGTACTGGGACCTATACTGTTTAACCTTTATATCAATGACATTGTCAGTGGATTGCAAGGGGATAGTCAGTTGTTTGCAGATGATGTGAAGTTGGGAAGGATTATTAGTAATAGTGCAGATGTGGTAGCCCTGCAAGAGGATTTGAATAAGCAAGGCAAATGAACAAATGAATGGGGGTGTCGGTTTAATGCAGCAAAATGTACAGTCTTGAGGTTTGGGACAAGATAAGCATGACAAGAGATCTGGGATTGATGATTGATAGAAACCTGAAATTTATGGGACATATTGCAAAGGTGGTGAAGGTAACACAGAGGATTGCTGCAATAATGAGGACACTGACCAGCAGAGATAAAAGAGTTATCATTCCATTGTATAAGACTGATCAGACCACACTTAGACTATTGTTCTCAGATTTGGTCCCCAGGATTTGAAGGGGATAAATTAACTGTAGAAAGAGTACAAAGGCAGATAACAAAGATGGTTTCAGGACTGTACAATGATAGTTATGAGGATCGGCTGAGGGAATGTGGACTGCAGAGTTTGGTGGATAGAAGAAGGAGAGGCGATATGATTGAGACTTTTAAACTGTTGAGAAGTGGTTACAGGGTTGATACTAGGGAGTTCTTTCACTTGGTTGAACAGCTGGAAGGAGTGATAACAAAGGGCCATCCCTGGAAGTTACAAAAGGAAACTGTGAACAAGAGGGTGAGGAGTGGTTCTTTGCATGGAGGATGGTTGAACCATAGAATGCATTGCCTGATAGAGTGGTGAGAGCGAGAACAGCCAATGAGTTTAAGGAGTGGTATGATAGACTTTGTGTTTCCTAAGAGGGACTTCCCATGATGAGTCTTCATAGACCTTGTGTTTCCTAGGAAGGACCTCCAACGATGAGTCTTTTGACTCTATGGAGGCCTGAATAATAATAATAATAATAATAATAATAATAAAAAGGACTCATCAAGAGGAAATTCCTTTCTAGGCATACATATCAAATGGGAACCTGGTGGATAACTTTCTACTTCTGTCTACGAAAAGCTAACTTTTACAGGATGATATATTCATAATGCATCTGTTTGCCATCCATCTCAAAAATATGTTATTGTAAATCCTTAGTTCTAGTGCACACAAAATTTGTTTCTCTGAAGGATTGCCCAAACATGAACTAGAAACTTTCAAACAAATAGCTACAACCGAAGAATAACACAAAAATTAATTAACAGCCCCCTCCTATACAACATGCAAGAGAAGAACAAGAAGTCCACAGTATTCCTATACTTTATATTTAAGGCACTTCTGAATGTGTAGCAAAGATTGTAAAAAATAAATTGCTATCTTCAAACTGATCAATCAAATTCACAATCTATTCACTTCTCCAAAGGACAAACTTTCACGAATAATGCTACTACCTAATTTAAAGTATAAGATTCATGCAAATTGTCTTATTACGGACAAACAGGAAGATCAGTCAAGAAACTTATTTCTAAATATCAGGAACATCCATAGCACAGCATGGAATTGAAACCTCTAGCCATGGGATCTAGCAGGATAACATCAAATGTTATATAGATCAATATATAAATCTGAACTTTTATTCAAGGAAAGTGCAGAAGCCCTACTTCATTGGCCAAACCGTAATCATAATGACTGCTTTACTGTCCATAAAGTTTGTGAAATGGTTATCTCCACTGTATTAAAGAGGTTGTATTTTATTTTTATTTTTGTTTTAATTTTACCCTCAACCCAATAGTGTTTTTATCCTAACCAATACGCTACTGCATATATAGACTGATTCTAATGTAACACAATGCCATTTTCCGTTTCTTTTGTTCAGACTCCTCACTGTTCTTTGCCAGCTACACTGAAGATGTCTTACAATATGCAAGATGAAAATGTGTACAGTAAATGATTTTTACTGTGGTACACTTGTGTTTTAGAATTAAGGAAAAGAGGTAGGCCTCAAAAGAGATACATAGACAATATCAGACAATACTAAATTGAAATGGCATGAAGCAGCTGTATACACCCAGGATGATATTTTGATGATATAGCATCCTAAGGCTGCATCACCAAATCAAACTTTTTCTAGGGAAAAGAAACTTATAAATTCATGTGTTACTAACTTCCTTATGTACTATAACAAGGTGACAAATGTCTTGGATAGGGAAGATGCATATACATTGATGTACTTGGATTTTGCAAAAGCTTTTGTTAGACTGCCACATGACAAGCTGGTAAATAAATTGAGACAGATGGGATTGGATAACAGACTTCTGAGTTGGGTCATTGACTGGCTGTGTGATAGGTATCAGAAAGTTGTATATGGGGGGGGGGGTGCAGTATCCTGAAAAAGGAAGGTCACTAGTGGTGTACTGCAGGGGTCAGTTTTGGGACCATTCTTGTTCAATTTGTATATTAATGATATTAAGATGGGTTTAACTAGTGATATGTAGCTGTTTGCAGATGATGTAAAATTGGGAAGTATACAGAGTCAAGCAGATATTATGGCCTTACAGGAGGACTTAAATAGATTGCATGAATGGGCAGGTAAGTGGAACTGTCAGTTCAGTGTTACAAAGTGTAAGGTTTTTGAAATTTGGTAAGCAGCAATGGGATGCAAACTTTGTGGGGAAACTTTAAAGGAGGTAGAAGAGATGAAAGATCTGGGAGTGGTGGTGGACGAGGACCTGAAATTCAGGGGCAACATTGCACAAGTTGTGAAGATGTCACATTGGATAATGGCAATAATGCGGAGGACCCTAACATGCAGAAATAAAGAGGTTATGATGCCACTGTATAAGGCCTTTATCAGGCCTCATGGATTATTGTGCACAGATGTGGGTGCTGAGTTTTCATGGTGATGAGGATATGTTAGAAAGGGTCTAGAGAAGACTCACAAAAGTGGTCAGTGGTCTTTGGAATTGACCAAAGACCACTGAGCATAAGGACAGATTGAGAGAATGTAAAATGCAAAGCCTTGTGAATAGGAGGTGGAGGGGGGGAATATGATCGAGATGTATAAGCTAGTCAGGGGTTGTTATCAGGTTGACATAGAGGAGATTTTTCATAGAATGAGAGAGGGAGATAAGACAAGAGGCCATCACTGGAAATTGTTTAAGGAGGAGTGAGAAGAAGGTTCTTTGGATGGAGAGTGGAATGCATTACCTGAGTGTGTTGTGAATGTAGACACATTGAATCAGTTTAAGGCATGGTTGGATGAGCATTGTGTGTGATAGTGTGTACTTCTCACAATGAGTCTCTGACTCCATGGAGGTCTGATGTTAATAATAATAATAATAAATAACGTGTTAGAGTATTCAGTTCTTGGAATATGGCTTTTCAACCTGCTAATGGTTTGGTAACAGCACAGAAGTAAATTCTGTTTCACCTGACAGTAACTAAAGCATTTTCAGGGATAAAGATAACAAGATAATGATATCAAGCAAGCATTCAAATATTTTGACTATGCACTCTGAGCACAGTCAAGGGTGGCTAGTTTTTTTTTTTTTTTTTTTTGTCAATTTAAATGCAGAATCTACCAGATATTTGGAAGTTTCCTATTCCTACATAAATGCTTGTTAAGAATTGGAACTGTTCTGTAAAGCATAGACAGATTTCCAGAATGATCTGTTGCATTTGAAGTGTAGTCTTTTTTTTTTTTTGAGTAATAGATTAACTGCACGTAGGGTATTGAGTGCTTGATTGAACTTGCTTGATATTTTATGTTCTTATTCAAATTACACTATCTACCAATAATTGTCCAGACACTTCAGCAATTTACAATTGATACCAGCAGGTGAACCCTAATATTGGGTATGTCCACTTTTGGCTTTGATCACCTCCTACACCCTTTGAGGGAGGCTTTCCACCAATGTGTGGCAGACATCAGGTGGAATTTGTTTCCATTCCTCCATCAAAGCAGCAATGAGTTTAGTGACAGATCGAGGATGTGCTGCTCTGGACTTCAGTTGCTGCTCCAATTCATCCCACAGGTGTTCGATGGGGTTGAGGTCAGGACTCTGTGCAGGCCAGAGTAGTCATTTAACACCCATCTCTTCATACCATTCCATAACAGCTGCAGCTTTGTGGCATGGGGCATTGTTGTCTTGATAGTAACATGGGTTCATTCCATAAAAACACCACAGTGTAGGCAGCACCTGATTATCCAGAATATCAAGATACTTAGCTGCCTTCATGAAACCACAGACAATGACCAGTGGTCCCACTCCAAACCAGCTGAATGCAACCCACACCATTGCTCCTCCACCACCAAACTTTACAACATACTGTGATAACAAATATCCACCAGGCTGCCACACATCTGCACCCTGCCATCAGACTAGAAACAGGTGAAACTTGATTCATTGCTCCAGAGTACCATTTTCCACTGGTCAGTTGTCCGGTTCACATGCTCTTTGCACCAGGCCAGATGAGCTGGCTTGTTCGTTGTTGTGATGTTTGGCTTGTGTTCTGCTGTTGCCCTTCCATGAAAACCAACTAAATGGAGTTCTTTTCATACAGTATTAGTGCTTACTATGGTATTATTGGCAATCTGGAACTCATCAAGGATGGTCTGTACTTCCTGCACTCATGATGTGATGCCAGAACATTTCCATTTGTTGATCACATCGCCAACCGTTGATTTTGGATGCTCCATTTGAGCAGCAATGGCACATATGGACATGCCACCAATATGACAGCCCACGATGACACATCGCTTGAAGTCATCGAGTTCCAGTTGTGTTGCCATACCACCTGCATTCAACTGCTACAATAAATACTGCTTTCTACTATCTGTACACCGGATTTTGTTATTAACAAATCTGGAATGTTCCATAACTTCAAATAATAGGAGTGAATGGATAATTATTTGTAGGGTGTGTATTTTGTTAACTTTATTATCTTTATCCTTGAAAGTGTCTCACTTACTGTTAGGTGAAATATTGGGATAAAATATTAATTTTTTTTTTTTTTTGCTTTTATGGTGTTAATAAAACATTAAAATTCTTTATTAACATGTATAAACAACACATATGTCTAAATAAATGCAACTTTAAACCTCTTTTTTAAATTATATCTTTGGTAGTACTGAAAGGAAGTGTTTCGTTTGCTTGTTAATATTGGGAAGTATGAGGGGAATATATTTTGTATTAGAAGGAACAGCTGACAAGAAAAAGGAAAGCCATTCGTGTTAAAGACCTAAAGCAGAGTAGGAAACAAATATAACATATATGAACATGTTTGAGGAAAATTTGCAGCAAAGTAAGTAATACTTAACAGATTTCTGTTTAGGCAGGGACTAATCATTACTAACACCAAGTTCCAACATACAAGTAAAGTGTGTATATATATATATATCATCAAATTCCTGCCATGTACCCTCAAGAGGTGTACAGGATATGATAGTACTACATGAAAAATTTACATAATTACTAACTTCCTGTCTACAATTTTCTTCCAAATCAGTCTGTTACTTGTCAAGACTCCAACATTATCAGATCTTATATTTCTATCGTCTAAAGCACTTTGTACCGTATCAATCCACCTATATCTTGGTCTTCCTCTAAACCGTTTTCCTGCCAACCTGGCAGAGAACACTTGTTTTGCTAATCTTTCCTCGCCCATTCTGTTTACGTGACCATACCACCTGAGATCAGCTTTGCTAACGCATTCCTGGATGCTGACAATGTCAAATTCCTTCCTAATATCCTCGTTTTTAATATGATATTGTCATTGATGCCATCTGTTAACGCCTCTAATCTTTCTCAGGACTCTCATATCTGCGGTATCTAGTCTTTGGTCAAGTGTTTTACTTCTGACCCAGCCTTCAAATCCATAAGTTAAAATTATTTGAACACTCTCTTGTATACAGCTAATTTAGTGTTCTGACTAATTTCTCTCATTCGATATGACTAAAAATCGTGCCTAAGTAGCTGAAATGTTTTACTTGTTCCACAGGTTCTCCATTCACAACACAGTTAACATTTTCAATGATTCTGCCTATTTTCATTGTCTTTGGCTTTTTATTGCTGACCTTCATACCATCTCTATTACAACAGTTATTCAATTTAGTCAGGGAATCTTGCAGACTTGTAGCAGATTTATTTAGAAGTATAACATCATCTGCATAAAGCAAAGAGCCGAGATTAACATCTCCAATTTTGATATCAGGTTTAACACCACTTTCTTTCATAATATGATCCATATAGATGATGAATAACAAAGGGGATAATGTACATCCTTGTCTCACACCAGATTTAATATTAAACCATCTTCCTGTACTTCCTTCAATCCTAACTACTGATTTAACAACTCAAATAAAGACTAGGTATTGCTTGATATAATGCCCATTGACACCATATAACTGTAGCGTATTAAACAGTTTCTCTCTTGGCACTTTGTCATATGCCTTTTCCAGATCGACAAAACTTAAATACAGAACTTTGTTATATTCCCATGATTTCTCAACTATTTGTCATAAAGTGAAGATCTGATCCTGACAGCCTCTATTTGGCCTGAATCCAGCTTGTTCTTCACCAAGCTTTTCTTCCACAATTCTTCTCAACCGTTTCTCAAGTATACTAGCATAAATCTTACCAGGAACACTAAGTAGGGAAATACCTCTGTAATTCTCAAATTTAGTTTTATTTCCCTTTTTATATATGGGTACTATGAGAGCTCTACTCCAATCATCGGGAATTCGTCCCTATGTCCACGCCTTCTGACCTATGCAGTGCAGCCACTGTAAGATATTTATATCACCATACTTAAGCATTTCTGGTCGAATATCATCTACTCCTGCTGCCTTTCCACATTTCAAGCCTTTGATGGCTTTTTCTACTTCAAGTATGGATATGTATTCCTGACTGCATGCCTGGTCATTGTTTTTTACCACTGTGCTGTCATCACTGCTTGTTTCATTTAGCAGTTTTTTGAAGTAATTACTCCATACTTCAAGGATACCTTTTTCTCCCGTTTTTATGTCACCTTTATCATCTCTAACTCCTTTTACAGCACGCTTTCCTCCATTTCTAAGCTTCTTCAACAACCTCCAGAATATCTTACCACCTTCTTGGTATTTATTTTCGATGTTCTTGCCAAAGTCCTCCCATGACTTTTGTTTAGCTAGTTTTACACAGTGTTTAGTTTTCTTACATTTGTCTCTGTATTCTCTAAGAGCACAAGCTGACTTATTTGCCAGGAACATTTGATATGCTTTCTTCTTTTTCTTCCTGTGTCCACCATGGAGTTCTGATTTTTCTATCCTTGCAGACAACCTCACCACATGCCTCTCTGGCTGAATCAATCAGGGTTTTCTTCAAGGCTTGCCACTGAATCTCCAGGGTTTGGTTCCTGTTCTCACACTCTTTCATTTTTTCTTCAATAATCTTTGTGTATTGTAGTCTACAGCTAACATCTGAGAGCTGCTCAACGTTTATTCACTTTAAAACTTTCTTTCATGTTATTCTTTCAATATGAAATTCAATTTTATCCTGCTCAAGACTAAATAGTGATCACTTCCAATTTCAAATCCTCTGTAAACTCTGGTGTCCTGCACCAGGGAGAAAACATCACTATCAACAATAACATAGTCAATGAGACTGTTCTTATTCCTTGCTTCTTCTCTCCATGTGAATTTGTGCACATTTGAATGTTGGAACATAGTGTTGGTAATAACCATGTCCATGTCCTGGTCAGAAAACCAACAGGTATTTGCCATTATTATTAGCTTTACTCTTTTCTCCCAATTTTCCCAAAATATTTTTGTATGTCTGACAATCATTTCCTACTCTGCTATTTAGATCCCCAACAAGGACCAACTTTTCCTTTTTCATTATGTCAGTTGCTTTCTCTAAAACCTCAAAAAATTCCTCTACTTCTACCTTAGTAGAATCTTCTGTGGGACCATAGATACAAATAAGTTTCATTGTCCAGTTCTCCATTCTCATATTTGCCCACATCAATGGCAAGCATTCTCTACTTGAGAATGCTTGCCATTCAAGAAGATTAGTCTCTTATTTAGTGTTGAATACTATGGCTACTTCTTCTTTTCCATGATTGTCATTGCCTGAATATAACATTTTGTATTTATTGCTCAGAAAGATCTCACTAGTTTTTGTCTTTTTTGTTTCAGTCACCCCTATTATATTGATCTGGTACTTATCTAATTCCTCAGCTAGCTCCATTTCTCTGCCATTCAAGCTTCTTATGTTGATAGTACTGTTCTTCAACTCTGGTGATATATCGAGTTGGGGTGTGCTTTAGGCTTTGTTCCAGTAGCTGGCTTTTTGCTGTTCGTCCTGGTTTCCTGGCGAAAACAACGGGGACCTTGTTTAACCGGGCCATGCCTCATCCAGCAGAAAAATTTGTCATGTTGTACCATCATTTTATATTTTGGTTTAAGCCAATAAGAATGCAATTTGGTCAGCTGAATCCTAAATTGCTAGCCCATCCTCATCCATTCAGTATCCAGGTAGATACCCAACAGGGTGCACCACGAGAAGATGAGGATTGGACATTAGGTCAGAAGCCCTGGTTGGTTCTCTTCATTCCTTTAAAGGCTATGTGGAGGTCTCCTCTCAGTTATACAACTTTAACCCTTAAGCACCCTTTATATATATATATATATATAAGAAGGGGTATATGTGGAACTACAAGGCAGGTGATTATGAGAAACTTAAGAGGAAGCTTAAATCTGTGCCATGGCATAAAACACTGCAGGGTAAAAATGTTAGTAGTGCATGGGCAATAGTTAATGATCATCTAGAGGAAGCAATATTAACACGTTCGCTGCCACGCTACTTTGGCATGGTCTGTTCCCCTACGCCGAGCAGTTTCACTTCTTCAAGGTCAGTACGATAATCTCATTACCGGAGGTAAGCGTCCTACGAGTATACTCGTAGTTGGCTTGTACAGAGCATATACGGTCTATGAGAATACACAGTTTTGATGCTAGCCCCACAAGCCAAGCATTTTCACTTCTTCAAGGTCACTACAATAATCTCGTTCCCGGCGGTAAGCGTCATACGAGTATACTCGTAGCTGGCTTGTGAAGCAGGTTTACCCACTACGAGTATACTCGTAGTTGGCAGCGAACGTGTTAAATTGTATACCACGGTTAAGGAGGGTTAATCAGTAGGAGTTAGATGGATGAGTAATATCATTATGCATGAGCTACAGAAGAAGAAAATGCTGTGGAGGGTATATAAGAAGAAAGGTGACCAAGAAACTTGTGAACAGTACAAGGCTCAAGCAAGAAAGGTGACCAGCATGGTAAGGAAGGCAAAATCAGGTTACAAGAAGAAACTAGCCAAGAAGGCTTAAGGAAATCCCAAAGAGTTCTTTCATTACGTGGCAAGTAAGAGGAATAATGTGCATGGAAGATTAACCTTAAAAAGTGATATTGATCACAAGTTGACAGAAGCAGATAAAATAGTTGAATTACTGAGTGACCCTTTTGCAAGGGTATATCATCCAAGTGGGGTTACTGCTTTGACATATGTGACAGACACTAATGTGGGAACAGAAGTGGATGAATTGGAGGTTCTTAGGATATAGCAGAATGTCGATGTAAATACAGCTGTGGGATTAGATGGGATATCAGCTCGGGTTTTGCCTCTGACTAGGCTCTTTAATTTAAGTTTTAGCTCTGGGAGTGGAAAGAGGGCAAAATAATTCCCTTGCATAAGGGAGTTCTAAGACTGCAGTAGCAAGTTATATATATAGCCAATCAGTATTTCAGTGTAGTAGTAAATTACTGGAAAAATTGGTCAAAAGAGAATTCAAGAATGGGTGGATAAAGATATGATATTTAATGAGGGGCAACATGGCTTTGTGAAGGGTAGGTCATGCCTTAGTAATTTACTAACTTTTTATAATAGAGTAAGCTGACTTGGATATAGGAAATGTCTACACGATGATTCTGCTGAATTTTGCAAAGGCATTTGACAGAATACCACATGGAACTCTGTTACATAAATAAGAATAAATGGGGATGGATGTGACACTGGTTTTGTGGATAAGAGGGGGCTGCTGAACAGACATCAAATAGAAAAAGTGGTATATGGAGGGACAGAATCAAGGCGAAAACAGGTGACTAGTGGTGTGTTGCAAGGCTCAGTGCTGGAACCACTACTGTTTAATTTGTACATAAATGATATAGGAAATAACCTGATAATGAATGTTCAGTTGTTTGCTGATGATACGAAATTAGGTAGAGTAATAGTTAATCAAGGTGATGTGGAGAGCTTGCAGGATGATTTAAATAGGGTGTCAGTTTAATGTGGAGAAATGTAAAGTTATGCCTTTTGAGATAAATGGATTACAAGCTGTGTACCACATTGATGAAATGGTAAATAGATGAAGCTAGAGATTTAAGGATGGTGGAGACAGAGTGCTAAAGTTTAGAGGACATATTGCTAAGGTTGCCATAAGATTACTTGGCTATTGAAGAACACAACACAGTAACAAGTAGAGATAAGGAAGTTATTATTCCTCTTTATAAGGCCTTGATATGACCACACCTGGATTATCATGGTCTCTTGGGTTTCTTGGGGATGAGGAAGCAGTGAAGAAGATTCAGAGGTGGGTGACCAAGATGGTGAGTGGTCTGTGGATTGTTCCCTATGAGGATAGATTGAGGATGTGTGGATTGTAGAAGTTGGTTGATAGGAGAAAAAGAGGGGATATAATAGAAACATTTAAGTTGCTTAAAGGGTTTTATAGGATTGATGCAGGGGAAATGTTTCAACACTTAGCTATAGTGGCCAGAACAAGGTGTCATCCCTGGAAGTTGAATAAAGATAACTTTATTCAACTTCCAGGTGTGGTTAGTAAGGGTGCGAGGACTAGATTTTTTGCTTGGAGAGTTGTGAGTGCTTTGTTTGTTAATGGGTTCAAGAAGAGATGATAGATTGTGTAGATAATTTGAGTCTCTCACAATGAATCTTCAGACTCCATGGAGGCACTCGTACAACAATAATAATAATATATGAACTCTCATATATTCATATAACAAAAAGAAAAATCTTATTGACTGTTATTTTTGATAGTGGTATCTTTCACTTGGTTCAGATACAAGAATATACAGGGGATAAGAAATGGGAGTTATCATTATTTAGTTTTGAGTAAGGCATAAATGAGTATCACATTAAAAAGAAAAAATATATACAAAAGTTTTAAAATTCATCAAAGAATCAGTTGTGCAGCTTTCAAAGGTGAACTGGTAAATCCTAATATACAAATGTAATATAAGAAACATTGAAAGAGTTCAAAAACAAAAACCAAACCTCTGAGATACATAATGGCAAAAACTAAATACAGTAAATACTTATTGATTCAGCCAGGAAAGAATGTGGCAGTATTATTAGTTAATTATTATTTGTTAATTATTATTATTGTTTTTGTTCAGAACAATAAGAAATCATATTACCTCATGATAAATTGACAGTCAAACTAGAGCAGATGGGGTTGGATGTTAGATTAGTGCATTGGATTGGAGACTGGCTATCTGATAGGTATCAACAAGTTGTGTATGGGGGTGCGATATCCAGGAAAAGGAAAGTCACTAGTGGAGTGCCTCAAGGGTCTGTTTTAGGGCCATTACTGTTTAACTTGTATATTAATGATATTAGTGAAGATTTGGATGGAGATATTCAGTTGTTTGCAGATGATGCAAAGTTGGGACGAACCATAAAGAGTAACGAAGATGTTGTGGCCTTGCAAGAAGACTTGAATAAATTGAGTGATTAGGCACGGAAATGAGGATGTGAGTTCAATGTTGCAAAATGTAAAGTTTTAAAATTTGGAAAACAAAGATGGGATGCAGAATTTATGCTTGGTGAGAATATATTGTTGGAGGTAGAGGAAATAAGAGATCTGGGGGTGATAGTGGATAAGGATCTAAAATTTAGGGGACACATCGTCAAAATTATGAAAACACAAAGGCTTCTGGGAATGATGCAGAGGACACTGACATGTAGAAGTAGGGAGATTCTTGTTCCGTTGTGTAAGACTTTGATTAGGCCACACATGGACTATTGTGCCCAGATTTGGTTACCGGGTTTTCAGAAGGATGAAGAGATGTTGAAAAGGGTCCAAAGGCGACTGACTAAGGTAGTTTCTGACCTCTGGAATGTTGAGTATGAGGAAAGATTGAGAAGATGTAATTTGAAGAGTCTGGTGGAGAGGAGGAAGAGGGGAGATATGATAGAGACCTACAAGTTGGTAAGGGGTTGTTATAAGATCAATGGTGGAGAAGTTCTACAGAGAATAGTGGGAGATCAGGGGAGAACCAGAAGGCATCCCTGGAAACTGTATAAAGAGGGTGTGAGTAGGGGAGTGAGGGGCAGGTTTTTTTCGTGCAGAGTTATAAATGATTGGAATGCCTTGCCTGAGAATGTGGTGTCTGCAAGGAGTTTGAGTGTGTTTAAGACACGGTATGATGAGATATGTGTGTGAGATAAAAGGACCTCCCAGATGAGTCTTTGACTCCATGAGGTCTTGGGGTAATAATAATAATAATAATAATATTTAAATTTCCTGGTAATTATCTCAAGGTGACCTTCATTTCTATTTATTTGTCTGTATCAAAGTTTTGAATAAAAGTAGTTAAACAAAAGTCATGGAGAAAATATAAAAGATAAATCTTATCACAGTGACAAAGTGTTTCAGTTATTTAAAAAGTTTAGAAGGAATATGAAAGGAATCAGATGATAAAGACAACATGAAAACTGAAGATTGCAATTCATAATTGTGCTTCACAATATAAATAAGAGATGAAAAAATAAATTTATTGAACTTACAGAATATTGTTATCCAGAAGATAACAATATTCTGGATGTCCTTACCCAGGTGTAAGCAAACAGCTTTTGTACATAAAGTATCTTCAAGTGAAAGAACCTCCTGTGGTATTCTGGATATCCAAAGTAATTACTTTGAAATGGTATTTATTAAATAAGATAAGCAGTGATAGCACTCTGGTAGAAAATATCCATGAGGTATACTGTCATGAGTACATTTAAGTATTGGTGATAGAAAAAGCTATTAGAAATCTGAATGTGAAAAAGGTAACTGGGAATGGTTGATATACACTGGGATTTGAAGGAAATGAATAAACTTTTAGAGAAGGTGCAGAGGCAAATACTAAATGGTATCAATTATTAATTATGAGAATAGACTGACAGTATCTTCACAGTCCGGAGGAAAGAAGATGAAAGACTGATTGATTATGACATTTAAGCTGGTGAAAGATGTTTATTGGATTACAACTGAGGAGCTTTTTCATATGGCAGAAGGAGGAGAAGGAACTAGGACAAGAGGCCATCCCTGAAAGTTACGAAAGGAAGTTATTATTATCAACAAATCTCCATGGAGTCAAGAGACTCATTGTGGAAGGTCCCCCCCACTCTCAGATGCACAGCTCATCATACCTTGACTTAAATGCATTCACTGTCCTTGCACTCACCACACTCTCAGGCAATGCATTCCAATAACCCACCACTCTTCATGCAAAAAATCTACTCCTCACCCCTTTGCTCACACCTTAGTGGGAGAACGAGAGGCCATCCAGGGATGGCCTATCATTCTCCCACTGTCTCCATAGATATTCTACGAAAAATCTCATCCACACTAATCTGGTAATTACCCCTTACCATATGGTGATATACCACTAAGCTCTGTAATTTGCATTCTTTCAATCTGCCCTCATATTCTACATTCCAGAGACCAGAAACCAACTGAGTAAATCATCTCTGGACCCTCTATAACATCTCATCATTTTTTTGAAAACCTGGCAACCAAATCTGTGCACAGTAATCCATATCCAGCCTGATCAAAGTCTTGTCCCATTGAATCAAAACATCCTTACTTCTACATGTCAGTGTTCTCTGCATCAGTTATCCACACAGTCGCCCAATCAGACAGTCTATTTAAGTCCTCTTGCCAAGCTACAATATCTGCTCTGCTTTTCATAACTCTTCCCAACTTTGCATTATCTGCAAACAACTAAGCCCTTTCAATGAAATTTACATACAAATTAAACAACATTGGCCCCAAAACAGACTCCTGGGGTATGCCACTAGTGACTTTCCTCTTCTTGGATATCACTTCCCCATATGCAATCTGTTAATACCTATCAGACAGCCAATTTCCAATCCCATCTGTTCCAATTTAACTACTAATGTGGCCATCTATTGAAAGCCTTTACAAAATCTAAATATACTACTGTATGTACATCCCCCTTGTCCAATGTATTTGTCACTGTGTCATAATTAGTGAGTAATAGATTGCTAAAACACAATCTTCCTTTAGCAAACCCATGCTGTCCATTAAAGAGAATTCTCCTGCTGTCCACCCAGTTCTGAATCCTTGTCCTCACTAGCTTCTCCAACACCTTGACTATAACTCCAGACAAGCAGATTGCCTGTAATTCAAAGACTTAATCTTATCACCTTCTTCATGAAGCAGAACAATTTTATAATCTTTCCACTCCTTTGGGACCTGGGCTAATCTAAGAATCATTAAAAATGTATGTTATAGCTGTTGTTAACTTCCTGGAACACATGTGGTGATATACCATCAAGTCCCATGGCCTTGTTGACATCAAGTTTACTCAATTCCTCATATACCTTCTGCTCACTCACCATCACTGGTTCCTCCCCCCATTTCCACTGCTCTCAAGTTCTGCATTTTGTTACAATCTGAAGGATGGAATACTTTAATGAAACTGCTCATTTAACACCTCTACTATATCCTTCTCATTGTTTAGCATTTTCCTATTATCACTCACCAACATCATCCTCCCATAATCATTCTGCCTTCCACTGGCTACATATTGAAAAAAAAAAAAAAAAAAACTCCTTAGAATTTCTTTTAGCAGCATTTGGTAACTGCTGCTCATACTGCACTTTTTCTACCCTTACTAAGTGAGTCACGTTCCTTACTTACTCTCTGTACTCCTCATGTAAGTGATTATCTCCACTCATCTTGTACTGCCTCCACAATGCCTTTTCCAGATTGCACGCTTCACCTCTTCAGTCATCCATTTTATGTAAACCCACCTTATTTAATCTCCTACCTTTGGAATACACTCAGTCATTACCTCTGCCAGATAATTCCTGAGTAGAGACCAAGCAGCATTGATTTCCTTTCCATGCAATTCCTCATTCCATGATTTCTCTGCAGGCTGCCTCTTGAGTTTGCCATAATCACCTGCCTTATAGTTCCACATATAACTTTTTGTCACAAATGTCCTTATATGGCTGACCATTACAGAAGTGATCACTTCATGGTCACTTTCACCAACAGAAGGAAGATGTGACACTTCATTTACAATATATTCTGATGAGATAATTAAATCCAAGACCCTCAATCTATATGTGGCTTCTGTTACTGCTTAAAGTAGTTATCCCTTATATACTCAAGAAAAAAAAAATCATTCTTTTTGGTTCCTGATGCCATGTCTTCATTCCAGTCTCTATTACCATAATTGAAATCACCCATAATAATCATCCTTTTCTTATTAGCCAGACCAATTTGTCTGAATATTTCCTTCTCACCACCTTCCACATTACCAAGTGTGTAGCAACACCCTACTAAACATTTCATTCTGTCCATCTCCACTTCACACCATACTGCTTCAAACCCACTGTCAGTATTTACTCCTTGCATCTCCACCCTGATGGACCCAACTCCTCTGCTATCATCAATAACACTCTTCTCCCTTTTTGCTTTGTCTGTCTTCATGAAAGACTGTATATCCTTCCATCTCTGTTCCTGTCAGAATGTCATCCTTGTGTCTCAATCAACAATTTTTGGGTTAATGAACTCTATCAGCACTACAGTTTTATTCCCTTTATTTTTAATATTTCAAGCATTTGTAAACATATACATGAGCTCATTTTTGTTTATATAACAAGTCTCACTAACCTCACTTCTCGGACATGACTCCTCTACACTCTCCTCTGTCTATTCCTGTCTATCATCACTGATATTATACTCCTCCCCAGACCTAAGTGTCACCCCCCACATCCTTGACTGTTGTAATCCTTTCTTGTGCACTCACATGTCTATTTCTGAAACCATCATCTGCACTTTTCATACAGTGTCTCCCTTCTCCACTCTGACCTCCCCTGTTTTCCTTCTCTCTTATTCTCTTCACTCGCTCCACTCACTTCTCCATTCACAAACTTGTCTATGTTATTCTCCTGCTCTTCCACAACACCGCTTGCTTCCTTAGGTCTTACATTCACTTCAGTCATTCTCTCTTGCAGCAACAGTTTCTCCAACTGACCCATACCTCCATTCAAATGTAGCCCATCTCTTTTATCCAGCTTTATTCATCCCTCAAACTCATCCCACACATTCACAAAATAAACTCCTTTTTCCTCGCACAACTCTGCTAGCATATCATTCGTAATCTGCACTTGCCTTCTCAACTCATTATCATACCTGGGTAACATGCTATCTTACCCACACTGTTATCTTTCACTCTCCTTGACAGCCTCACGACATCCATCCTTTCATTCTTCTTGTTACCAGTCAAATCATTTGTGCCAGCTACCACTACCAACTCTTGCTCATGTTCTCCTCTTATCCAATGGTTCAACCACTCTATTTATTCTACTTCCTGGAAAATAGACCTTGTGCACTTTTTCATTCACTACACCTCTTATTCAACCACCCTGCTCATTCTGCTTTTCGGAAAATAGACTTTGTGCACCTTTTCATTCACTACATCTCTTATCATCGAATCTCCATATTGCCACTCCCAAGTCATTTGATATTTCTTTCAAATCTTTCATCCCATTCTTCCTCACATTCGTATGCAAATCCATAATGAGTAAGGGTGAGAAGTAAGTTTTTTGCATGGAGAGTGGTAGCAGCATGGAATGCATCACTTAAGAGGATAGTAAGAGTGCAGACAGTGAACAAGTTTAAGGAGTGGTATGTAGTCTTATGACTCCATGGAGGTCCAGAATAATGATAATATTCAGCCAGAAATACTCATTGATGTATAAAAGTTTTGCAGTGGTTACACTGCATAATTTAGAAGGTTGAATTCTAGACGATTGAAGTACATCTCTTATAGTGCTCTCATAGTCATCTATAAAGAGGGAGAAAAGAGAAGCGGAAATGAAACATTGCAAATTTTGGAGAAATTTATTTAGAGTATGCCACAAAAGATTTATCCAAGTATACTTCACATGCTAAGATCAATTGTGGAAGAGAAACTTGCAAAAAATATTCTGGGATCATGCCAAACCAAACAGACTTGTTAGGGCTAACTTTGTTTTACTTTTAGACCAACAGTGAGAAATCATAGTAACCTAGCAATATTATTGATGTATGAATCTGTTTTTAATGTAAGAATGTGGAAAATGGTATATGATAAAGTGCAGAGAAAAAAGCTGCTCAAAATATTGCAACTATATGGTGCATTTTGAAACATTATGCAGAGCAGTTAGTGTAAATTTGTCTCATTCACTCCCATGAGGTATGGACTGACAAAAAAGATCTGAAATTGTAAATGATTTAATGAACATACTGTAAGAGAAATAGTGTGAAGTATGTAGGACAATTCTGATGGAATGAAGTATTTATATTTTTGTCAGCCTAGTTGGTTGGTTTGAGCCTGTGTAGCTCAGTGGATGTGGCATTTGCACACCACGGTGCTTGACCGCACAAAGGAAGACTTTGTTTCGAATCTTCGAATCTAGTCGTAAAGACTAGAGGAAATTTTTCTAAGCCTTTTTTCGACCGGTTCCCGAGTTAGTCGATCTCTGGCACGGGCAAGCGGGTTTTTTCTCCCAAAAACTCGGGTTTTTCGTCCCGTAAACTCAAGAAAATCGACCATAGAACCCACATTATTTCAGACATTAAATATATTGTGGTAGGGTTAGGGACCACAAGATGGCAGCACTTGTTGAGCCGTCTCTCTTCACTGCGTGCTGCTTAATTAGTGATAGCCTTGGGCCAACTATCTCTGATTGGCTGCCAGTGGAGATTGAACTGCCCACTCAGTCTCCAAAAGTTAGATAGGGCTAAACGGCCTCGCCTACTCCCTATATACGGGAATAAAAAGGCATTAGCTGATTTTTTATTTATTTATTTTTTTTTTTTTTGATTGTTGGTTGATTATTGGTTGGCATACCTTTTCTCGAACCAACAGATTATGTGTTTGAATCTAGCCAAACATGGATTTTTTTGATTGTCTTTAGGTGGGAGGTGAATTTCCTCATCTGATATGAGACCATCTAACCCTGCATAAAGTGGTGAAAAAAAGTTTCATGTTTGATCTTAGTGGAGGGTTTCTGAACTATTATTATTATTATTATTATTATTCAGGCCTCCATGGAGTCAAAAGACTCATCACAGGAGGTCCTTCCTGGGAAACACAGAGTCTATCAAGACTCATTGTGGGAGGTCCCTCCTAGGAAACACAAAGTCTATCATACCACTCCTTAAACTCATTGATCGTTCTCGCTCTCACCACTCTATCTATGTAAAAATAAATAAAAAGGGGAGAAATGATAATAAAAAAAAAAATCCCTTAGCCTACCCACATTACCAATGTACTATAGGTTTACAGGCAAATTGGCGAGTGAACACATACTATTTACAAAGTACTTTACAACCACTAGCATTATATATGATACTATACTTACCTGAATAGCCCTCATGGCAATTATGTCATCATACACTAAATAAATAGGTTTACAAACTTTTGTTGGTAGGTGACTTATAAAAATTTGAATGGATTTGCTGTCAGGAGACTAGAGAAATTGTTTAGTTGAAGAATAATTACAGTAGAGAAACTAAATATTTTGGAGTAGTTGCATGAGACCTTGGACACATTAAGATGAGTGATAAACATTATGAAATAGAGTATTGAAAGGATTATCCCAAGAACTGTAAGGACTGCTTTTTTCAAAAGTAGATAACAGCTGTTGAGATGTGAATTTAGTTGAGGAATAAACTTGGGCTGCTTATTTGAATGGGTCAGGTTTTAAGTTGCTTGAATATTCTTCAGACTGGTTGTTGGTTACCATTCATGTATGCTAATGCCATATATATCATGAATAAAAGTAAGGAATTTTAGCATTAGTGAATACATATAGACCACAAATTATTGGCATTTTGGAATAGAATGTAATGGGTACAGTGTATTCATGAAAGACAGAGTAAGGAATGTGGAGCAAGTATTCCTAATAATTAAAGATGGATTGAATCCGAGTAGAATGTAGAAATGCCAATGATACCATGAGTAATACATGCAAAAATCTTTCAGGCTGTCTGGTGTAATTATTATTTTATGTTATATGGGTATCTGCATCAGAGAAGACCTACACTAATCATTATTCACACAATACCCATCACACCTCCTTAAACTCATTCACTGTCAGAGCATTCACAACTACCTCTGCAAAAAATTTAGTCTGCACACTTTTAACCTCACTCTTACACAACTTCCAAGAGTGACCCCTTGCTATCTCTCCCTACTCATCATGTATTGAAAAATTTCTTTTGTATCAATTACATAGAGGTCCTTTATTAAGTTATAAATTTCTATCTCATGTCTCCTCTCTTCTGCTTATCAACAACCTTTAGCGTTCTTTTATGTAGAATTCCAAAGACCTGTCACCAGCTTGGTCACTTGTCTCTGGATTTTCTTTCCACACTTCCTGATTCCAGGTGACCAAATCATCTGTGCACAGTATGTACATCAAGATGCAGCTGAATCATATCTTATAAAGAGGAATAAGAACCTCCTTATCTTTACTTGTCAGTGTGTTCTTCAACATCCAAATAATTCTTTGAGCTTTGCCAACTTTTGCAATATGTTCTATAACCTGCAACTCTGTTCACTCCCAAATCCCCGGTGTTGTCAATTTCCTGCAATCCAATACCATCAATGTGATTTAAAGTATGTAATCTTTTCATCCCAGATGAAAAGATTACATACATTTTGCAACATTAAATCGACAACCATTATTCTTCACTCACACTGCCAATTTATTTAAATCATCCTGTAGGATATCTTACATCACCTTTATCAACTATCACCCTTCCCAGTTTTGCATCATCAGCAAACAATTAATTATCCCCCACCCCTTAAATCATTCCTATAACATTAACAGATAGAGTAATGGCCCTAGTACAGTCCTAAGATACTCCATCATATACTGCTGTGTCTGTTTGTCAGCACCCTTCCATCAGTGCCTATTCTGTTAGATGCCATTGCAAAGTCCAGCAGTATCATGGTAAAACCATTTCCTTTATCCAATTCTACTGTTGCTTTTATAATATGTCAATAAATTACTAAGGCAGGATTTGCCTTTTAAAAAAGCAGTGCTGCCCACCTTAGAGCATCACATTTCTATCCATTCATTCCTGAAATTTACCTTTAACTGACTTTTCCAGTATTTTAAACAACACTCCTGAGGTACTAATTGGTCTGTAATTTGCTACTTCTGCTTGGAGCCATCTTTATTTAGTGGAACTTTCTTTCATGGAACCTTTGCCAGGGCTGGGACGTTGATTAAACAACTTTGTCAGAGTCATTGTCAGCTCTTGCACATTCTCATATCCCCTGGGCTACCTGGATGATACACCCTTGTAAAGTGATTGATAGCTGAACTATTTCTTCTGCTTCTGTCACTTTCCTGTTATTAGCAGTGTTTATAGTTATCTTTCCATAATCATTCTTTCTCTTCTACATAGAGAGAAAGAAAAAAAAACTTTGGGATTTACTTTGACCTGCTCTTAGCTAATTTTCCTTCATAATCTGATGAAGCTTTCCTTACCATACCATACAGTCACCCTTTTTTGTTTGTGCTTTGTATTGCTCATGAGCATGTTGATCACTTTTGTCTTATATTCCCTCCATAATATTTTCTTTTCTTTTTTTTAGCTGCTGCTTTATATCATTGCTCACCCTTTTAACTTCTATTTGGTTCTATTCCCCTGACCACTTCCCATGCACTACTGACATATCTTTCTTTTGTAGCTTCTTATGCCATGGCATTGCTCCAAGCTGCCTCCTAAGTTTGTCATAATTGCTAGCTTTGTAGTTCTGTAAACTCTTTCTTGACTTAAAATTCCACATGTTGAGCAACCTCACAGAACAAGACTGCATAGTCACTTTCCCCCAGTTGAAGGCATAGTTGCTGCTACTGCAGTGTAATGTAGTGGTTTACAGAATTGAATATGTTGAGCACTGCTGCAGCCCGATACCATCTTAAGAGGACTGATTTGCACATGCAGAGTAACCTTATGAATATAAGAAGGGCTATCGTTATGGATGATTTCAGCTAGGGTTATATAGACTGGAAGGAGAAGAAAGCATGCCGGAGGGAGGAAAAGAGAAAATTGGTAGTTACTGAGGGACAATTTTCTTAAGTAGCATGTTATGGAAGGGACTGGCAATGCAAGAATATCAAGTCTGGTAAGAATTTATCTGTAAATATAATGATGTATCCATCATGAACGTGATCATGTACTTTTAACTTGGTTGGCAGCAAATCATATAAGAATTTTTGTTTAAAAAGGTGTGTATGCGGAACTGTAGAGTAGGTTAATATAACAAACTGGTTATAACAAATAGCCCAACTTGTAGCAGTGCCACAATATAAGAAACTGCATGTAAAAGGAATAAGCAGTGCATAGGAAGTGGTTAAAGGAGTGTCTGAAGGAAACTGTAACTGACTGCCCTAAGAGTGATCAGAATAAACGGAAGGGGAATTAAATGAATGATGTACACTACACTGGTTATCACATTGATCTCAGTACAGGTAAGAGTAATACAGATAGACTTTAACTGACTGATTTTTGAATGTTAATGAGTGTTGGTTCAATGCTATTAATCTGGCACTCATTAACAGCTGTCCATATTATTAGATATGGTTAACTTGGTTCATAGAAATGGGGAAACATTTGAAAATGTTCAGCAGGGTTGGGTTTTTGATTAAAGGGAAGAATTGAAGTCAAAAAGGAGTTTAGCAGGAAGACAGGAATAAGAGAACATATGTTGTGGCTTGTTACACCTGATATCTTGAGAATATAATATTCTCAGTTATCATGGTGTAACATGAAAAATAAATAACATAAATAAAAACCCCTGCATAAAAAGAATAATTTAATTAATAAAATATTCTTGCATCCAGTATAAAATGAATGAAATGTAAGGTTTATTGTTAAGTTAAAATAGCAAAAGAAAGGAAAGTATTAACATGTATTATGACTAAACAAGGAATTTGTATTAAATAAGTAGCTAACTAAGAATTAATATAGTAATGCGATTAAGAATGAAAGAGTTAAGTGCATAAGTAGAAAAGAATGAGTCATGAAATACGCTATGTGAGAGGCTACAGATTAAGCATTAAGTAGAATTCTGAGAAAAGGTTTGAAAGGGAGTTAAGATAGAGGCTAACAAGAGAAATAACGGAATATCTCTTAGGGCCTATACCCGGATAGAACCTTCGTTACGAGTTGCCGATCAAAATGACGTATGGCGGCCAAATGCTACCCAATTGGTAGACAGACGGAAAACAAGTAGGAGGCGGGAAAAGGAAGTAAGAAAGGGTGCCGTTAGGGAAGCAGCTATAAAAGGGTTGGTAACCCCCCCCCCTCAAGGCTTTTTTTCAAAGAGTAGGCTCTTGTGGTTTTTGGGGAAGACGTTTAGATAGTCAAGGAGGCTTGAGGCCTTTTTGCCTTTTGCCAGAGGAGAAGAAACGTGTGGATAGTCGCGGTGGTTTTAGTTTGGTTTTCTAGTGGATTTCACGGTGTTCCTGAGTGGAGAGATATGGCTTATATCCTCATGCCACCACAAGGAATCGAAGGTGAGCGGGAAAGCTATTCCCATATTCCTATGTAGAAAGCGAAATATGCCATAAAGTCATAGGAAACTGTGAAGATATCAATGTCCTCGTTTCGGATAGTATAGCCGACCGCGCAGATGTTTATATAGCCCTGAATTGTAAGAAGTTATGCAAGCAAGTTCGTTCAGTAGAAGGTAAAGGCCCGTAAGTGAAGCTAAAGAAAGGTATTGTGAATTTTGTCTTATGTTAACTAGAAGTTGTTTGTGATAGGTACCATTGTCATAATACAGAACTGTTAAAGTGATTAGGGAGAAAATATAATAGGACTTTAGAATTTGATAGAGAGTGTTAAAAGTAAGCTAGCTAGTGTTGATAAATTGTGAATAATTAATTATCCTAAGAATCTTGAGTGCCTACTATATTGTAAAAGGAAAATTAATGACATAGATGTGTTAATGAAGTAAATGGTTTTGTTAATATTGAGTTTGATTAATGTAAATTGAGTAATCAAATAGCCTGAGGAATTTGAATGCCTAGTGTGATGTGTAGAGAATCGGAATTGTCATAAGTATGTGCTAGAGTAGTTAATGACTTTGTTAGTGTACTTGAAGTTGAATAATCTAATAATGTGTGGTGATCTAATCTTTCCATGTTAAGTGAATTCATGTTTTGTATGAAATTTTGTGGCGGCATGATCGTAGTAACTTTTGTCGAATCATAGCCCAACTACTTGTATTGAGCTGATTTTAGTGTGTAAGTAATTTAGTTGAGTATTTAGATATGTACCATGTTTAGAGAAATAATAAACCTTTTGTTAAATGATAAATAAAGTTGTCTGATATTGCTAATCCGATGCACCGTTTAGAAACATTCGAGCCTAACCACGCGGGGAATTAATGTTAAGAAACGGGAAGTTTAAGGAATTAATGTTGAGTAACAAGAAATAGTGTCACGACTGCAATAGTTACACTTTCAGATATTTGAGTTCCTTTCTCTGTTTATGTATAAAATATCTTAAACTAAATATCCCAAAGGGCGCAGTTAAAATACAAATACTAGGGATACTACTGGGAACATTAACTCAGATATTAATAGAAACTTTGGTGATGTCTTGAAAGTAGAAGTTGGGAGAATATAGACGAAGGCAGTTTGTAAGACAAACAAAAATCGTAAGATAGGGACATAACAGGCTGTTTGAACTAGCTAGTTCCTGTTATAGACTAGGGCAGTGGTCGCCAAAGTGGTTGATATCGACCCCCAGGGGTCGATATAACATTGTTAGGGGTCGATAGAAAAATATAAGACATCATTGTATGGGTAATATTTAATTCGGTTAACTTGGATTACCTCCATCCTAAATGACAATGCAATTAAGAGTAAATTATGGGAATAGTGACATGAATAGGACCTGTAAGATGTCATGAAAATAGTTTGAGTAAACGAATAAACGGAACCAATAAACGGATGTCCATGGTTCCCGCCCGTGGTACATCCTATATATATACCTATACCTATAGAAAGATTGTATTATTATTATTTTGTTATCTAAATTAAATTTTATATTTTATATATTATTTATCCCTCCTATGAAATATGTAATGTTAATGAGGACGTCAAAAACAAAAATGTATACCTTTGACGCTAAGCCAATATAATAATATATACTATATTATACATACAAGAAACACTGTAACTATAAAACAAACAATCTAAAAACTCACATAGGCGTCTTTTTTGCTTCCTGTCATAATTACGTAATAGTAAAATAGAGGGGGTCGATAAAAAGTCAAGAAACTCTTGAAGGGGTCGACGGTCAAAGAAGTTTGGTGACCCCCTGGGCTAGGGCATGCATTAATAAATTAGTACAATGAATGTAGGGCAAGTATTGTATATTCCAGCATATAAGTCGATATTGGAATTTTTTTAGTTTGAGTTTTTATAGTATACTTGTCGTATAAGTCGACTAAAAATATTTATTTTTCGTATTGACCAGTTGACCAATAGTGAACTAAAGTGCAATGGCTCCTTTTAAAAGAATGAAATATGATGTGAGTTTTAAGTGCAAAGTGATTACATTTGCAAAAGAAAATACTAACTGTGTTGCTGCATGTCAGTTTGGAGTAAACGAAAAACTAGTTCGCAATTGGAGAAAAAATGAAACTTTAATAATGAAAATGCCAAAAAATAAGTGCGCATTACGGAAAGGAATTTGTAAGTGGCCTATTCTGCAAAATAATGTTGCGAATTGTGTTCGAGAAAATTGCCAAAATGGAATCATTATAACGAGAAATAATATTCGTTTATTTGCTTTGAAGTGGGACAAAGCAAATAAAAAGGACAGCGAAAACTTCAAAGCTACAGTGAGTTGGTGTAGGCGGTTTATGGAAAGGAAAAATTTAGTGCTTCAACTCAAATCGGAAATATGGATGAAACTCTAGTTATGTTTGATGTGATCTGGAATAGAACAGTAGAATTGAAAGGAAGTAAAACTATTTCTTTAAAAACAACTGGACATGAAAAAAGCCGTTTCACAATTGTGCTTGCTTATATGGCTGATGGTACTAAATTAAAACCTATGATAATTTTTAAAAGAAAAACAATGCCAAAGATCAAAATTTCAAGAAACGTTTTTGTCGATGTTCATGAGAATGGTTGGATGGACGAAGCAGGAGTTAAGCTGTGGATAAAAAATATTTGGAATACACGACAAGGTGCATTATAAAATCCAAACAGTCTTTTAGTGTGGGACATGTTCAAATCCCATTTAACGGAGAGTACAAAATCTTTATTAAAAGAGAATAATACCAATATGGCAGTGATTCCAAGTGGGTTAACTTCACTAGTGCAACCGTTGGATGTTTGTATAAACAAGCCATTTAAAGACAGTTTATGAAAACAGTGGAATGCATGGATGCACGAAGGAGAGAAAAGTTACACAAAAGGAGGACAAATGCGACACGCGTCTTTGGTAACGATGTGTGAATGGGTAGCGAAAGCATGGGATGAAATAAAACCAGATACAGTAATAAAATCTTTTAAAAAATGTGCTATATCTAACAAATTAGATGGCTTGGAAGATGATTTTGTTTACAATGATGATGAAATTGATGCTAAATTTGATGGAGAAAACAAATGCAATTTATATAATGATATACTGGAAGAAATTACAGAACCAGAGTACAATGACCTTTTCATACATTCAGACAGTGAAAATTAAATTTTAATTATGTAGTTACCTACCTATTTTCTTTTGTAAATAAATAATTATATAATGTAAATAATTTTTTCTGTAAATAAATTTGATATGTTGAAATATTTTTACTTATTTACCCTTTTTTGTATATTGCTAATAAAATTTAACAGAGTATGATACGTACTAGTTTTTTCTTGGAAAGCAATCAATTTTTGACTCGCCATATAAGTCAACCTAAAAAATGTAGTACTTTTTTTCAATGCTGAAATGTCGACTTATACGCCGGAACATACAGTAATTATTATCTACGACTTCAACTATAAGACACAGATTGAAAGGAGGAATAGTCACAGAGAAGAAAGGAAGAGGAATTTATACAGCTACTAAGAGAAAATTACCTGAGATGGCATGTAATGAAGGAGACTTGAGAGGTTTGAGAGTACTTGATCTGGTAATAGCATCAGAGAATTAGGCAATAACCAAAGTAGAGCCACATTGTCTCTATTTTGGGTATATGCAGACTTACAAAACAGGTGATTGTGACAAACTGGGGAGTCAGCTTGGAGCTGTGCAATATGGCATAAGAATAATATATCAGTCTATATATTACAAGAATGAGCAAGGGAATTGGTAGGTCCTTTTATAAATTTTAATTTAAAAATGAGCTCTGGAAACCAAGGGAGTGGAATGAGGGCAGAATGGTTACACTGAATAAAGAAGGCTCCAAGACTGAAGTAGCAAATTACATACCCAATCAGTATCTTAGGAGTGGTGGTTAAGGTATTGAAAAAATTGGTAAAAATTAGAATTCAGGAATGTGGGATGGGGGGGGGGGGGTACAGGATATATCATACTTAACAAGAAATTATATTCTTGCAGGGATAGAAAAGTTATCATTCCACTTTATAAGACCATATCTTGATTACTGATGACATGTCTGGTTGCTTGGATTCCTTGGTGATGAGAAGGTGGAGAGAATTCAGAGATGAGTGATGTAGATTATGATAGGTCTACAAAATGTTCCTTGTGAGGACAGATTTAAGGGTTACATCTGTACAAAGGCTAGTTGATAAGTGGAAAGATGGGATTTGATAGAAATATATATGTTATAAAAGGAGTGTTATAGGATTGACACACATAACTTTCATTTCAAATAAAAAATCCAGTCCTCACACAGTTGCTAAATCCACAAGGATTTAGCAACTGTGTGAGGACTGGATTTTTTATTTGAAGCATGGAATGGGTTGGTAAAGGTAGTTTTGTATGTTTTGTCAGTGAATGTTTCAAGAAGTATGATAAATTGTGTGAATAATGGTTTAGTGTTGTCCTCCCACATTGAATGTCTCCATGGAGATGTCTGACAAAATAAAAAAAGAAATAAATAAAAACAACAGGTGTTTGAGGCCAGAAAAAATCCCAGATCTAGGTGGAATGCAATGCATAGTAACTTAGAAATCCAAAATGTAAGAACTGACCATATTGAAGAGACCTGAAAAATAACAAGTTAATTCGGAAGAAAATATTTGATAGTAATAATGTAGTATTTTATGCATGCTGCGAGGGTGCACATTAGGAATTAACCTCCCTACCAGCCGATGTGGCCGATGAAATAGTGACACCAAATTGCACTTCTTATCCATGTTATTCAATGGGTGTTAGAGCTTCGTATCCAGATTTAGCTGAACATCTATAGACGTCGTGGCCGGTTGGGGGGGGGTTAATGATGAGTTTATCCTTGATTGGATTTGAACTGGGTTTTTCCAATAGAAGTACTTACTGGATGAGCACTGGAGAAATTTTCCAAAGGGTAGAACAAGGAGAAAATCTTCTATTCCTGGAAATTTTACAAGGAAGTGAAAAGTCAGATTTTGCATGAAGATCAGTGGGTGTATGGAATGCATTACCTTAGAGGATAATGGGAGTGCAAATAAATGACTTTCAATTATGATATAATAAACTTTATGAAACTTATAGTGGACTTCTATACTAAGTCTCTGACTATGATGATTTATAATAAGACATTCAATTATTCATTATACAGGTGGAAGGAGAGCTGAAACATCAAATACAACTGTTTAGAAAGATCGTTCATCAGTGTCCTAGTCATATTGATGGCCACCATCATGTGCATATTCTTCCTGGTAACATTTTTCATTTTTACCTGTATTCATTAATAAATTTCATTTAACTTTATGTATAAGCATGATGAAATCAGTTAATTTAGTCTATTACTGTTGCAAGATTAGAAAATCCCTAATTAGTTTTGATACTTAATGCTAGCAGTTAAAAACTTTTATCAAAGCTACAAGACAGAGATGCGTTTGCAGTGGTTTTAAACTGCCCAGGTGAGGCAGGGCAAGCTGTGAGGCAATAGCATCTAGAAATCATTGGCTGTTGATTGGTTATTGTCAACCAATCCATCTGAACGTTGTCATTTGTCATGAGTTGCTGTTTTTGTTTTCTGAGTTTCATCTGTTTTACGTGCGTGAAGTGCAAACTGATGTGGTAGGCAAGTTTTTATATATAATATAGACAAGTTTCTAATATATAATTTTTGATAAATTTGTAACTTTTTTGCCCATATTTACAATGGGAAGCAATGTTGATGATCTAATGAATGTCCTGTTTTCTGCCAGAACTTTTGCAGATTGTGTGACTGTAGTTAGCCTTGTCCTCCTCTTCCAAATTTACTGAGCAAGCACAAAGATGCAAAAACTGAGTACACGAGACACTTCTCTATTTCATAATATACAATGCAGTAGAATGAATTACTGGATGTGAAGTGCAGCGAAGATTTTTTTGTTGGGCTTGCTTATTATTCTTCAGAGAAAAAAGCATTTGGAATAAGCATGGATATTCCAACCTTAATCATTTACCAGCAGTAGTGCAAAAACACAAGTTCTTCTCACATGTCCAGTAATTTTTAAATCTTAAAATGTTTGGAAAACAAAGAGTTGACACTCCCATTGCCAAACAAAGAAAAATTGAAGTTACCCATCATGATGAACAGGTAAAAAAAAATAGAGACATTTTTAAAAAGATTAATTGATACTATTTGGCTTCCTTTGAGAGGTCATGAGTCTGAGGATTCAGCTAATTGAGGAAATTATATAGATTTAAAAATCTATATAATTTCCTCTGATCCTCTTTCAGACAGTCATTTAAAGGATGGACGGTATTTCAAGGAACTTCTTCCACAGTACAAAATGGCAGAGGGGACAGCCATTAGATATATCTAATGTGGTTAAAGATGTTATACAGTATGTTAGTTGCACTTCTTGCGGTAGAATTTTATTTCTAAAATTAGCATTTGTTAAGTGTCTGGATGATATTGAATATCTCAAATGCAATTCAAACTGATTTCAGTTTGAATTGCATTTCAAGTTATATATATATATATATATATATATATTATTGTTCATCTTTACATGGTAGAAAATATTATAAAAAATTAGTTTGAATGAGTATATACCGAGAATGAAAAAACAACAAGGTTTAATGTTAAGATACAACTAGTTTCGTTGAATGATTCAACTTCTTCAGGTATCACAGGCAAAGAATTATACAACAAATGACAGAGACATGATAAAATTACATCGACAGATCTAGTATAAAAGACAATCGTACAGTTTAAAAACAAGAATGCGAGCTTGAGTTCCAAATTAAAGTTGACTACGTGTGTGAGCTGCCACAAGTGTGCAAGTACTGAATAGAAGCAATTTGTGCATCAGAAAGGTTGAAGCTAAGGCTGTTGTTAATATGGGATGAATCTAGTGAAATTTCTCTAGATTCGATGATCTTTCTTTCGAGTTCATCATAACACACACAGATATTAGAAGTTTTTGGGTAGTCTACTAGGTTTTGGCAGCCTTCATCCAAGTTAATAGAGAAGAGTACATAGCTAGAGAGAGAGCGCTGGCTCTCTCTGGCCACATTTCCTACAATAAGACCAGAGCCAGCACTCTCGCTAGCCACGTTCTCTTCTCTATTAACTCTCATATGGCTTATAAATGATGGTTCACATATTTATACCTTTGAGTAATTCAAATTTACCAACCATATAGAGCATTCTCCTTTATTATTGTTTTCTAATATATTTTAAAACAAACACATTGTCCCCCATTCTATGCAGATTTGATTACAATTAAGTGATAAATTAAAGTATTCAAAGTTATTATTATTATTATTATTCAGGCTTCCATGGAGTCAAAAGACTTGTCGTGGGAGGCCCTTCCTAAGAAACACAAAGTCTATCAAGACTCATCGAGGGGAGGTCCCCCCCCCCCCCTAAGAAACACAAAGTCTATCATACCATTCCTTAAGCTCATTGACCGTTCTCACTCTCACCACTCCATCAGGCAATGCATTCCATGGTTCAACCACCCTCCATGCAAAGAAACCACTCCTCACCCTTTTGCTCACAGTTTCCTTTCATAACTTCCAGGGATGGCCTCTTGTCATCACTCCTTTCTGCTGTTCAACCAAGCGAAAGAACACCCCAGTGTCAACCCTGTAACCACCTCTCAAAAGTCTCAGTCATATGACCTCTCCTTCTTCTATCCACCAAACTCTGCAGTCCACATTCCCTCAGCCGATCCTCATAACTATCATTGTACAGTCCAGAGACCGTCTTTGTCATCCGTCTTTGTATCTTTTCCACAGTTAATTTATCACCTTCAAATCCTGGGGACCAAATCTGAGAACAATAATCCAAGTGTGGTCTGATCAGAGACTTATACAACGGAATGATAACTGTTTTATCTCTGCAGATCTGCATCCTTCTCATTATTGCAGCAATGCTCTGTGTTATCTTCACCACGTTTGCAATATATCCCCTAAATTTCAGGTTTATATCAATTATCAACCCCAGATCTCTTGTCTCCCCTACTTCCTCCAGTATAACTCCTCCCATAGAGTATGCAGTGTCCCATCAATGTTTCCCAAACCTCAAGACCTTACATTTTGCTGCATTAAACCGACACCACCATTCATTTGCCCATCTTCTAGCTTATTCAAATCCTCTTGCAAGGCAACCACATCTGCACTATTACTAATAACCCTTCCCAGCTTCACATCATCTGCAAACAACTGACTATCCCCTTGCAATCCACTGACAATACATCCAACCAATTAAGATGAGCACTGATGTACTATGCACTCTGAAAACTTTCATACATAAATAAAACAATCATATGGTCAAATTTTATAAATTTGACTGTATGATTGTAAATTTTGTAGTGCAGGTTGCATAAGCCACATGACTCCCAGCTAAATTGGGCAAATGATGTCACAATCTGCTGCCATACCTATGGTCAGTTAGGTCTAGTTGACTATGCCTTGGATTCTTGCACACAAACAAATGAGGGAAAAAACTATTATACTTCACTGCAACAAATACTGATGTACTATTCACTCTGAAAACTTTCATACATAAATAAAACAATCATATGGTCAAATTTTATAAATTTGACTGTATGATTGTAAATTTTGTAGTGCAGGTTGCATAAGCCACATGACTCCCAGCTAAATTGGGCAAATGATGTCACAATCTGCTGCCATACCTATGGTCAGTTAGGTCTAGTTGACTATGCCTTGGATTCTTGCACACAAACAAATGAGGGAAAAAACTATTATACTTCACTGCAACAAATAAAAAACTTGAAAGAATTTTTTCAGAATCAGCAGAAAATATGAAAAATCATAATCCTGATAAATATGGTTATATTAAACTTACTGAGATTTGAAAAACTTCTATTAGCTAAGGCTAGCCAATAGCATCCATAGAGGGGCACCCCCCTCATAGAACTTTGGACTTTTATTCTAATTTTTTTTCACTTATTGTTTTTGTGTTTTTGTGTGCACTTTTAGTTTTAAGATTATATACTTGATGATGTCTATGACTGAGATGAAATATAGAATCCATTAAACTTGTGTTTAATCGTTTCTCTATGTTGTATTCTTTCCATTAAACCCAATGATAAGTTATTGTTCAATTTCCCCAATTTGAAATTTGCTCACATTGCTCTTTATCTCTGAACTGAAATTGTGAGGGGGGAAGGGGGGGGGGGTAGAAAAGAGGATATGATGTAAGCATACATCTGTAATGAGAATTTTTATATGATAGATATAGAATAAAAAGAAGAGAATATATAGGATCACTTCTGAAGGTATACTAAGACTGTGCTTAGCTGGTTAGCAAAACAAGTGGACTTAATATTTTTCTTGAAGAGTAGGCGAATGATAGAATGGGTTACTAGAAGCAGTCATGAGTGCATCAGTAAGAAATATGATAGGCATGGCATGTGAATAATAGTTAATGTAGAGATCTCTTGGAATGAACTACAGACTACATGAAGATTTCTGGATTTGATATTATCATCAAATATTGTTATTTGATAATAATATAATATAATAATGCAAGTGCTCTTTCTCCAGTGCCACCAAGTAATTGGAAGTTGTAAAGTAAAATACATTGGGGATAGGGATCTTGAAAATAGTGTCACTTGAAATTTTCTTCCATCTCCTATAAGAGCCTTTAATTTAAAGGCTAATATCCAAAAATTTGACCCACTGAAGAGTTTAATGTTGAAAGAGGCGATTAGAAAAATCCACTTTAGTCTGAAACTTTCCTGTCCAACCACCCAGGTCTTTTTGAGTAGTGCATAAATAAGCATTTACAAGGGGAATCTGGAAACTTTTGATAAACACCTAGAACAAAAATGATATTGAAGCAGCTGATATAACCACAAGAAAGAACATGTGACAATATAAGAGCATAAGTTACCGTCATAACTCTGCTACTAGTATGTTCTTTCCCGTGGTTATATTAATTGCTTTAATATCATTTTTGTACTAGGTGTTTATCAGAACTTTCCAGATCCCCCCCCCCCCCCTTGTGTACAGAATTATCATGTTACACGATCAGTTAAAACTTTAGTTTCATATCTGCGTATTGATCAAGTATCTTTTTTTTTATTCACTTTGTTCTTAATTTAAATTTTCTAACATCAGCACCATTTTATTTTAGGCATTAGAGAAATTTTTGCAAAAGTCTTATGTGAGGAAGGTATTATTTGGACAAGACTGCCTAATGAAATAAATATAGCAAAGTGTGAATGGATTGAAGAATCTAGAAAGAAATTTTATGAAGAAGTTTCAAGAATGGCAGAAGCATCAAGTCTAATATTTCAAAGTAAAGGTTTAAAGTATGTACTTTGAATGAAATGTCATTGAGATTAATCTTGTATAATATTGATATTTCATTATCTGATAAAATGCAATTGTAAATTTATTCCTTTATGGCTCATCAAATGTTCTAAGATTTTTTGTATTTTAATATACACACACACCAAAAATAAAACAAATAAATGCTAGTAAATGTTTTAAGTTTAATAATGTAAATTTTTATTCAAATATCAGTTGACCACTTCAGCCAACAAACATTTGCTAAAACAAATAAAGAAGTCCTTGGTTAAGTTTAAGGAGATGGTAAATCCTGTATTATTCTACAACCGGGTACGAAACTTGGATCGAAATCCTAGAGTTTCATGCCGAAAAAACTATTGGCGAGCCCAAGTGTAAGCCTTTTGGCTTGTTATAGAAGTCCTTGGTTATTATTTTGGACCTTCATGGTGTAACAGGACTTGTATGGAAGGTCCACTTTGGACAACACAAAGTCTATTATATATATACTTGGTATGATAGACTTTTTCACTGTCTGTACTCTTACTGCCCTATTAGGTAATGCATTCCATGTTCCTGTCACTCTCTCCATGCAGAAACCTTCTTATCCCCTCACTACATCTTTTCAAATTCCAGGGATGGTCTTTTTTCCTTGTTCTTTCCCCTTATTGTGCCATATGAAAAATCCTGCTGTGTCAATCTACTAAATGCCTTTCAGCATATTAAATATCTCAATCATATCAGTGTTCTGTAGTCTTGATATCATTTTTGCTATCTATTTTGTAACTTCTTCAGTGACTTCATCTCCTTCAGATCTCATTAGTGAACAGATCTGAACAGAGTAATCAAAATCTCATCAGTAGTTTATACAATTAAACTATGACCTTCTCGTCATTGCTGTTGAACCAGCATCTTCAAGTGCTGTTATAAGTCCTCTGGGTTATCATCACAATCTCTCCAGTATGTCCTCTGAACCTAAAATATTTCATCATCATCATCATCATCAAATTCCTGCCATGTACCCTCAAGGGGTGTACAGGATATGACGGTACTACATGAAAAAATTACATCATTACTAACTTCCTATCTACAATTTTCCTCCAAATCAGTCTGTTACTTGTCAAGACACCAACATCATCAGATCTTATATTTCTTTCATCTAAGGCACTTTGTACTGTATCAATCCACCTATATCTTGGTCTTCCTCTGGACCGTTTTCCTGCCAACTTGGCAGAGAACACTTGTTTTGCTAATCTTTCCTCTCCCATTCTATTTAAGTGACCATACCACCTGAGATTAGCTCTGCTAATGCATTCCTGGATGCTGACAATGTCAAGTTCTTTCCTAATATCCTCATTTTTAATATGATATTGCCATTGATGCCATCTGTTCACGCCTCTAATCTTTCTCAGGACTCTCATATCTGCGGTCTCTAGTCTTTGGTCAAGTGTTTTACTTCTGACCCAGCTCTCAGATCCATAAGTTAAAACTGGTTTGAACACTGTCTTGTATACAGCTAATTTAGTGTTCCTACTAATTTCTGTCTTATTCCATATGAATTTATTCAATTGACTTCCCACCATACCAGCTTTGCTGATTCTGTTGTCTATTTCTATATTTAATTTACCATCTTCAGTAAAAATTGTGCCTAAGTAGCTGAAATGTTTTACTTGTTCCACAGGTTCTCCATTCATAACACAGTTGACATTTTCAATGATTCTGCCTATTTTCACTGTCTTTGTCTTTTTATTGCTGACCTTCATACCATATCTATTACAACAGCTATTCAATTTAGTCAGAGAATCTTGCAGACTTGTAGCAGATTTATTTAGAAGTATAACATCATCTGCATAAAGCAAAGAGCTGACATTAACATCTCCAATTTTGATATCAGGTTTAATACCACTTTCCTTCATAATGTGATCCATATAGATAATGAATAACAGAGGGGATAATGTACATCCTTGTCTCACACCAGATTTAACATTAAACCAGCTTCCTGTACTTCCTTCAATTCTAACTGCTGACTTACAACTCAAATAAAGACTAAGTATTGCTTGATATAATGCCCCATTGACACCATATAACTGTAACATATTGAATAGCTTCTCTCTTGGCACCTTATGATATGCCTTTTCCAAATCGACAAAGCTTAAATACAGATCTTTGTTATATTCCCATGCTTTCTCGACTATTAGTCGTAAAGTGAAGATCTGATCCTGACAGCCTCTGTTTGGCCTGAATCCAGCTTGTTCTTCACCAAGCTTTTCTTCGACAATTCTTCTCAACCGTTTTTCAAGTATACTTGCATAGATCTTGCCAGGAACGCTCTGTAGGGAAATACCTCTGTAATTCTCACATTCAGTTTTATTCCATATATAAAAAGGGTACTATGAGAGCTCTACTCCAATCATCGGGAATTCGTCCCTCTCTCCAGGCTTTCTGAACTATGCAGTGCAGCCACTGTAAGACTTTTATACCACCATACTTCAGCATTTCTGGTCGAATATCATCTACTCCTGCTGCCTTTCAACATTTCAAGCCTTTGATGGCTTTTTCTACTTCAAGTATGGATATGTATTCCTGATTGCATGCCTGGTCAGTGTTTTTTATCACTGTGCTGTCATCACTGCTTGTTTCATTTAGCAGTTTTTCAAAGTAATTACTCCATACTTCAAGGATATCTTTTTCTCCCATTTTCATTTCACCTTTATCATCTCTAACTCCTTTTACAGCACTCTTTCCTCCATTCCTAAGCTTCTTCAACAACCTCCAGAATATTTTGCCACCTTCTTGATATTTATTTTCTATATTCTTGCCAAAGTCCTCCCATGACTTTTGTTTAGCTCGTTTTACACACTGTTTAGCTTTCTTACATTTGTCTCTGTATTCTGTAAGAGTAAAAGCTGACTTATTTGCCAGGAACTTTTGATATGCTTTCTTCTTTTCCTTCACTGCCTCTTTAACTTCTTGTGTCCACCAGGGAGTTCTGACAAGGACAAGCTGAGTTACATTTCACACAGTATGCTAAAGAAACAATGATATGATCACTGGTTATTCTCCTGGCATGACCTCTAGTGAAAAAAAAAATAATACAGATAAAGTTAAAAATTAATTAATTATTTAGAAACTACATCAAAGCTAAAATAGCTATATCTCAATATTCCAGCATAGCTCCACCAAGTAAGTATTCAACCTCACATCTGTGGATCTCAAATTTCAGAACCGTATATTTAGCTGTATTAAAGTTATATTTCTCCTTCATTTTAGAAATTATGGACTTTACAACCATGTTATAAATAACTATTTTAATTTCCCAACGTTTCGACCCTTATATTAAGGTCATCATCTGGATTATATACAAATATACAAGGACAAGCTGAGTTACATTTCACACAGTATGCTAAAGAAACAATGATATGATCACTGGTTATTCTACTGGCATGACCTCTAGTGAAAAAAAAAAAAAAATACAGATAAAGTTAAAAATTAATTAATTATTTAGAAACTACATCAAAGCTAAATCTATTTAAGATAACATAAGAGAAACATTCTTTCATATAGATGGTTTTCTTGTAGTAACAATGATGTCCTATTTTTAACATGGCAATTGTTATATTAGATTTAATATTCTGGATTATCTACAGTCCTGTTTATAGTTAGCTCTTAGGGAGAAAGGTTCCGTGGGTAGAATTATGTGCCTTCCATATGCTTGGAATTTTTAGACCATCATTATTGTTCAAATTGGGGTGATTGATAAGAATCTCACAGACTTCCTTAAATTTACGTTCATACCATGTTTTGGCGTGATGTAAACAACTGGTGCTTTTCCAGTCGATTCTATGTAAAGTGTTCAGGGCATGATCAGAAAGGCCAGCTTCACCATAGTTATTATAATTTAATGTGTCGTTTATGTTCCTTTTGTCTGATAAGAATTGTGTGTCCTGTTTCCCCTATATATGTTAGATAACAGGTGCAATAAATACGGTATACTCCAGGGTGGACCAGCAGAGGGAGTGGGTCTTTCAATGAGTTGAGTAAGCTTTTTAATTTTGCAGGAGGCTTAAAGGTGACTTTGAGGCTGTATTTCTGAGTTATTCTTTATTTTATGTGATGTCCCTTTAATGTAAGGAATGGTTATAGTTTTCTTATAGTCTGGTTTATCTTTGTTTTTTATTGAGGTCTTGTAGAGAATTTTTAATTCGTCTTTCAGCGCTTGTTCATTGGATCAGATCTTCAGAGCCCTATTTTTTAGAGTATTAATGACATCTAGTTTTTGTGTTGGGTGGTGGTAGGAGTTTATATGTATATATTGGCTGGTATGTCAGTTTCTGGTAAACAGTGAAGGAAAGACTGCCAGAAGGAAGACATGTGACAAGTGTATCTAGAAATGGAAATGTGTTCTGTTTTTCAATCTCGATTGTGAACTGTATGCATTTGTGTTGTTTGTTTAGGTGGCTAAGGAAAGTGTCTAGTGTCTGGCAGCCATGGGGCTTGATCACGAAAACATCGTCAATGTATCTAAACCAGACTTTGGGCTTTAAAGGAGAGGAATCTAGAGCATGTTGCTCAAAATGTTCCATATAAAAGTTAGCAATAGGGGGGGAATAATGGTGAGCCCAGGGATCTGCCTTCTTTTTGTAGGTAGAAAGCGTTTTGCCATACAAAATAACCAGAACGTAATACATGCACAAAGAGCGCTGTGATATCTGGAGGGAATTTGTTCTGTAAAAGAAGGATTGTGTCATTGATTGGGGCATTCGTGAAGAGGGCAGAGATGTCAAAAACTGACTAATAAATCATCTTTTTCTAATGTAATGTCTTTGATTATGTTTATGAAGTGTTATGTGTTTCTGATATAGGAGGGAGAATGACCTACCAACTCCTTGAGTGTTGCTGCTAATTTCTTGGCTAGGTGATAATTCTGGCTGTCTATACCTTCGACTATCAGCTGGAGTGGTGTGTTTTCTTTGTGTATCTTTGGTAGACCGTAAATTCTCGGGGAATGAGCATAATGCGGAAGTAATTTTTTGACTGTATCTTTGGCCATGTGGTAATTGATTTAAGTAGTTTCTCTGTTTTCTTTTTTATTCTATTGGTTGGGTCATAGTTAACAAGTTGGTATGTACTATTGTCCGAGACTAGCAGATTCATTTTTTCTAAATATGTAATTCAGTTTAGAATAACAGCGGCACTTTCTTCATCGGCTCTAGTTATTATGATGTTTGGATTTGATTTTAATGATTTCGCCTCTGTTAATTCGTATTTCATTAAGTTGCTTTATTGTTTTTTATAATTTATATTTAAAATATTGGCAATTTCTAAACGTATTTTATCTGCTATGGTATTTGGGATGAATTTTAAGTCTCTGAATATTACAAATAAAATCCAGTTTATTCATCGATCTGGGTGCTACGGCAAAATTTAGACCTTTGCTGAGTAGCAAGAGTTCATCTTTGTTTAAGGCATGGTTGGATAGGTTAACTATGTTACTGCTACCTGCAGGCAATCAGTGGCTCCTGTTGTTTTTTGCTTCTGGTTGTTGACGTTCACTGTGGAGAAATTGAAATATGTCTGTTGGTTTTGTCGATATTTTAGTCTATGAGATTTTCTTTCTTTGTTTGAAGGATATGGTTCGGCATGTTGTCCGTAATCTTTTCGAGGATAATCCAAATAACTGCTTTCAAGTAATTTGAATGTTCAGATTTTACATTTTGTATCTGGTTTTGAGTTACGGCCAAGTTTTTTCTAGTAGCCTGGATCTGTTCTCTGAGTAAAGCTTTTTCCATGCGGTGGTATATTCATTAATCCTTTGTTGAGGTAAATTTTCTCTTTAGTTTGATGCAATTCGGAATGATATTGCTGTCCCTACAACATTTTAAAAATGCCAGTTGATTGATCAATAGCGAAAATGATAGCGATAAAAGAATGACTGATGGCGAAAGTTGGACGCATGTTGGAACGAAAGTACTAAACCAAAGAAAGATGAATGACAGTAAAAGTGAAAAGAATGATAGCGAAAGTTGGACGCATGTTAGTCCGAAAGTACGGAAACAAAGAAAGATATGTGAGAGTGAAAGTGAGAAGAATGACAGTGAAAGTTGGACGTATGTTGGACCGAAAGTACGGAAACAAAGAAGGATGAATGAGAGGGAAAGTGAGAAGAGAGGGTCGAGAGTTAGAAAGTTAGAAAGATTTAATGATAGAGTGAATGTGTCGCGAGGTTCAGAAGGTGAATTGGATTGGATGAAGCAAGAAATGAAATGGATGCGGAATGAAATTAAGAGAATGCAGGTCAAAACTATTAAAATAAATCATGATGGCATGAAAGAGTTAACAAAAGATGAGCGAGTGGCGTTGTATGGCGACTCCATTATTAAAGGTGTGCTAGAGGATAAAATGCACAAGGTATGTTTTCCAGGCGGTAAAATGAGTAGAGTGATTGAGGCATTGAACATGAGGCGGGAACGAGCAAAAGAGTTAATTGTATTAATTGGAACAAATGATTTGAGAGAGAACAAAGAGCATGTCAAAATGAATGTCAGGAGACTGCTTGGAAAGATAAAGGAGAATAGTGTGACAGGAAGGGTGGTCAGTGTGTTGCCTAGGTATGATTGTGGTGAAATGAGGCGGAGAGCAAGGATTATGAATGATATTCTGGCTGAAATGTGTGAGGAGATGGGAGTACAGTTTGTTAATGTGTGGAATGAGTTTGAGGGACAAAGTGAGCTGTATGGGAGCGATGGACTGCATTTGAGTGGTTATGGTGTGAGTCGCTTGGAGAGACTGCTGCTGGAAGGTAGAGAAGTGAATAGAGAGAATGAATCAGATCAAGAGGGGAGTGATGTGGAAGAGCAGGAGAGTAAGACAGGAGAGATTGAAGGAGTGGAAATGAATGTGGAAGTGAGTGGTATGAGTATAGATAATGAGAGAATGGGTGTGCAAGAGGAGCAGGGAAACGGGGAGGCTCAGGGTGGACAGGGATACACAGCGTGAGAAAGGTGGATGCTGCAAGAGGAGGTGAGAGAATGTGTAGGCAGGAAAGTAATGGGATGATCAGGGATCAAAAGGAAACAGATGGAATTGCAAAGGGTTCTAAAATGAAGAAGCAGAAAGGGAAATGGCCCCAGTCCAGCATGGAGAGATCACATCGAGTGAGTGGTATCAGTGGAACTAGCTGTAGATCCAGAAATGAGTTGTTGTGTTTGTATACCAATGCTAGAAGTATAAGAAACAAGGCAGATGAAATGGTTGCACTAATTGCGTCTGTGCACCCAGAGATTGTCGGAATAAGTGAGACATGGTTAGATGAGGATGACATCCTGACAGGAATAGAGATGGAAAGGTATGATGTGTTTCGTGAGGATAGAAGGGGTAAAAAGGGAGGGGGAGTGCTATTGATGATAGAGAAAGAGTTATGTCCATACAAGGTAGAGATGCAAGGGGGAAATGGGGCCAGTGGTTTTGAGGCAGTATGGTGTGAGATAGAGGTGAATAGAATCAAATACTTGGTGGGATGTTGTTATAGACCTGGTAATGTGGATGGTGGTGATAGTGAAATGTATAGTCAAATAAGCCAAGCAAATAAGAAAAGGGTGATCATTATGGGTGATTTTAATTATGGCAATATAGACTGGAATGAAGAGATAGCAACTGGAAGTAAAGAAAATGAGTTTCTTGAGTTTTTGAGGGATAACTACCTCAGACAGTATGTAACAGAGGGCACAAGAGGATTAAGGGTCTTGGATTTGGTCATCTCATCGGAGGATGTAATTATCAATGAGGTATCAAATCATCCACCAATTGGTGAAAGTGACCATGAGGTGATTACTTGGGTGGTTGCCAGCAGTGCAAGGACCCCTGTGAAAAAAGGGTATATGTGGAACTACAAGGGGGGTGATTATGAAGAGCTCAGGAGACAGCTTGCAGGTGTAGCATGGAATGAGGAGTTAGCTGGAAAAGAGATCAATGCAGCTTGGGGGATTTTCAAAAAATATTTAGTGGATGCAATGTCTAAATGTATACCACGGGTGAGAAGGTTAAATAAGTTAGGTGTGAGATGGATGAATAAAGAGATTAAGCATGCAATACAGAGAAAAAGGGCATTGTGGAGGCAGCATAAGAGAAGTGGAAGTAACCAATTTCATGAGTTCTACAAAGACCAGGCAAGGAGAGTGACTTGGTTGGTGAGAGTAGCTAAAGAGAGGTATGAACAGCAGTTAGCTAATGAAGCTAAAAAGAATCCTAGGGAGTTCTTTCGATATGTAGCCAGCAAAAGAAAGAATGATTATGGAAGGATGACATTGATTGGAGGAAATGGTATAAAGACAGCTGTTGCAGAATGTGTGGTGGAGATACTTAATGAGCAGTTCATAAAGATCTTTCAATCTTGTGAATGTGACTTCATGGAGAGATTAAGAGCAGTTGATGATGGGGAGGAGAGACTGACTGTAAGTGAGCAAGAGGTGTTTGGGGAGTTGAGTAAACTAGATGTAAATAAGGCTGTGGGACTTGATAATATATCACCACGTATTCTGAAGGAATGTGCCAGAGAGTTGACACCTGCCTTGACATATTTTTTTAATACGAGTCTTGCACTTGGTCAAGTCCCTAAAGAGTGGAAGGAGGGCAAGATTGTGCCACTTCATAAAGGAGGTGATCGAACTCAAGCATTAAACTATAGGCCTATCTGTGTGTCGGGTGTTGTGGTTAAGTTGTTGGAGAAGCTTGTGAGAGCTAGAATCCAGAGTTGGGTTGACAACAATGGTATAATCTTTGATGGACAGCATGGATTTGCTAAAGGGAGGTCGTGTTTTAGTAATCTACTTACTTATTACAATAAAGTGACTGCTTCCTTGGACAGAGGAGAAGGATACACAGTAATATACTTGGATTTCGCAAAAGCTTTTGATAGAGTGCCTCATGATAAGTTGACAGTCAAACTAGAGCAGATGGGGTTGGATATTAGATTAGTGCATTGGATTGGAGACTGGCTATCTGATAGGTATCAACAAGTTGTGTATGGGGGTGCAATATCCAGGAAAAGGAAAGTCACTAGTGGAGTGCCTCAGGGATCTGTTTTAGGGCCATTACTATTTAACTTGTATATTAATGATATTGGCGAAGATTTGGATGGAGATATTCAGTTGTTTGCAGATGATGCAAAGTTGGGAAGAACCATAAAGAGTAGTGAAGATGTTGTGGCCTTGCAAGAAGACTTGAATAAATTGAGTGATTGGGCAAGCAAATGGGGGTGTGAGTTCAATGTTGCAAAATGTAAGGTTTTAAAATTTGGAAAACAAAGATGGGATGCAGAATTTATGCTTGGTAAGAATATATTGTTGGAAGTAGAGGAAATAAGAGATCTGGGAGTGATAGTGGATAAAGATCTAAAATTTAGGGGTCACATCGCCAAAATTGTGAAGACAACACAAAGACTTCTGGGAATGATGAGGAGGACACTGACGTGTAGAAGTAGGGAGATTCTTGTTCCATTGTATAAGGCTTTGATTAGGCCACACATGGACTATTGTGCCCAGATTTGGTCACCTGGTTTTCAGAAGGATGAGGAGATGTTGGAAAGGGTCCAAAGGCGACTGACTAAGGTAGTTTCTGACCTCTGGAATGTCGAGTATGAGGAAAGATTGAAAAGATGTAATTTGCAGAGACTAGTGGAGAGAAGGAAGAGGGGAGATATGATAGAGACCTACAAGTTGGTAAGGGGTTGCTATAGGATCAATGGTGGAGAAGTTCTACAGCGAATAGTGGGAGATCAGGGGAGAACCAGAGGTCATCCCTGGAAACTGTATAAAGAGGGTGTGAGTAGGGGAGTGAGAGGCAGGTTTTTTTCGTGCAGAGTTGTGAATGATTGGAATGCCTTGCCTGAGAGTGTGGTGTCTGCAAGGAGTTTGAATGTGTTTAAGACCCGGTATGATGAGATGTGTGTGAGATAAAAGGACCTCCTAGATGAGTCTTTGACTCCATGAGGTCTTGTTTAATAATAATAATAATAATAATAATAATAATCAAACTAGAAATATGAATCTTCAACTTACTGTATTGACTGCATTGCTTGTGGGTCAAATCTCCATGAATTATCAGAATCCTTTCTTTTAGTGTTGCACAGTGATCAGCATACATTTTAGAAATTATGGACTTTACAACCGTGTTATAAATAACGATTTTAATTTTCCAATGTTTCAACCTTCATATAAGGTCATCGTCTGGAGTATATACAAATATACAAGAACAAGCTGAGTTACATTTCACACAGTATGCTAAAGAAACAGTGATTTGATCACCAGTTATTCTACTGGCATGACCATGAATTGAGATTGAAAAACAGAACACACTTCTGTTTCTAGATACACTTGTCACATGTCTTCCTTCTGGCAGTCTTTCCTTCACTGTTTACCAGAAAATGACGCATACCTGCCAATATATACACATAAACTCCTTCCATCACCCAACACAAAAAGTAGGTGTCATTAATAGTCTAAAAAACAGGGCTTTGAAGATCTGCTCCAATGAAAAAGTGCTGAAGATGAATTTAAAGTTATCATCAATATTTTTCTAAAAAATAGTTACAGCCAAAAACACTATTAACAAAATTCTCTACAAGACCTCTCTTACGTTATCTTAAATAGATTTAGCTTTGATGTAGTTTCTAAATAATGAATTAATTTTTAACTTTATCTGTATTTTTTTTTTCACTAGAGGTCATGCCAGTAGAATAACTGGTGATCAAATCAGTGTTTCTTTAGCATACTGTGTGAAAAAACTCAGCTTGTCCTTGTATATTTGTATATACTCCAGATGATGACCTTAACATGAACGTCGAAATGTCAGGAAATTAAAATATTTATTTATAACACAGTTGTAAAGACCATCATCATCATCAAATTCCTGTCATGTACCCTCAAGGGGTGTACAGGATATGACAGTACTACATGAAAAAAATTACATCATTACTAACTTCCTATCTACAATTTTCCTCCAAATCAGTCTGTTACTTGTCAAGACTCCAACATCATCAGATCTTATATTTCTATCGTCTAAGGCACTTTGTACCGTATCAATCCACCTATATCTTGGTCTTCCTCTGGGTCGTTTTCCTGCCAACCTGGCAGAGAACACTTGTTTTGCTAATCTTTCCTCTCCCATTCTATTTAAGTGACCATACCATCTGAGATTAGCTCTGCTAACGCATTCCTGGATGCTGACAATGTCAAGTTCTTTCCTAATATCCTCATTTTTAATATGATATTGCCATTGATGCCATCTGTTCACGCCTATAATCTTTCTCAGGACTCTCATATCTGCGGTCTCTAGTCTTTGGTCAAGTGTTTTACTTCTGACCCAGCTCTCAGATCCATAAGTTAAAATTGGTTTCAACACAGTCTTGTATACAGCTAATTTAGTGTTCCGACTAATTTCTTTCTTATTCCATATGAATTTATTCAATTGACTTCCCACGATACCAGCTTTGCTGATTCTGTTGTCTATTTCTATATTTAGTTTACCATCTTCAGTAAAAATTGTGCCTAAGTAGCTGAAATGTTTTACTTGTTCCACAGGTTCTCCACTCACAACACAGTTGACATTTTCAATGATTCTGCCTATTTTCATTGTCTTTGTCTTTTTATTGCTGACCTTCATACCATATCTATTACAACAGCTATTCAATTTAGTCAGAGAATCTTCCAGACTTGTAGCGGATTTATTTAGAAGTATAACATCATCCGCATAAAGCAAAGAGCTGACATTAACATCTCCAATTTTGATATCAGGTTGAATACCACATTCCTTCATAATGTGATCCATATAGATAATGAATAACAGAGGGGATAATGTACATCCTTGTCTCACACCAGATTTAACATTAAACCATCTTCCTGTACTTCCTTCAATTCTAACTGCTGACTTGCAACTCAAATAAAGACTAAGTATTGCTTGATATAATGCCCCATTGACACCATATAACTGCAGCATATTGAATAGCTTCTCTCTTGGCACCTTGTCATATGCCTTTTCCAAATCAACAAAACTTAAATACAGATCTTTGTTATATTCCCATGCTTTCTCGACTATTTGTCGTAAAGTGAAGATCTGATCCTGACAGCCTCTATTTGGCCTGAATCCAGCTTGTTCTTCACCAAGCTTTTCTTCCACAATTTTTCTCAACCGTTTCTCAAGTATACTTGCATAGATCTTGCCAGGAACACTCAGTAAGGAAATACCTCTGTAATTCTCACATTCAGTTTTATTTCCCTTTTTATATATGGGTACTATGAGAGCTCTACTCCAATCATCGGGAATTCGTCCCTCTGTCCAGGCTTTCTGAACTATGCAGTGCAGCCACTGTAAGACTCTTATACCACCATACTTCAGCATTTCTGGTCGAATATCATCTACTCCTGCTGCCTTTCCACATTTCAAGCCTTTGATGGCTTTTTCTACTTCAAGTATGGATATGTATTCCTGACTGCATGCCTGGTCAGTGTTTTTTACCACTGTGCTGTCATCACTGCTTGTTTCATTTAGCAGTTTTTCAAAGTAATTACTCCATACTTCAAGGATATCTTTTTCTCCTGTTTTCATTTCACCTTTATCATCTCTAATTCCTTTTACAGCACTCTTTCCTCCATTCCTAAGCTTCTTCAACAACCTCCAGAATATTTTGCCACCTTCTTGATATTTATTTTCTATATTCTTGCCAAAGTCCTCCCATGACTTTTGTTTAGCTAGTTTTACACACTGTTTAGCTTTCTTACATTTGTCTCTGTATTCTGTAAGAGTAAAAGCTGACTTATTTGCCAGGAACTTTTGATATGCTTTCTTCTTTTCCTTCACTGCCTCTTTGACTTCCTGTGTCCACCAGGGAGTTCTAATTTTTTTATCCTTGCACACAACCTCACCACATGCCTCTCTGGCAGAATCAATCAATGTTTCCTTCAGAGTTTGCCACTGAATCTCCAAGGTTTGATTCCTGTTCTCAAACTCTTTCATTTTCTTTTCAATAATATTTCTGTATTTTAGTCTACAGTTCACATCTGAGAGCTGCTCAACTTTTATTCGCTTTAAAACTTTCTTACATGTTATTCTTTTCAATATGAAATTCAATTTTATCCTGCTCAAGACTAAATAGTGATCACTTCCAATTTCAAATCCTCTGTACACTCTGGTGTCCTGCACCAGGGAGAAAACATCACTATCAACAATAACATAGTCAATGAGACTTTTCTTATTCCTAGCCTCTTCTCTCCATGTGAATTTGTGCACATTTTTATGTTGGAACATGGTGTTAGTAATAACCAGTCCATGTCCAGAGCAGAAATCCAACAGATATTTGCCATTATTATTAGCTTTGCTCTTTTCTCCAAATTTTCCCAAAATATTTTTGTATGTCTCACAATCATTTCCTACTCTACTATTTAGATCCCCAACAAGGACCAACTTTTCCTTTTTCATTGTGTCAGTTGCTTTTTCTAAAGCCTCAAAAAATTCCTCCACTTCTACCTTAGTAGAACCTTCTGTGGGACCATAGGCACAAATAAGTCTCATTGTCCAGTTCCCCATTCTCATATTTGCCCACATTACTCTACTTGAGACTGACTGCCATTCAAGAAGATTAGCCTCGTATTTTGTGTTGAATACTATGGCTACTCCTTCTTTTCCTTGATTGTCATTGCCTGAATATAACATTTTGTATTTATTGCTCAGAAAGATCTCACCAGTTTTGGTCTTTTTTGTTTCAGTCACCCCTATTATGTCGATCTGGTACTTATCTAATTCCTCAGCTAGCTCCATTTCTTTGCCATTCAGGCTTCTTACATTGATAGTACCGATCTTTAACTCTGGTGATGTTGAGTTGGGGTTTGTTTTCAGATTTGTTCCAGTAGCTGACTTTTCGCTGTTCGCCCTGGTTCCCTGGCGAAAACAACGGGGGCCTTGTTTAACCGGGCGACGCCCCAGCCGGCATGAAATTTTGTCATGTTGTACCATCATTTTTTATTTTGGTTTAACCAATAAGAATACAATTTGGTCGGCTAAATCCCAAATTGCCAGCCCATCCTCGTTCGTTCAGTATCAAAGTAGATACCCAACAGGGTGCACCACGAGAAGGTGAGGATTGGACATTAGGTCAGAAGCCCTGGTCGGTTCTCCGCATTCCTTTAAAGGCTATGTGGAGGTCTCCTCTCAGTTATACAGCTTTGACCCTTAAGCACCCCGTTGTAAAGACCATAATTTCTAAATGAATATAATTTCTAAATGAATGCTGATCACCATGCAACACTAAAAGAAAGGATTATATTTCACCAGATTCATTCCCGTCTTCCAGACCACCATTACTGGGGTCCATCTCCCTGCTTTTGGCGCCTCTGCTTCAGGAAGATGGGTGGCATGGCCCCCACATCCTGAAGCAAATCTCTAGGCCAGGAGTTTTGGCAGGTCCCTACTTGTCGCTTAGGTTAAGGACAATGCATTGCTATATAGTCTACAGGATTTAGGATCAAGTAGTTTATATGATAACACAAAAGTAATATTTATTTAAAAAACTACCAACATCTACATAATACAAACTAATTATAATATTCAGAATTACTTCAAAGTATATTTTCTAGCTTTTGTCAATATAAATTTATCAATAATGTCAGTAAAATCAACTTGCTTAGCCAAATCATTTTTGATGCACAAAATTGCTAGGTGATTCAGTTTTATTCTTGGCTACTTGTGCTTCTTTGCCATGTTTTCAATGAATTGGCCAGTCTGCTGAATGATCTCTCAGCTGAAAAAACAGTAACTGGTATTGTGCAATAATGGCAAGGCAGATATTGGCAAATATACCTTGCAGGTTTTTGTCATAAATTGCATTCAGAAGTCTCACCAGACTTGTTTCTGTGCCAAAAACTATCTTATGAATACTTTTAAGGTGAAAAATTTCATTCAGTAACTCTTCTGACAGATCTTTTTCATACATATTCACAAGTTTTGTTGCTTTTGCAATAAGCTGATCATTGTCAAAGTTGTGGAAATTTAAAATAGGTGAGAATAATTCACATATATTATCTGCTGCTTCAAACCTTGTTTTAAAATCATTCATAATGAAATCCAATACCTGATAAATTACGAAAAATTTGAAATCTTGTTCAGGTTCTACAGTAGTTTCTCAATTTTTGCAAAATTGAGGTTGCACACTGATTGCTTCAGCAACTACTTTTGCTTCTTGGACAGCACTTTCCCATGAGTCATGTAAGTGTTGTATCTCTTGCACTAATTCTCTTATAAGTGCAGACTCGCCCTCAAGAGATATTCCTTTACTTTGTATAATAATGTTCTTATTGTCAATATTTGCTAATATTTTGTGCCAAAACATTGTCATTAGCATGCCTTTATAAGATCTGAAATATTTTTTCAAGCCTTTAATTGTGTTCAGTGTTGAAGGAGTTAATTCTGTATACATCTCTCCGAGAATGACATCTAACACAGTAAGTACACCAGGATAATGTTTAACAATTGGGCACACAGCTTGAATTCTTTCACTCTACCTTGTTTCTGAAAGACTTGGAAGAGATAGTGGTATGTATTTTTTCGGTACTTCCCATCATGCAGGACTGTGAGCAAAGAAAGAGTAGAAGCTCTCTATATTCCCAAAAAACGTTATAACATCTGGGTTGATTTTAACAGCATTGACTCCTACGCAATTTAGTGAATGTGCTCCGCAGGGAGAGAATAAGGCACATTTGTTCTTTTGTAAAATGAGAGTTTTTATGCCACTTATTTTTCCTCGCATATTTGCGCCATTGTTGTAGCCTTGTGAATGGCAATCTTCGAACTATGTCCTTTTCGTTTTCAGATTTGAAAAATTTGGTTACGAATTGATGACACCTTGCAATGCTTTCAATTCTCTCTCAGATTTGTTTCCTCTTCTGAGCTATGGACTTATGTTTGTACTTTGAATCAGACATTGGGATTTTATTTATTTTAACTAGAACATCTTTGCTTGCTTGAGAGCAATTTATTTAAATTTTTTAATATCTGAAATTTGTATGTTCTGAAAAGAAATAATAATTAAGTTTGTTTCATACAAAAAAATCATAACTAAAAAAGCTTTATATTTTCTTTTACTTACTAACTAGCAAAATTTTAATTCAAATAAGACAAATTCTTCTCAAATAAAGAATTTTGTAGAAAATTTTCAGTTTCTTGAGATCAACTTAACCAACTAAAACTATCAAATAAAGCTTTCTCTTTTACGAATAAAATAAAATTCTCACAGCATCCATAACATACGCACTGTAGGCACTGGTAGGGTAGTGTGCCAGTAACGTCGGTGCGGGGATGGCATTGAAACGATGGCGTGCATAGAAAATGAGACGGGCGAACGAAAACTGAAAATTAAAGTAAATCCTTTTGAATAGAAAGTTTAGAAGAGTGACCATAAGTCTGAAAAGATGGATAATGGGTTTGAAACTATTGCAAAAGCTATTAGTCCCTCTCGGCACATATTCATTCATATTTTATAAAGTTTCTTTTTGTCTTTTGTTAGTCTCACTTAATTGGCCGACCTGACAAGACAGACCCCCTAAATTACAGGCCCCCAGGCTAGCACCCTGTCATTCCCCCTTGTGGGGGCCGTGATGGGTGATCCTAGATGGCCCCAGTCAGGAGCCATCGGCTAGTGGGCTTGCTTGCAAGGGTCAACAGTGTTGCAATATGTCTCTCACTCCACGGTTCAGGGTTGGAGCCCAAAGCTTGCTATAGTACTGGTATAGAATTTGAGGTAGCCCTGGCATTCCTCTCCCGAGTACAGTTATTGCTTGCCAGTGAGTGGGCATCCATGTGTTGCTCCATGGTGGATAGGGAGCTCTGGACAAAACTGAACAAAAAAATCCTTTGAGCATGAATTTTTTATCCTCAAATTTTTCAGAGACCCTCACAAGGTAGATCCCAAATAAGTACTGATACCATAGCTACACCATTTGATTACAGAAGTAAAAAGATGTAACAACTGTATAAATGTACCAATTTTTCCCATCATCCAATTGATGTAAAGACACTAGGAAAAGTGTCACCCTTCTTTATTCAAAAAAGGTTTAGAAGGACTGGCAGGATCTTCAGGAACAGTTAAAATCTATGATCTGGTGATATACCCTTGTGGAAACATTATGTCAGCAACATTCCAAAAAATTACTCAGTGCAGTGGGTTGAATATCAATAAAATGCAACTCATAAAATTCTGAACGCTTCTAGAGGATATCAGAATGGGATCTTTTTTGATGTTCCAGGTGTGGAAATACATTCAGAGCTTAAAGATCAGGGAGTGACCAGCAGCAGGTACAATCTGATATGTAGAGATTCTCACCTCATTCCGATCAGGAACATCATCCTTACTTTGATACACTACACCTAATCCTCCACCTCTGTAAAAGCAGGGTATCTTAATTGTCCTGTTAGAGTGTTCATCACTAATCCAGTGAGATGTTTTAAGTACCAGAAATACAGGTATGCCCAAACTCCTTGTTGTGGCTCTGCCACCTGTGCCTGATGTGGTAGTAAAGAGCATGATAATAAATCTTGTTCTGCAAAGAAAGCTAAGTGTGTCAACTGTCAAGAAGATCACTCTGCCTACTCCCATGCATGTCAAAAGTGGAAGGCTGAAAAAGAAATTCAGAAGAATAAAACAGAACAAAATATATCATATCAAGATGCAAAAAGAAGTTGGCCACCACCACACCTCTCCTGAAATCTTCTTATACTGAGAAGGTGGTAATTAAGAAAATATCAACAGCAACTCAAACTTATACAACTATTCCACCACCTGATAATTTCACCATATCTGAACTTTATGATCATGAGTGCCTCTCTGCAAAGCATATCACTTGTAATACCTATGGTCCTACTTCCAGAACAACTCCAATAAACGGTGCCATTCAGTGAGAATCCACTTGTCAAAAAAAAAATATATATATATAGCCAGAATATCACTAAAAAATAAACATTCAGATACCCCCACAGAAAAAATGGACACCTCAGTATCCTCTGAAAGTAAATTAAATTTATCAAATGACTCTGACACATTAGATCATGCATTGAACATTTTTCCAGGGAAAGAGATGGACACAGGCCATCCATATGTCACAAAATCAATTGATAAATATCATCATCATCATCATCATCAAATTCCTGACATGTACCCTCAAGGGGAGTACAGGAAATGATAGTACTACATGAAAAACTTATATCATCTACAAATTTCCTCCAAATCAATCTGTTACCTGTCAAGACTCCAACATTATCAGAACTTTCATTAGCAGTCTATCAAAAGGCTTTGTAAAATTTAGATATACTATTTTATATGCATCTTCCTTGTACAGAGAGTAACTAGTATTTTCTTTGATGTGATTGTTTAACTAAGTCAAGATGAGCAGGAGGGAGAGAAACTGCTATTGTATAAAGTACTCTCACAATGGGCGCTTTAAATTAGCAGGTGGTTTGAGTTTCTGTGTTTGTAGTAAAGATTTTGAAGAATTTGATGAGCTCTATATATAGGATTGTGTTAAGGAGTAGAGAACTCCATTTAGGGAACTAGTACATAACACATGGATTTGTTCAAGGGAGTTCTTGTTTCATATTTTAGTTACATTTTTGTACAATAACATTATGCTTTTCAGTTGTCCAGGGAGGATGCACACCATGGGCTTTTGGCAAGAATAATCCAGCAGAATACTGTATGATAAGTTATTATCACACATACATATCTTTGCACTCCAAACATTCATCATCATCATCATCAAATTCATCATCATCAAAAGAGGCTCACACTAACTTTGTTCACACAATACTACTCATGACTGACTGGCAGCCCAGTCCACTCATCTGCCACTACTCTCCAAGTGAAAAATCTAGTCCTGAACCTTTGCTGACCACACTTAGGCTCAGTTCCATGGATAATCTCCTTGTTCTTTCCTCCCACCAGTTGTGGCAAAAAATAGCCTCTGAATTAATCCTATGATACTACTTATCCAACTGACAACGATCTGTGATGCTGCATGGACAACAGTCAAATGAAAGATTTTTGGAAGAATTCAGACCAACAAAAGGACTAATGCAAGGAGTGTGGAATGTCTCTAACCCTTTTGTAAAATCTATTTAGAAAATAGAGACTGAAATACATCCTGTTATTATTATTATTATTCAGGCCTCCATGAAGTCAAAAGACTCATCATGGGAGGTCCTTCCTAAGAAACACAAAGTCTATCAAGACTCATCGAGGGGAGGTTTCCCCCCCCCCCCCCAAGAAACACAAAGTCTATCATACCACTCCTTGAACTCATTGACCGTTCTCGCTCTCACCACTCCATCAGGCATTGCATTCCATGGGTCAACCACCCTCCATGCAAAGAAACCACTCCTCACTCTCTTGCTCACAGTTTCCTTTCGTAACTTCCAGGGATGGCCTCTTGTCATCACTCCTTCCTGCTGTTCAATCAAACGAAAGAACTCCCCAGTGTCAATCCTGTAACCACCTCTCAACAGTTTAAAAGTCTCAATCATATCACCTCTCCTTCTTCTATCCACCAAACTCTGCAGTCCACATTCCCTCAGCCGATCCTCATAACTATCCTTGTGCTGTCCTGAAACCATTTTTATTATCCACCTTTGTTCCCTTTCCACAGTTAATTTATCCCCTTCAAATCCTGGGGACCAAATCTGAGAACAGTAGTCCAAGTGTGGTCTGATCAGGGTCTTATACAACTGTTGAAGGATAGGTATTCCATTTGGGGAGCAAGTGATAGATTCTTTACTTTTTTTCTGACAACCGGGTAATAATAGCTCAAAACAGAGATAATGTAGAATATATATATATGACTAAAAAGTTAATAGAAGTATGTGAATTGGGAGGAATTTAGATAAATCTTCAGAAAACAGAATATCTGGTAATAGGAGGATATGAGTATGATTTGGATATACCATGAGCAGGAAAATTAAATTAGTCAAGCATATCTAAGAACAATGTTACATAAATCTGGCACTTGTGAGAAAGGCATGGATTATCACATAAGTCAAGTGAGAATAATTTTTCTCAATAAAAGGGATTCTGTGAAGTCGAGAAGTACATGAAAGAACAAAGAAGACTGAGTCATCATTGAAAGTATTTTGATATAGGGAGGAAAAGAATGGTCATTAACTCTGCTCCAGAAACAAAAGCTGTGTGCAGTAGAGAGGAATGTTCTAAGAAGGAGCTCTCATATCTCTAGGATCCAGCATATTCAGAATTATGATGGAGAATAGATGGCATTGATGGTAGTAGTGTCACAGTAGGAAAAATAAGTAGTAGTGCAGAGAGTGAGATGTATTTAGCAAAGTAGAGTGCCCTCCCATGATGAGTCCTTGGACTCCCTGGAGGTGTCTTGTAATAATAATAATAATAATTTGGAATGAAATCATCAGAAAACAAATGCACCAACTAGATTCGGTGGTAGAAAGATTGGAAGGAAAAACCTTTATTGTGGTCCAGTCAGGTCAGAAGGATGCTAGATATGGAAAAAAAAAACTTGATTAGGCTCTTGCAGGTAGAAGAAAACATGGGAAACCTAGAGTGACTTGGCATGCAAAGTATAGAGAAAGGAATTTATATAATGATTTATGGGTGGATGGGAAAAGTTGGTACTAGCAATAAAAAGCAACCTCTGAACAGTAAATGTCAAGTATCAGCCCTGTGAAAGCCTTTTAGTAATTTATATTTTTCTGTCATATCCACTCTTTTCAACCTATTAGACAAAACTTCTGCAACCCACAAACCCTTAACCTATCCTTGTAGACTGATTTAATGTAAATATCATCCTCTGCAAGTTGACTTTAAATTAAAGGAAATGGAAATGGTTTAATAGAATGGTTGACAGATATACATATAAAGAAGTTATATGTGGAAGAGCAGTATCTATTTGAAATAGGGTGGTGGCTGCACTCCACCAACCGCAACTACGTTCACCATCTACACCAACGCCAACTACCGCCGACCACCACTAGTGTTTTCACAGACAGTCACAAACATCCATTCCCATGCCGGATTCGAACCCACAGCCTTTTGGCTGGAGAGTGGATACGCTAACCACTCAGCCAACTAGGCCACAATGTTCCCCTTACTGAAATTGAAGCCAAGAATTCAAATTATAGGTGAGTAAAAATATTTTTGTGACTAGTAGAGTCAAATAGAATTTCTGCAGACCTGCTAATAGGTGGTATACCATTTAATTTCAAATAGAAAAAAAACTCATATATCTTGGAAAATCATGGTCAAAGGGTACACGCATTGTTTCACAATGTGTATGTACCAAAAGTGTGTACCAAATATGGTAAGTTTGCCCACTTACCATATTATGGTAAGTGGACAAACTATATCATGAGTTAGTTTTTTCATGAGGAATCTGAATAGTTTAACAAATGCTACAATGATTTAGCTGGAGGTAATGAAATTCATGAATTCTGAGAGATGCTCATTTCAAAGGAGCAGTGTGCATTGCAGGTGAAGTGCAGTTCAAGAAAATGGTCTAACATTTGAAAGAATATATTCAGTTGTTCTTGGATGATGCACAGTATAACACTACAAAATTTTGATGTGGTAGCTATTAAAAAACCAGTCTTAATGTATGGAAGCAAAATCTGGACAATAAAACAAAAAGACAAACAAAGATTAACAACAGCAGAAATGAAGTTTGCGAGAAAAACTGCAAAGTATACCCTATTTGATCACAAAAGAAATGAAGAAATTATGAAAGAATTAAACCAAGAACCAGTAATAGAAAAAATTAAAAAATATAAACATAAATGGATGGAACACATTCAAAGAATAAAAACAGAAAGATTACCAAAACAAGCCTTAAAGTACAAGCCATTAGGAAAAAGAAAACCAGGATGTCCTCTTAAACGATTCAACGATGACATCTAAGGCCGGAACAGGCAATGCTAGGCCTAAATCCTTGATACGCATGATGATGAGCTATTTAAAAAAAATCAATGGAATCACAACATGGATAAATGAGTGGAGATATCATTTCAGTGTTTGTTGATAAGAGTATCTGGTTTTGCCACTTGTAGACCATGGAATGTAATATCAGTATTAGGACTGAAGGAATTAGATGATGCAAAGATCAATAGGTGATGGACAGTATGGGAGTTTGAGGAACATCACATTGTAAGAACATGAAAAACCATGTAAAGGACTGCTGCAATCAATCAAGAGAAGTCTACTTAATTACGATAAGGAAGTGGTTGTAGCACTTGGTAAAATCTCTCAACAAATTATAAGTGTCAGTAAGTATCCAATAAATAATATAGTATATAAACCCACCATCCCTGTGACCTTCATTTTTAATATACTTATAAGGTTTTCTGAAACTGGATTTGATGTAGCTACAGGTCCATCTCCAGCACATGACTGCACAGAAGCCCTGCCACATTTTCTTGTCCCTTAATAAATTGGAAGGGAGATATTCAGTTCTTGCAGATGATGTAAAGCTAGGGGATCTGTTGGGAGAAAAAAAATCTGATATTTATCTTCAGGTGGATTTGAAAGACTGCCATTGAACAGATAAACAAAATTATCAGTTTAGCATTTATTATTATTATTATCCCAAGATCCCCATGGAGTCATAGACTCATCTAGGAGGTTGCTTTTGTCATACACACAGCTCATTATACTGTGCCTTAAACACATTCAAATTCTCTGCAGATACCATGTGAGAGTGACACCCTCTCTCAGGCAATGTATTCCAATCATTCACAACTCTCCATACATAAAACCTGCTTCTCACTTCCCTACTCACACCCTCGTTATAAAGCTTCCAGGGATGACCTCTTTCTCCCACCATTTTATGAAAAACCTCTTCTATGTTAATCCTATAACAACCCCTTACTAACTTGTACATCTCTATCATATTGTCCCCTCTTCCTCCTATCCACTAGACTCTGCAAATTGTATCATCTCAACCTTTCTTCATAGATTTTACATTTTTACCAAAGGAAGTGAAATTCAGTATTGTCTTGGTAGAATTGCAGTACAGATAGTGGAGGAGACAAGGATTTGAACTTTGCTGTGAAGATCACTTCCTTATTCCAATGAGTTGGAATAAGGAAGTGATCATTGAGGGGAAAATCAGCATTCCAAAGATCAGAAACTATTTTGTCAGTTGCCTCTGGATCTTCTCTGACTCTCTTCATTCATTTCCAAGTGTAAGAATTTGCATTTTTACCAAAGGAGGTAAAAATCAGTATTGTCTTGGTAGAACTGGAATAGAGATTGTGGAGAAGAAGACAAGGATTTGAACTTTGCTGTGATTATCACTTCCTTATTCCAACTCATTGGAATAAGGAAGTGATCATTGGTGGGAAGGGGGGGGGGCAATAAAAAGACACTGGAGAAAGTTAAAGAGTAACTAAAATAGTCTTGGTACTGTGGACTCTTAGCTATGAGAATAGGTTAAAAAGTTTTATGTCAAATAGATAGAAGTGTATTTTAGAGTAGCAGATAGTGTGAGAATGAGAGATCATTCCACGAAGCTACATAATTATTGAGAGTAAGGAGGGATGGTAAGTAGTAATGCTTTTACTACTTGGAGGTGAATACACCACCCCAGTGAAAAGCATGGCAGGCATTATAATTGCTGAACTATGTAGATGTCTTGTAATTCCACAGAGGCCTAGAACAGGGGTCGGCAACCTTTTTGGATTGAAGAGCCATTTTTAAAATTATATCTGTTAAAAAAAAATTTAGGGAGCCGCATGCAGTGATGAGCAACCAATTGTCCGCGGGTTGCATGAGGCCCTCTCAGGTTTTTTTGTGCACGGTGTTCGTTTTGTACGCCAGAATTAGTATATTTTAATAAAATATCTATTTTATGAATGTTGATTTTTGCATGTGGATTTATTTGTGCAGGTTAAAAAATTAAAATATAGCTAAATAATGGAAAGTAAATTAATACTTTCTTATCAAAGAAAAAGAAAATATTCTTTATGCTGATCGAACGGAGTATTTGATTTACTATTTAATTGCTCATCACTGCTTTAAATTTAGAAACTACATTGAAGAAAAAAATATATATATATATATTTTTTTTTACAGTAACACGTTATCATACTTGTAAAATACAGGTGTGGCATGTCACACGAAATTATATGATGTTTATAAATATTAAATAATAAAAAAAGATTTGCTCCTTCTTACATAAACGTGTATAAAATCCAATAACATACTTATTTCTTTTAATTTTTTTTTTTTTAATTTAAAATATCTTCTCAGTGCGACTTTTGCTGTGGAACTTCTTGGGATAGTTTCTCAATATGCAGCGAATACGATGTAATTTTCATTTTCAAACATGACGAAAGACTCACGTTGTTTAGTAGGTTTCTCAACTTACTTTTAATAAAATTCATATTACAAAATATTTGCTCACAGAAATATGTCGATCCAAAAATCGATAGAAGTTCAAATGCGTATGTTTGAAATCACCGAATGTAAATGTCCGGTAAACAACTCCACGTGTCAAATACAATGTGATCTTGCTTTTTAAGATCTTCTATTTCAGACCTTTTTTTGTATTGCAAAGGTAGATTTTTTGTCTTTCCAACTCCTCCAGGTCAGCTTTAAGATTTCTAAATTTTGAATTCCACAAATCCTGGGTTTTCAGGTCCTCTAACTGAAGTTGAAATGCAGCCTCATCAATTCTAGTAAAAGGTGAAAAATTTAATTCGACAGGATTAATTTCAAGTGGTCGCAATAAAAATGACAGTTGCCTTGTTCTTTCTAAATTCGTCAAATCTCCCATTAAATGCAGATCGCATATTTACCACAATTTCTTTGAAAAAGGTTAAATTTATGGAATTATTATCAGTTTGTTATTGTTGATATTTCTTCAACGTAGGAAACTGCAATAATGTGCCTTTCTCTAAGTCTGTTGCAAATAAATATAATTTTTGTTCAAACGAAATCACTTCTTCTAAAAGCAAAACTGCTGTATTTCTCTTTCCCTGTAGTTTCTTATTTAGTGCGTTTAAATGGGAAGTCATATCCACCATAAAGTAGAATTTTTGTAAAATGTAAATAGAATATAAAGAAGGATTATCGCGTATGATTTCAAAGAGTTCAAACATGAAAGTATTAATTTTTTTCAGCATCGCATGTACTATTTTCGATTGTAAAATATCCTTGACTTAATGTAAAATGTCCTTAATTTATTGCAAATGCTAATTTTAGGGTTTTTAGTTTCTAATTTAATAAATAACATTAATTTTGAATTATTCAAAAATAGATTGTTTAATAACGAAAAGAGCCGCAATTACTCATTCAAAGAGCCGCATGCGGCTCCGGAGCCGCAGGTTGCCGACCCCTGGCCTAGAATAATGCTGATTTTTTAAAATTTTCTGTGATAAGTTACTTTTAATTTAATTAATGGAGATGCCTGGATAATATTAATTTTATCTTTATTTTAGATTTACAGATCATTTTCTTGGAATGAGATGCATGGGAAAAGACATGACTCTTTCTCGTCTTCAAGAAGGTATTCTAGAAGCATTTAATGAAGACTGTGATAAAGAACTTATCACATGTGAACTTATGGTACATGTTGGCTACAAGTCAATTCCTGGTTGTGGTGGTTGCGGAGATGCACTTGATCCATTCTCCCTGTCTGAAGAAAGGGAACATGAAATGGCAATTATTACAAGTCCTGACTGGAAACAGTTTCTTGTAGACCAAAATATCAAATTAGTTTCCCATGCAGAAATTGCAGAACTTTCAAAGTAGTTATTGTATAGAGTATGGATATGCATGTGAAGATATTTTGAATGTTCTCGCGTATTACTCTATTAGGTTTATAAAAATAAAGCAGAAAGTATTTTAAAATACTAATCTACTTTTAAAGTTGTTTTAACATTTATCACAAAGCTTTTTTGTCAAATATATATTTTCATAAAGTTCAAACTTTGATTCTACAGGTCTGAATACTTGAAGCACTCTTACCTGTTATCCAGCTTCCTCATGACCAAGGTGGAGTAAATAAATTAAAAAAATGACATACTATAAAATATGGATAATTCAGTTTCATATAATCTAATGTACAATGTAGTCTGAACTGTTGGCCACTTTGGCCAAGTAGATAGGATCCTTGCTCTATGGGTTCAAATGCTTGGGTTGAACCCTTGCTGTGAGTTCAAATTCCATTACATACATGGATGTTAGTGAATGCCTTTAAGTGATAGATAAATTTCATTACATAGTGTAAACTATCATCCTGCTTATTGGATCCTCAATTGGCTTGTAAAGTTCTAAGCCAATTCAGACACTTAGAGCAGGGTTTGGGATAATTAAACCTTAGTCCATCTGTGATACTAATGAGCTACATATAGCAGTGTGTTAAGACTTAAGTGCTGGGAGGAACTCATGTAGGAGGCTTAATGCAATGAAACAGCACTAAGAAAGGATTAAAAATATTATGTAATACTTCTAGGATTTTGTTTCAGTCACAGAGACATCTTCAATGAATACAATATGAGACTTGAAACATGTGGATGAAAGACTAGACTCCTAACTAAGTGGGACAACTTCAGATGTAAACTGGGATCTCAAAGTATTAGTGTTTCCAATATTTTGGGAAGTTTTATGCAACCATGTTTGTTCAGGTTAGGCTGATTTTTGAAAGTAGCTTCAGATTGCAAAAACAGTCTTTCGCTTTAAATTTGCTGCAATGCATGGTGGTCTTTTTCCAGTTGATTCTGTGAGCTGTATCCAAAGCATGGTCTGCAAGGCCCAATTGACCATAGTCATGTTGCAGATGAATTTTTTTATGTTCTTCTCTGTGGATGGTAGCTGATCATCTTATCTGTGTATAGTAAGCCAACTTTCAGAAACAGGGAACTATATACACTAGGAACTGAGAGAGAAAGGAGTCCTTAGTGGAGCAGATAAGAGAAGACTTTCAAGTGAGACTTCAAACCCGTGCAAAGGTTGCATTTCTTTAAGATTCTGGCTAATTTTTTAACATGCCTCAGGCACTGGAGATGGTATTAGCATTACTAAAATCCTGAAGAGAAAGTCTTGGATTGGAGGAAGGATCGATTATTTTTTGATTCTACAGAAACTATAGCCATTAGATAAGGTGTGCTTTATATGATTGATTGTATGTATGAGTGGGTTTCCTGTATATTGAAAAGGACAGATAGATAAGTAGGTGTGTTATCAATGTATCTAGAAAGGCTAGACTATTATTAGTTTTTTTTTTTTTTTTTTCATTGTAAATTGGATTTTAGGGGTGAAGACTATCGAGGTGACAGAAGAAAAGGCTATTGTGTGTCTGTGCTATGAGACCAAATAGAAAATATATCATGGATAAGGTTTAAGAGGGACTGATTCAGAAGCTAGTTTGTTTTTCAAAATTCTCCATGAAAAAATTGATGAGGGGAGAGATCCATAAAGGTGCCCTCTATCTGTGTGTAAATGTTGTTCTTCCAAGAGAAATATCTTGAATGGATTACAAAGGAGAAGAGATTTGTGATATCAGCAGGAAAAACTTTTTTTTAAAATTGATAAGCTGTCATTTAAGAGAATGTTGGTGAACAGTGAGGTGATATCAAAGCTAAGATACCTAAGACTAAGATTGACTATGGTCAAATTGGACCTTGATGGCCATGATTCAGATAAAGCTCGTGGAATCAAATTGAAAAAGATCCTTACCATGCTCCATCACAGCAATTTAGAAGACTGTTTTTAAAATTTGCATCTGCTCTCAAAAATTAGCCAGACCTGAATAAATATGGTTGCATAAAACTTCCCAAAATATGGAAAGCACAAATACTTTGAGATTACAGTTTACATCCAAAGCTGCCAACAGGTGGCCACAGAAGATTCTCCACATGCATGGTTAGTGTTCTTCACTAGGTTTTGTTGCTATTGTGTGTATGTGTTACAAGTCTCATATTGTACTTCCTGAAGATGTATCTGTGACATGACTGAGATGAAATATTGGAAGAAGTAAATGATATTGTAAATCCTTTCTTGGTGCTGTTTCGCTCCATCAAGCCTCCAACATGAATAGAAAATGGAATAGGCTACATATAGGTTTTACCACATTTTGTGGGTTTCATATTTAAGGATTCCATTTCTCTTGCACTTTTGGTTCCCTAGCACTAATGGGCTGAGGAGTAGTTAACCAAGAACAGGTTAATCATGTCAGGTGTCCAAGAACAGGGTGGTAGTGGTCTTATATCAGATGATGAAATTCACTACCATCTGAATTCATTCACAAACACCCATGACCACAGTGGGATTTGAACCACAGGTTCAAATCCCACTCACATCATCTGCAAACAACTGAATATCCTCCTGCAATCCATTGATATAAAGGTTAAGCAATACAGGTCCCAGTACTGACCCCTGTGGGACCCCACTTATAACCTTCTGCCTCCTTGATACTGCCCCGTCATACACAACTCTCTGATACCTATCAGACAGCCAATCCTGAATCCAGTTGGCCAACCTAACATCTAAACCCATGTGCTGCATATCTTTATAATAATTTGTAATAAAGGTTTGTAGTTCTGAATCTAACATCATAGATTTTAAGATGTTTATCATTTTGTTCCTATTACTGGAATAAAATGCTTGTTTGAAGTCAATAAAACTGCAGTATATATAGGTAAGTTGTATTGCTCAATGTTGAAAGTTTATTTTTCACTTGGTTAGACTATAATAAATTTAGTTTAATCCTTTATCCAAGTATGATCAAACAAAGTTTGCGCCTGAAAATATCTTCAGGACTGAATATGGTTTTCTACTACCTTACCGGGGTAGGTAGTACAACACCAGGCAACTCGTAGCAAAGGTGGAGCAAGCTACCAATACTCCTATCCTAGTATCTCCCATAATGCAAAACACATATCTCCTTGCAGATATGTATAATGTTATGCATTAAGGGATTGGCCACTACCCAGACTAGTTTCGACCTTTATTGAGGTCTCTTCAGTGGGAGCCAGGCCCAGAGTTGGAGATACCAGGCAGAAGCAATAGCGAGGTCATCTTTACAAATAGGAGTTGCCAAATGGTGTGCCACCTTTTTTTATTAAATTACTCTGGCTTTAGAGAAAGATGTTGAAAGTTTATTTTTCACTTGGTTAGACTATAATAAATTTAGTTTAATCCTTTATCCAAGTGTGAGCAAACAAAGTTTGCACCTGAAAATATCTTCAGGACTGAATATGGTGTTGTACTACCTTACTGGGATAGGTAAAGATAACCTCGCTATTGCTTCTGCCTGGTATCTCCAACTCTGGACCTGGCTCCCACTGAAGAGACCTCAATAAAGGTCGAAACTAGTCTGGGTAGTGGCTAATCCCTTAATGCATAACATTATACATATCCGCAAAGAGATGTGTTTTGCATTATGGGAGATACTGGGATAGGAGTGTTGGTAGCTTGCTCCACTTTTGCTACGAGTTTCCTGGTGTTGTACTACCTACCCCAGTTAGATAGTACAACACCATATTCAGTCCTGAAGATATTTTCCGGTGCAAACTTTGTTTGCTCACACTTGGATAAAGGATTAAACTAAATTTATTATTGGCTCAATACTTTTCAGCCAGGCTGAAACTGTAAAAATATGGTCTGTAGTAGACCTTGAAGATCTGAAGCCTGCTTGATCTTTTTTTTTTATTGTCTCATTCATTAAAGTCTGGATTCTGTTTTGAATAATGCATGTGAAGTTTTGTAGCTAAGACTCTTCAGTGTTATAGCTCTATAATTTTAACACCTTCATCTATCTCCCTTTTTTGAAAATTGGTATTAAGATGCCTGTCTTTCAGTCATCTGGGATTTCACCAGTATATAGTATTTGGTTAAAAAGTTCAACCAGGAAATTGATATCTGCTATGCCACCATTGAATAAATTGAGTGATTGGGCATGGAAATGGGGATGTGAGTTCAATGTTGCAAAATGTAAGGTTTTAAAATTTGGAAAACAAAGATGGGATGTAGAATTTATGCTTGGTGAGAATATATTGTTGGAGGTAGAGGAAATAAGAGCTCTGGAGGTGATAGTGGATAAGGATCTAAAATTTAGGGGACACATTGCCAAAATTGTGAAGACAACACAAAGGCTTCTGGGAATGATGCAGAGGACACTGACGTGTAGAAGTAGGGAGATTCTTGTTCCATTGTATAAGGCTTTGATTAGGCCACACATGGACTATTGTGCCCAGATTTGGTCACCGGGTTTTCAGAAGGATGAAGAGATGTTGGAAAGGGTCCAAAGGCGACTGACTAAGGTAGTTTCTGACCTCTGGAATGTCGAGTATGAGGAAAGATTGAGAGGATGTAATTTGCAGAGTCTGGTGGACAGAAGGAAGAGGAGAGATATGATAGAGACCTACAAGTTGGTAAGGGGTTGTTATAGGATCAATAGTGGAGAAGTTCTACAGAGAATAGTGGGGGAACCAGAGGTCATCCCTGGAAACGAAACTGTATAAAGAGGAGTGAGAGGCAGGTTTTTTTCGTGCAGAGTTGTGAATGATTGGAATGCCTTGCCTGAGAGTGTAGTGTCTGCAAGGAGTTTGAGTGTGTTTAAGACATGGTATGATGAGATGTGTGTGTGATAAAAGGACCTCCCAGATGAGTCTTTGACTCCATGAGGTCTTGGGGTAATAATAATAATAATATTTCCACAGTTCAGTACGAAGTTCATCATAACCAGGTGACTTAGATAAGTTCATTTGGTTTATTGCATTCAGAATTTCTTCTTTTATTATAAATGATGCTTTTCCTCTTTCTTTCTCTTCGTTTGTGTTTTTCCAGTCTTCTTCCCCTCTGGAAAAAAAGTATCTAGTAGTATTCTTTCCAAATAAGGGCAATCTGCAAGAGAAAATGCATCAGATTATAAGGAAATCGCAATGCAGTTTTTGTTAAGGATGAATCCTTAAAAAAACACACTTGAGCACATTGGGCAGTAGTTACATGTACTGTTCAGGTATAAAGTATGTGGGAGTTTGTTGCTGTTGCCATCCGAGATGCATTCTCTTTGTACCAGGAGATAGCTTTTAGTAATTGAGTAAGCACGTTTTTATATAAAAAAGAACAGCTGTTTGTAATTGCTATCAAAAACATGTCATAAAGTTATAGTATCTGCATATCCTTGCCAAAAGCAGTTTTCTTTTGATAAATCATAAAACTTTACCTCACTTATTTATTACCAGACATGAAGGATATTTGTTTTTCATTTTAAATAGTTCCATATCAAAATTAATGGGATGAAATCATTTTCAGGACATTCTTGGAGAAAATGAGTTTAAATAAATAAATCTACAGTCATATTAGCTAAAAGATTCTTTTTCTTTTCTTTTTTATATCGCTGATTTAGTCAAGTTTCTTTTTGCTAATTAGAATGAGCATTTCATCAATTAGAAGTTATGCTGGAGATGTTCCTTATAAAGTTATAGTATCTGCATATCCTTGGCAAAAGCAGTTTTCTTTTGATAAATCATAAAACTTTACCTAACTTGTTTATTACCAGACATGAAGGATATTTCATTTTAAATAGTTCCATATCAAAATTAATAGGATGAAATCATTTTCAGAACATCCTTGAAGAAAACGGTTAATTAGTCAATTTTTAGCTAATATGAGTTTAATAAATCTAAAGTCACATTTTTGGATCTGGATGTCAGATTGGTCAACTGACATCAGGATTGGCTGTCCGATAGGTATCAGAGAGTTGTATGTAGTGGGGCAGTTTCAAGGAAGCAGAGGATTACAAGTGGGGTCCCATGGGGCTCAGTATAGGGACCTATATTGTTTAACTTTTATATCAATGACATTGTCAGTGGATTGCAAGGGGATATTCAGTTGTTTGCGGATGATGCGAAGTTGGGAAGGATTATTAGTAATAGTGCAGATGCGGCAGCCCTGCAAGAGGATTTGAATAAGCTAGATAGATGGGCAAATGAATGGGGGTGCGGTTTAATGCAGCAAAATGTAAGGTCTTGAGATTTGGGAAACATCGATGGGACATTGCATGGGAGGAGTACTCTATGGGAGGAGTTATACTGGAGGAAGTAGGGGAGACAAGAGATCTGGGGTTGATGATTGATAGAAATCTGAAATTTAGGGGACAAAGGTGGAGAAGGTAACACAGAGGATTGCTGCAATAATGAGAAAGACACTGACCTGCAGAGATAAAACAGTTATCATTCTGTTGTATAAGACCTTGATCAGATCGCACTTGGACTATTGTTCACAGATTTCCCCACGATTTGAAGGGGATAAATTAACTGTGGAAAGGGTACAAAGGCGGATAACAAAGATGGTTTCAGGACTGTACAATGATAGTTATGAGGATCGGCTGAGAAAATGTGGACTGCAGAGTTTGGTGGATAGAAGAAGGAGAGGTGATATGATTGAGACTTTTAAACTGTTGAGAGGTGGTTACAGGGTTGACACTGGGAGTTCTTTCACTTGGTTGAACATCAGGAAGGAGTGATGACAAGAGGCCATCCCTGGAAGTTACAAAAGGAAACTGTGAGCAAGAAGGTGAGGAGTGGTTTCTTTGCATGGAGGGTGGTTGACTCATGGAATGCATTGCCTAATGGAGTGGTGAGAGTGAGAACGGTCAATGAGGTGAAGGAGTGGTATGATAGACTTTGTGTTTCTTGGGGGGGGGGACCTCCCCTCGATGAGTCTTGATAGACTTTGTGTTTCTTATGAAGGACCTCCCACGATGAGTCTTTTGACTCCATGGAGGCCTGAATAATAATAATAATAATATTAGCTAAAACATTTTTTTTTTTTAATATCTCTGATTTAGTCAAGTTTCTTTTTGTTAATTAGAATGAGCATTTCATCAATTTGAAGTTATGCTGGAAATGTTCCTTCCAGCGATTTGAAGATTTGCCATTTTTGTATCCAATGGAGATTATCAAGGAACGTGAATATAATGAAGGGATGGAAATATTGAAAATTTCGATCTCATTCCAGTGGTGTCACACCCCATCAGAATCATCATGCTAACTTGAGAACTCAATAAGGAAAATCGAATGTCTCAATCACACATTTTATCCTCAGTTCTCGACACTTATCTCAGCGATAAGAACATCAGATACCTTGCAGGAGTCACCTTACAAGTAAGAATTGAGTCCTCAATTTATTTTGAAAGCAAAACAGTTAATCATATTAATCTGTGTGTATGAATGAACGAAAGAGAGAATTCTGATTTAATAGTAGTAATGTAACATAAAAGAGCACTTTTTTTTTCTACAGAACTAATTAACGAGATGGTATTTCTTTTTCCCTCAGAAGGAGAAGAATTAAAAAGAAGAGGAAAAAGAAACATTTTGTTAATCATATGGATATCAATGTTATAAAAGTTTTGTGATACACTTTAAATAAATTTGTCCTTGAAATTTCCACTTACATTTTTTATCAGCTCCATGAACATTATTCAATTATCATTTAAAAAAAAAAAAATTTTCTATCACTCGTTAAAATAATACAAGGAAATATTGTCAGCCTGCAGGATAACATAAAGGAAAAACATCTGCCCCCCCCCCACTTCATTCTTCATTTTAAGACATCAAAGAGTAGAAAAGAGATAATTTGAGGAAGACTTCATGCAATTCACAAATTCCATTTGACTTCATGAAAACTGCAGTAAGAACCAATGGGATAAGATTGATAAAGCTGAAATATATGCTAAATTAGTACTGTTGTTAAAATTAGTCTTTTTGAAATCTGAAAAATAGGTTAAACACTTATAGTAGTGCCCTTCAGGTGAAAGGCCTGGGTTTGAATCCCATCTAGGAAGTGAAAAACTTTTGATGGGTCTCAATAAATCACAGTATGGTGGCTGCTCTTCTAAGCATGACACCCAAACCAGTACCTAGGTCATCTGCAGACGATTTGGTGCCCACACGTCACACCTGAATGATGCAGCATATTTCAAATTTATTATTTTTAATCATGACCAAGCACATGATTTCTTGTTTCCAAGAAATTCTAACTTACTATTAACTATTAGGTTGTAACTCTCGTCACTTATGGCGTCGTAACTGCATCCCCTTTTTGTTGATGCCTCCTCCTTTTATCTTGCTCACTTGACCTTGGGTTCTGCATGATTTTAATCCCTTGGGTACTTCGTAGGTCTGCACCCACCACCTTTTTCTGTCATTGCGTTAAGGCGGGAAAACCCCGTACTTCGCTATAGTAATTGCCTTAGGTCATAAGTTAATCCATCTGAAATATTTCTTTGTCTGGAACTTTCTTTTGTCACAATTTAATTTATACTTAACTTTCTTTGTTCTTTACTAAATTTTGGTAGTTACATTATTTAACAATTCACAAAAATTATTTCCACATTGCTAAACTATAAAAAGTTTGCTACTTAATAGTAAGTAATCTCACCAGCTAGACCAGAGCTCCATCCAACATGTCTACGGACTCTCATTGCAGGTTGATGTGTTGGATCGAGCTCTAGTCTAGTTGGTGAGATTACTTACTATTTCTATTGAAAACTTTTGTCAGGGGAAGCCTGATGAGTGCAAGATTGCACAATTTCTTATTTGGTGAGCAATTTATAAAGATATTACAGGTTAATAATAAATATTTTTCTAAGTTTTTCAGTAGCATACATCATCAGAGGTACCTGTTGATCGCTACTGAAAGTAATTCCCGGTGACTACTTTCGTTATACCGGGTCCGCGTGACCATCGAGGATCCTGAAGAGATATGCCTGGCTCCGTTGCATAATCCGAGAAGGATTGGGCCATTGTGCTGTCTTTAACATGGAGTTGGTCACACACACTGGTGTACCTGTGTGCCCATCATGGGGAATTAAGACCAAACGATGTCTTGTTGGGAAGAGGTGAGAGTGCCCTTAAAGACTCTCGCTGTGCCCCTATGCACATATACCAACTCATAGGCATTGGGTTTCTCGGCGGATTGCAGATCGTGGATCTCACTGAGTCGATATACCTAATAATGAATTACTCTGATTGATGAATATAATATTATTATTTGAAGTTCCCCGTTAGGAGTAGGAGGGAATCTAGTTCCTAGATGTAAGCTAGTCTAAGTTAGAATTAAGCTAGTCTGTAAGTTGGTAACAAGAAATCATGTGCTTGGTCATGATTAAAAATAATAAATTTGAAAGACAAATGGCATGTTGCTCTTCACTGAAGTATGCTGTACCTTCTGGGCTTGCTCCACAAGTAAAGTTCAGTAAAAGGATGAAACAGGAGAGAAAGACAGGTGGGATGGAGTGGGGTAGAGAATGATTTTGTTTGATTTGAATGATTTTGAGTCTGTAAACATGATAAAAAAAGAAATAAAAGAAAAGTCAATAAGTGTACAGACAGTGGTTTTGGAAAAAGAGAGAGGTATGGGGATATCATACTTGTAATGTTTTACAAGGAAGACAAGGTTTTACATGCGTTCAAGGAGAGGCATGATATATCGTTTTTTTTTTTTGTTGTTGTTGTTTTTGTTTCATTTTTCGAATTTGTAATGCTTTACCATTAATGAACATTTGTATGTCTTTCAATGTAACAGTAATAATGAATAAGATAATGCAAACGTAATTTGCCAAACTACCAAAAAATAAAACTATATATATATATATATATATACAGAAGATTCAGAGGTGAGTGGTCTGTGGAATGTTTCATATGAAGATAAATTGAGGGTTGGATTGAAGAAGGTTGTTGATAGGAGAAAAAGAGGGGATATGATAGAAACATTTAAGTTGCTTAAAGGAGTTTATAGGATTGATGCAGGGGAAATTATTATTATTATTATTATTTGACACCTCCAGGGAATCCAAGGACTCATCGAGGAAGGGTACTTGCTATACAGCTCTGTCTCTGCCACTCAATCCATCTACTGCCAACCACCACCACTGGTATTTCCACAGACAATCACAAACATCCATGCCCATGGCGGGATTTGAACCCGCAGCCTTTTAGCTGGAGAGTGGATACAATATTTCAGCACTTGTCTAGAGGGACAAAGCCAAGGGGTCACACCTTGAAGTTGAATAAAGATGTGGTTAGTAGGGGTGTGAGGACTAGATTTTTTTGCTTGCAGAGTTGTGAATGAGTGGAATGGGTTGCCAGAGGCAGTTGTGAGTGTTTTTTCTATTAATTGGTTCAAGGAGAGGCATGATAGATTGTGTGGATAGTTTGGGTCTCCCTTGATGAGTCTTCAGACTTCATAGAGGTACCTGTACAATAATAATTAACACGTTCATGTAATTATTTTCAATTATCTTTGAAATATACAGTGTATTATCATCTAAATTAATCTTGTTTGCATATATCTTAGTCCTAGTCCTAAATTGGATTAATTTACGAATATATTTCAGATTAATCAAAAACACATTTACCCATGCGTGCACGCATACCCACACACACAGAACGTGTGTGTGTGAAGCTTATTAGCTTTCAATTTTGGAAACTCAAGATACAGTTGATTTGCGGTATCCACATTATGAGACAAACCTCTGTAAATTATAATATGTTATCTACACAACAAAACTGCAACTATAGAAGTACCCCCTTCTCGTCATTGGTATATCACAATCAGTGTTCATAGTGATGTCAAACGAGAGATCTCTCTCAAGCTAGGAAGATTATTAATTTCTTTCAGACCTTCCAGATGTGAAATGAAATTTAAACTCTGATGATAAACATGAGAATCCTCTGCCTCTTAACTGGTTGGTTGGAATGCAGATGTATTATTTGTTCCTGCAGGAGGAGTCGAATGCGATGCATGCCACTTAATTTCCTTCATATGCTTTTTGAACTTTGACACTCGTAAAATACATGCTTCAATCTAGCTTCAGCATAAGTTACAGAAAGGGTTCCTGTTCCTATAGAACCTTTACATCTTGATGTTAACTGGGAGGTTTCCTTATGCTGTCCCACGTGTTATATCCTTTTTCAATTGATAGCCTTTATATTTGGCCAAGCTACCAAACAGAATGGTGGTGTTGATTCCTAGATCCAGGACGTCGATAGCAAATTAAGTTTGTTTAGTGAGCACTTGGCTCGTCCATTATGGGCTGTTAGCAGTGTATTTCATACTTTTCTGTACAATGCAGTTTTGGGACATTTGTGTCTTGAAGATGTGTTTGTCATTTCGCAGCAAAAAAAACAAACAAAAAAGTCACGGCCGTTTCGATTAGGAAGGTTTCGATACTGGAATATCGGCTTCTCGATGAAGGTGTGCATTCCTCATGAACCATGGAGTGTTTAACATCATGATGGATGAACTTGTTTTGTATGATTTGTATTTTTATTTATTTATTTTTTTTTTTTGAAGTTCGAGTCCTCTAGGTGTCCCAAGCTTGGTGATCCATAATTCAGTATATGTCTGATCACCGTTTTGTATAGAACAGCTTGTTTTTCGTGCCTAGCCAGCTGCATCTGTTCAGTAACGAGTCAAGTTTTGCTATTGTTTTGTTTGCTTTTGAGCAGGCTTAATCTTCACGGGATGCAAAGCGGAGTCCTTTTTATCCCTAAGTATTGGCAACTGGTTGCCAGGGGATGAGGGTGGCAAACATGACTACATCGCCTTCGCGTTATGCCTGTTTCCTCGTAAAGAGGACAGCGACACTCTCGTCTGCATTAATGTTGATGCACCATTTTCTGAACCCTGCTGCTTTTCGGTTACCAATCATGGCCTTAGGGAAATATAGATAGAGCCACTATTGTGGTGGCTGACATCCCCACCTCCCCACATGGCCACCACCATGATCTGATTTCCTGTAGTTTCACACGAAGCTTCTGATTCTCAAGATAGGAACCGATAGGGTTGGTCAGGCCTAATGGGAGTTTGATGTCGATTAGTTTATAAAGTAGCCCTCTATGCCAACCCTTGTCAAATGCATTTTGCAATATCAAGAAAGAAGGTACTGGTGAGGTGACTCCAATTGTATCCCATGCTGATGTGTTCCACGACTCGCAAGATGCAGTGGATTGATTCTTAGGAAACCAAACAGCTCATTGGGTATGAGGTTTACTCCTCTTGATTTGCATTGTCAGTATCACTCATTCAGCAATCTTTCCTAGACAGGAGAGTAGGCTGAATGGGCAGTAGTTCTGAGAGAACTGCTTTGCTGTCCCCAGTTTTGGGATTGTCAGCTTCTTTTCAGCCATTGCATTAATGATTGCTACAAGGTACATAATGGCTTTGTGGGATAGTTCTTTGATGACATTTGTGGAAATCTCGTCTGGGTCCGGTGCTTTCTTGTTCTTTAGTTTCTTGACTCTCGTGTTTCAGTGGGTGATGTTGGGTGAGTATCATTAGGGATATTTGCGCATTTCAGGGAGCTGGCGTGAACTTCCTGGGAATCTAGGTCTGCATGCGTGCATGCATGTTATTTGGGCTGCATTGGTTTTTCTAAACTGCTGGCGAAAGCTGCTTTCTCGGCATCATAATTGATCAAAGCTGTTTCACTGTGAATTGGTGGGAGGGGTTTGTGGTCTGTTCTGAAAGCCTTTCTCAACTTCTACAGTGAGTGGTCCTCGGTGTTTAGGGACAACCGTTTTTTTTCCTGCTGTTCCAATCGTCCATCAGTGCTTGTCAGACTGGATAGGTGGCTGTGATGAGGGTTTGTCAGTCTTCAAAAGCCAGTGTCCTGGAATACGGGAGCCTGGCTCTATTCCTCTCACTAATGAGGTTCTTGATTTCTTCTGGGAGGATGTCAGTGTGTGAGCATGGAATTATGGAGGTAGCATCATTATCTAGTTTTTCCAGGTTGTGTATTGAAGTGTTAATCATCCTTTAGATTCTGTAGTTGCGACTGGGCCTATGAACTCGAGGAGTGTGTTAGGTAACTTTTGCCAGTTGATTACTGATTGATGGTTAGGAGTATTTTCCTGTTCTAAGCCGAACATAGGTCGTATACCGCATTCAGCCTGTATTAGTGAGCAGGGTCTAAAACGTGGAACATGTTGTCGTGCTATAATGTGCAAGTTTTTGAGATCTGACAACCACGATTTTCCTTGTGGTGGTGAAATCGTTGAGGGTTTTGCTGTTCCAATTAGTGGTACTGCTATTCCTGGCGTTTAAGTCGCCTGTTACTAGCACTGCTCGGTTCGTGTCTATTATCTCTAAGTGGTTTCAAGTAGCCGTTTGCTGGTAGAGTTGAACATGGAGTAGCTTTTCAGGCTGCCTGCCTGGCTATCTGGATTTCCACTTCTGTGATCTGAATGATCGGTTGAGGTTTTTTCGATTTCGCTGTGGTCAACGTTGATATATATATATATATATATATATATATATATATATATATATATATATATATATATATTCATTTTTTAAATTAACTGACTTAAACCCGAGAATTATAACACAATGACATTTATTTGAAAAAAACGCAACATGTTTCGTCAAAAATGACTTCTTCAGGCGATAAGAACATAGAAAGACAATAAAAGACACTTAAATTAACATTGACACACTCTAAAGCTATACAACTATAAAGCCATAATATTCGACTGTAAATTACAGTTATGAGCTTGAACTACAGTCCGAGTTAAAGTTCTATTGTTGTACACCTGTGCGTGTGTGGAATCACGCGATCTCCAGTATCTAATAGTAGAGTTGAAAGAGTCTGCCAAATTATAGCTAAGATTATTATTCATTTGAATAATAATCTTAGCTATAATTTTATTATATTATTCATTTATTATTATTATTATTCATTTGAATAATAATCTTAGCTATAATTTGGCAGACTCTTTCAACTCTACTAATTCAGTTAAGTCAGTTAATTTAAAAAATGAACATATCCCAACCCCGAGTTAATAGTACGTTTCATATATATATATATATACACACACATATACATACATACCCGTGCCACGACAGGCTTTGGGCCTGTTGTCGCAATATAAAACTTAGTTTTTGAGCCTTGGATTGTTTGCTGGCCAGAGAATGGTTTCGCTCAACATGATCGAGTCGGTCATGGCGCGTCGTAAATTCTTGAGCTCATCCATTTTGTGTCTTAGGCCGTTGGCATTCCAGAAAAATATCTGATTGGAAAAAGTCTTCTACGTTCGTTAACCATTATTGATTAGTGTGAGAATTGCTTGAATTTGTCTCAAACAAGTTTGGGGCTTCTTGTCTCGAGTTGAATTTGTAATGTCCATTAAGCATGTCTGTCAAAATGGACTCAACCTTCGCAGTTTTATTGGTGGACATCCAATAAAACTGCATGGTTTTGCTGCCCTTTTAGAACACTACCAGCACTTCTGAGTATGAGGCATGTGTTTGTGCAGGTTGTGGTGCATCTTCCGATTTTTCAGGGACAGATGCAGTAGAGTTTTTCTCTGTCTTGTTCTCAAGCTGAGCTTGGGTTGGTTATGCCAATTTCTTGGTAATCGTGTATATTCTCTATCCCCTTGGCAGATGGCAGGATGTAATCCACCACAATTGGCCCATTTTATCAGCTCTGTTCTCTATTCTTGTATGTAGTCGTTGCTTGAGTTTCCCACATTTGACACAGCGAAACTCAGCCTTACAACAGCGTTGAGAATGGCAAAAATTTGCAGTGGTGGCATGGGCGATTGGATGTCCTTTGGCGTATAGATTCCGGCTTAATAACTAGGTCACAGAGAGTCGTGAGGTCAAAGATCTCGTGCTGCTCTTAACTGATTTCGTCCTGCAATTTGTCTACACTCACCATGGGGTTTACTATGATAGGCTGCAGGTGTGCTGATCGATCGCCACTTAACGTATTTACTCGAATATAACTCGCCCTCGCGTATATCTCTCACCCCTGATTTTACTTTACGAAAAAAATAAGTCCGCGCGGTTAGCCTAGTGGCTGTGGGCTATGGCTGAGGAAGGTTCGATTCCCGTCAGTGACGTGAGGGGCTGAAAGACCTTCCTCAGCCATAGCCAAGTTAGCCGGTCTTGGGCATGGACAGTAGGGCTTTTTCCCCAGTTTATCCTAGGGTTTTTCATCCAGCAAAGAAAGGGGGTTCCGTAAGGGGCGGAACTTCCTTTCGAATCTTCAAAATTCGAGTCATCAGAATTGAAGGAGAACCGGCCTACCAGTCCGGAACTCGGGGGGAAAGAACCCCCTTTCGAGTCATCAGAATTCAAGGAGAACCGGCCTACCAGTCCGAAACTCGGGGAGTTGGGCGCCAGGGGGAACCCCCCTTACCAGTCTTCAAAATTAGTCATCAGAATTCAATGAGACCCGGGGGTTTAGCGCTGGGGGGGGGGGATGATCCCCTTTCGAGTCATCAGAATTCAAGGAGAACCAGCCTACCGATCTGGAACTCGGGGGGTTTGGGCGTCAGGGGGGAGGAGCCCCTAGTATTATATAAATACTAATGACTAACGATAAATACTAATTATAAACATCAATTTTGTTTTTTCCTGAAAAATTTTAGTTCCAAAAATCCCCGCATATATCTCGCTCCATGATTTTTTAACTTTAATTGTGGGGGGAAAAGTGCAAGTTGTATATTTCAGTAAATACGGTATTAGGTTGTGATGGATTCGGTGATATCAGGAAGCACAACCTTTATCGACGTAATTGATGTCCACCATCATAATGGCGTGATGGACGCCATAGAGATAGTTATGACAGCTCTGGAAGACTACTGCTCTTCCGGATGCTTTGGCCAGAGCGTAGTTGTTCATGAACCTAGTGGTACAGCCCCACTACTTCCAGTCTGTGGCTAGAATTCTTACCTCTGGGTGTTCTGGAAGACTACTGGGAAACGGGAGGACTAGCATCGATACTCCAGCGCTGTATTTGTTCCAGATACGGCGTACTTTTTTTGACTTAGTTCCCAGATGTCTCTAAAATGATGGAGATGTTTCTTGCAGAAAAAGAAGCCTGATGTTAAAGCAACTACAACATCTTCCACACATCCTGTTATTTGAATGGTGAGCAGAGCTCTCTTACGTTTAGGTAGGCGATATAGAAAGGAGGGATCATTTAGAATGTTATTTATGATGTTATTTCTGGTCTAGGATCTTCTATCTTAGTTGTTTGATGTAACTACTCAATGATTCTATTCATAATGGTGTACTCTCTCTCTCTCTCTCTCTCTCTCCCACTGCAGACCAACTTCTACTTTCTCACATCAGCTTGCGAGAAACGTAAACTCGTGTTTACCATTTTAGAACTTGAAACTTATTATTTTACCTTCTGATGTTTTATGTTTATGTTCATAATTCGAGAACTGGGAGCTGGTGAACTTCTTCATGCATTCTTTGATGGAGGGGGGGATATTCCATGCCCATCTGTGATTCTGAACTTGTTGTTATTTTGAATTGGCTTCGAGATTTTCTTATCATTTTTGGTAATGATTCTTTTTCTTTGTTACCGTGGATGGTTCCTTAGGTGAAGACAGTTTTTTTTTTTTTTAGGTGCAAGTAGTTCTGTGATTTCTCCCTCCTGCACTTCCATTTTCATTTCATCTGCAGGGGGAGAGGTGTGACTACACTTTGCAGATGCTTGCTGTTCTGGGATTCTTCTGTTGATTCGGGTGCTGACAAAATGGTTGTCATTGGTAGTCGATATTGATATTCCTGGTATGGAATATCAATATCGACTGCCGATGACGTGGCCTTTGTTACTTTTCCTAGGGCAGTCTGCGAGAAGGTCTTCTTTCCGCTAACTTTGGTGGTAATTTGTGGGAAATCCTCTTCACTGACAGTTGTCTGCACTTAAACAGATTGTTCTACAGGCGTCCCTGCTGGCCATCGAAGGTCCATATACATTATAGTGGTCCCAAAACAAAACGATAGATGGCAGCACCACTAGAAACGTGTAGCGAAGTGAATATTTCCCTATCTCACGATGTTAAACTTCTTATTGGACTATGGTTGTCAGACATTCTCGGTATAGGATTAACACATCATGGACTTACTGCAAAAACCCGTGAAATGCATTACTGTGCACTTTTTAGTTATTTATGTAGTCAATAAAATACTGATAAAAATCGACTACACTTTTACAACCTTAATAGTTCATATCCGAACAGTCCAAGCAGTCACAATTTATACAACCGAAACATTGTAAAATGCACTTGAATGTCTGTGTTAAAAGATAACAAATGCTTCTACAGTAAAAATTCGGTAAGTCCGATAAATGCTCTCGATGAATCATCTAAGCCATGGACGTCCTAAATAATAATTATTATTGTATTATTATTATTCAAAAAGTATGCTAAACACGAAATTATAATCTTTAACATAATCTATATTAATTATTTTTCATAACGTCTGTTCAAGTGTTTTTGATAATAATGTTAAAATGAGTCGAGTCTGCCCGAATAGTTTCAAAGGTTAACACCTTTAGAGATGATATCAAAGGAAAAGAAGAACATTTTACTTACATAAGGATAAACCAAGTTTCAATTGCTATTGTTGCTTTGTTAGTTTTTTTTTTTTTTTTTTTTTTTTGTTCTGGCTGGCCCAGTATCACTAACAATATCCGGCATCCGGTGAAGAAAGGCGGCTGATAAGTGCTGCCATCTCGTGCTCCCTAATCCTGACACCATATATTTATTGTTTGAGATAGTGCGATTTCTATGGTCGATTTTCTTGAGTTTACAGGACGAAAAACCTGAGTTTCTGGAGGGAAAAAAAAAAACCGCTTGCCCGTGCCATAAATCGACTAACTCCGGAACCGGTCGAAGAAAGACTTAGAAAATGTTTCTGTAGTCGGTGACTAGATTTGAACCTAGATCTTTCTTCGGGCGATTAAGCTCCCTAGAGCGCAAACGCCACTTCCACTGAGCTACAAATTAAGAAATACGGTGCTAGATTAATACTTATACCTTCTGGTAAAATAATAACTTCGTCTAAAACTTACATTCTGAAACAAAATAGTAGTTGCATATTAAAATAATCTTGCATTCAATCAGTGAATTTTATTTACTTTGATAAGGAACATCAATGGTGCCATGTGAGAACAGAGCGAAGTTTTGTTGGTTTTCATTTACAAGAAATGCTGATGTTATTAAACACGTATTTATTGTTACACAGTTATTTGATAAAACCAGATTCTTCAAGAAAAGTTTACAACTATTTCTATTTTATTTCATTTATTGCGTTTCGAGGTATCCAAATTTGTACTGGATCAAAAAGTATAGAGAAGGGTGTATAAATAAAAACTTTTTTTTGTGTGTGTGTGTGTGTGTGTGTGTGTGTGTGTGTGTGTGTGTGTGTGTGTGTGTGTGTGTGTGTGTGTGTGTGTGTGTTTCTAAAGATACGTTGATATTGGTATGAAAATGTTTAGGAAGGAATTCTCCACGCAGTTTGACAGATTTGAGAGTTTAAAGAAAGTTGAAGATTGATAGAAAAATTTCCCACAATGTCATTACGTTATTCCAGAAAAGATGCAATTCCAAACCGGCTGCAGAGATAACCTACAGAAGAGTTTTCTTTACCAGGCACAAGTAATCGTTTATCAGCAACAACAAAAGCTCCAGCTGTGTATAAAAATGTTAATGAAAAACATTTATAGAGAACATGATTACAGGCAGCATATTCAACGAAAAAAATAATGTTATCAGGCCGAAGCAACTGATACAGAAAGGGATCAAAAGAGAGGGAAAGAAAAAACATTTATGTGCTGTACAGTTAAACTCAATTCAGTCTTTCCAGTACCTTGTAGTGATGCGAGTTCTACGTATCGTAGTGTGAAAATCTGCATGTATAATTTCACTGTTGATGTGGTCTGTGAACCATATTATTACAATTGGATACGGCTGAATGGAAAGCGAGGAAGTACAGAAATAGGTTCGAGTTTGCTTAAATAAATACTGCAACTGAAACCTGGAATCAAACTTGATGTCCGCGGTGGTTACAATTGCAATCAAAAGGTTTCCGACATATTTCTATATTTGGTTCAAAATACTAATATGGAAACCACAGAAAATAAATTTTTGGAAAGTGGACACAGCTTCTTGAAAGCTGACAGAATATACGTTGTTATTGAAACGGTAAAAAAAAACACGTGTCCCCTGTACACTATCCTGGACTACTTAAATAATTTTAGAATAGATAGAAAGAAGCAAGAAAAAAAAAACTGCTTTTACAGCGTGTAACACATTTTTAGAGAACTCCAATTTATTAAAATGCGTAACAAAAAAAAAAAATTAAAAAAATAATAGCAATAATACTAAAACTAAAGCAGTGAATTAGCTGAAAGTGAAATGCTTTCGATATCAAAAATGCAAGCCTAAAACGCATCATCATCATCTGTCCAAAAAGTCACATTTTTGGCAAAAGTCGTCCGAGAAATCTGGAAAAAGTGATTTTAAAAGATCTGTATAGTCAAAAATGTTAAGAAAAGAACACTTTATAACCATGTCAAAAAAAAAAAAAATTCCTGTGGAATTCCAAGTGACAGCGAGAAAAAAAATAATAATAAACTAATCAGAACAAAAGCTTGTTCAAATATAATTTTTAAGTTTTAGTAAACATGCTTATAACAGTATATTACACCAATAAAGGAAGTTCATATTAGCATTTCATTGTATGCCAAAAGCATGTAAGTACAATCTCATTTATCCAAATATAAAATAAAAATAAACAAAAATTAACTGTCATTTTTGAAACATTGAAACATCGTGAAGTAATAAGTAATTTGCCCTAATAAGTTCTTTTAGTATCCGTATAGTTTTATTTGTTTATTTTTTTTGTTGTTGTTGTTTATTTCATTTACAATATTTCGTAACAAAACAAACCTTAAAAAGCAATTTCCTCAATATTTACATAATTGTACTGGCAGTAAGCCCACATCTTAAATATTAAGATTTATTAGCTCTTATATTTGCTTGTTACAAGAGCATCTTCGGAGAGCGTGCACTTGGAAACAGTCAAGCTTTATTCAAGCACAGGCACAACACGCGTCACTAGTACGGAGCCATTTCATTTACAACTGTATAAACGATTAACGTTCAAAAGAAGCAGCGAGCATTTTTAAAACGATCTTTGCCTTAACATCATGCATATTATAATCATGAACATTTATGTGATCACATCTCATAATTTAATATTCGTATGCAATCAAATGATCTTTCATTAGTCACAATTAATAATTTCATTAGTCACAATTATGAACACACTAATTATGATATTGGCAATATGCGGTGATCGCTTCCTAGAATTTTGCTCTGTAACGCTGCCTGAGGGATTGAAATTTGAACCGTGGATTTGAACCTCGCAGGTATTCAAGAAAAGGCAACTTAACTTACTCGAATTGACTTTTGTGTAGTATCTTCATTTGGTTCCAGTTAGCTCAATATCTGGTGTCGATAACATGGGATGAGAAGTCAGATTTGACGGATTGTAAGAATCTGATGTAATCTTTGTGTCGTTTAGCTTCGATTTTAGGTGACCTGCCAGTGTGGCCGAAACAGAACAAATGAAAAGGAAATACATTCACTGAACACACACCAAGTAAGGATAGAAGAGACAATTTTTCCAGTTTATTATTATTATTATTATTTTAAGGTAGTAAGAACATTGAATTTGTAAAGATTTTTTGGCGAATAATGATATGACATTAAAAGAAGCATTTTGTTGTGTGTATGTGTGTCAAGTAAAGACCTCGCCTCCACTTTCAAATTCATATTTTTTCATTTCGTTGTAGAGAGGCTGGCGAAATTATGAATTTAATGAAACAGAAACTTAGCTGGACAAGACTGTTTAGGATGGAGAGAGCAAACCACTGTGAACTACTATTGGGTGTAGGGGAATCTGTTCTTCGCACGATTTGTTTCCTTAGTGGGAGTGCATAAATGCACGAGAATTTAGTATGATGAATAAGCAATTTGTCAACAACGAATCTGAATTCACTGATAATTGTTGAGCGTATTTGATATCCAGTATGATATCCTGATAGCATCACTTTTGGAATCTGATAATAAGAATCTCGTTGTTCCGTTATGGAAAACGAAGAGTTTGTAATTCTGAGAAAAGGGGGAGGGGAGGGGTTCGATTGTTATAAAAACTTGCGCAACCTCATGGCCTCATTCGTGGTGGGAATTTGCTAATTACTTTTTTTACATAATTTTTTGTAGACTACGCTGAGGCAAAGCAAAATCTGGACCTTTCCATGAAGATATTTATCCATCGCGTGCTAACACATTCGCGACTGCTTGTTAATGCCCACAGGAGTTGAAGTCGAGCGTTCTTGCATTTGAATTGTTCCACTTTTTGAATTAATATTCACTTCAACACGCACCTATGGCCGAAACTTGCGTTGTAAGCATGTGAAGCATGACGTGTGTCCTCGTTTGAATGTCGCGTTATCATTTCTTAGTGCACTCTCCTTTATCTCTCTTACAGTTTTCGCCCTCGTAACAAGCGGCGAAATATAACAGTCAGTAAATCTAATTTTACGTGTTAAATATATCTCGTCTCATATTTCGTAAGTCGGTTCCACTCACTTGAGTCGACTGTTACAAAGTGTCCTATTTTTCTTTTCCCTTTCTTTCCCCCTATTCTTCGCTAGCAAGATATGTAAATACATGTCTTTCCAGGCTTGTGTTTTCTAAGAAAAATTTCTCTATTATCGAAGAAATAAATAAAATAAAAGAATTCCTTATTTCTCTACGATCTTCTGCTTTTCCTATATGCATTTTAAATTTAATATATAAAAATTCCATAAGTTTTCAAGAAAAACAAAGCGCATGTGGGGGATGGGGGGGGATTACACTTTCAACTAACTCGAAACTTCGGAGTTCTTTCTCTTCGAGACAGTGTTATAGACTTCTTTATAAGGGGCAGTCGATAATGAAAGGCGTGACGGTGTTGATTTGTGTTACTGGCAAGCTTCTATATTTTACCGAACTCGCTGCGAACGTGCGAGGAGAAGCAATGCCCTTGCGATTGCTCAAGAAAAGAGTTGTTGCAATACAGCTCACAACCGCTGCAGTTACCGGCAGGAGACGTTGGCATTGATAGTTTTTCTTTCAGCTGCAGTCATTAAAAGTAAATTCCTACACTCTGAATATCCTACAAAATCGTTTAAGTGTGAACACTTAATTCTCTGCTGCAGTGCAAAGTTTCTGCAGCAGCGAATTAGGTTATTTTGATTATAAAATTTTATACCATGTTACTATTACGCCATCTGTGACATTTTAATTAATGCAATAAAACGCTTACTCAAGTCAAATGCAATCATGAATATTTCGAAAATCGGCGACTGAAGTCCAGAGGAGTGCACTGCATTTTTATAGATCTGTAAGTCAGTTGCCAATATATATAAGGAAATAACTTCCATATTTGGACAATTTTCTTTCAGTTAACAGCATAACGGTTTGAATTAAGCTTCTGGAAAAGTTCTTGACCAATAAATAATAATAATAAATCAGTATTCTTTAAAGTGTGCTGTAGTAGTTATTGTGGAACTTATGAGATCGATTTGAATGCATGTCATCGGCTATGCTGCAGTCCCTAGACCCAAATTTTTGCAACATTCTTCGTAAAATACTGATGACTAATACGCATTAGCAAATCAGTAATCCTGGTGATATCTTCAGATATCTCTATAAAAAAAACACAGAGCGACGACGATGCAGAAAAAAACATTCCTTATGCGACGATCCATTAAATGCAGAGAGCCTTCCCTTCAGTGAAGCACCAAAGCATGCAGTTTGTACTTGGTCTCCCAAAATGCTCTAAAAAATATAAAAAAAAAAGTCAAGAAGCGAACGAACACTCTTTAAGTTTTTGGAAGGTGAAGAGCTCTATTGATCTGTATATTATTATTGCCACTACTGCTAACAGACCTTCGTGGGTTTAACGGACTTATCTTAAGAAGTCTCACTCAGCCAGCAACATACTGAATGTTAAACTCGTCCAAACTCACCATGTCCGCAATGCATCCCTACCACACTCCATGTAAAAAAAATCAACTTCTCCCTCCCATGTTCGTCATACTCTAATACAACTTTCTGGTATACCCTCTCGTTTCCCCATTTCGCTCTCTACTGTGTGTAATCCGTTCTGTATTCACCATGACTGTAATGATTCCAAGAGACGTTCTAATTCCCTGTCGCTATGGTCTTTCAGGTTTCCTGATTTCCTCTTTTCAATAGCTTATAACTTCTTCCACTTAATAAGTATAACTAATAATGAATATTTGGGTTGTCCTCTTCTTCTTTTCCCTTCTGTATTAATTCTGTAAAATTCCCACAAGAACTTATGTATCCTATCATTTCTTTTCATCTAACACACTTTTCTTTGATTTGCATGTCACTAAATTGAATTAAAGTAGGTTGGATGAACTGCTTTTTATAACCAACATTCCTTAGTCCAAACATTGACTTAGTCATTCCGTATGAACACTCTTGAGGGTTTCCTCATCATAAACCAATTGACCAAATTTTGGTTACCGAGTTTATGATGAGGATTTGGTCTTTGTATTGTGCTATAACCACCTCCTTATCTCAACCTCCTCCTCACCATAACGACAATGTAATGTGTAAGCTTCGCAGCACTTGTAATGAGTCCTTTGAATTTCCGACCATTGTCCCCAAATCTCGAATCACATGCACCTTCTAGTGAATGCTACTAATGAACTTGCTGCCGCTATTTTAATTTGCAGCGGCAGAATGACGAGTAATAAAAGAGGGGTGAAGTGAAAAACAATATGGTTTTATTACTTCCACCTTCCCTAGCAGTTTTGTCAGATTTGAAGTGAACATATGTTATCCACATTTCAACCAATTGCTTGTTGTTTATTGAGATTTTTATTGTTGAATGTTTTCCTCCTTCAACCAAGGCTCAATATATCTTCAGAAGTGCTAAGGAATACTTGGACAAAATGTATTGTGAGTTAACCCCAGTATTTATATATTTTTTCGGAAATTGCGCGAAGGAAAGATAAAAGCAAGCTGACAAATGAGTTGAAATGCTAACTCTCTTCAACCGAATTCAAAAATATGTGAAACTGCCATAACAGCATTCACTATATATATATATATATTAGTTTTAACACGTTTGCGAATTTTAACACTTTCCGTTGAATTTTATTGCTGCCGAGCGAACTCACACAATCTAGTTAATAACAATAGTTTTTAGTTAGATACTGTGTTTTCCGGTGCAACATATGGTTTTGCTTGAGTCTATATATACAGCATAGTTTCTGTATGAGGTGACATGTAATTTATTAATTAGTGTCGTTTTTATCCCAGTTGTCTCTAATTGCACTATTTGTTGAGAAATATATTACACAGGCTGCTTATACCTTATTCACTGACATAATAAAAGTACTTGTTTTTCTTGCCTCTGCAATATAGTGGCTATTGTGGGGGGTGCGTGTTGTTTACTGAGGGAGCAAGTTACTATCGCCCTGCTCTAAACGTGTTTCAGCTGTTTTCATTTGCGAGTTATATGCGAAACTTTTTAATTTCTTTTTTCGAAAAGTAAAATCAGGGGTGAGAGTTATATGAGAGTTATATGCGTAATTGAAATACCTTTCCCCGGTATTTCAATTACGGATAAGTACATTGGTACCTTCTTTAAAAGGAAAAATAGCTCGGATGACAGTGATAATACAAATCGAGTTTGTAATGACAGTTCGTGTGTAGTTTCTGAAGAGAAAGAGGTCTGCAACGAATCCACAGAATCACAGAATTCCCATCAGTTGCAACGTGATAATATTAATGCGCTTAACGAAAGGAAAGATTTGCTGACTTGCTGGACACTCGACCAGTGGATCGCATTCAAAGGTAAATACAATTGGTTAGTTTGTAGGAAGATTTTTCTGTTTTGTGACTTTTCTCCTTTTACAGTAATTATGCCTACATTATTGTGTTATTATTCAACAATTGTTTACGGTTTTGAATGTGTATATAAAGTCAATATCAACAGTCGCCTGATTACGAACGCGTGATGAAAGGGACCGGGAGGTTTGGAGCTTTCCCCGGATAATATTCAAAAGGTAAATACAATTGGTTATTTTGTATAGGGCCCCGAAACTTATTAGTTTAGAATTTAACCACTGGGAAAAGGTTTGTGTCCACCTCAAAACTCTGAAAAAGAATTTGGAAACATTTTCCGAATAACTTTTTATAAGACATTTCTGTGGTTTCACGATCCATTTCAGGCTTGCAGTCACGAGAACGACCTTTCGTTATCGAAAAAAGAGCAGCTAATTGAGCTTTCAAGTGACAGCGGGCTTAAAATGCAATTCCGTGATCGTGGTTTGGCTCGATTCTGGATCTCGCCTTCAGTGAGAAGTGAATTTCCCGAATTATCTTAAGAAGTCGAAAATCATCATGCAGTTTTCTAGAACCTATCTTTGAGAGAAAGGATTTTCATCACTCCTTCAAATAAAAAACAAAATGCAGAATTCGTCTTAGTGCGTATGCCGATCTTCGACTGAAGTTGACCAATATTGAGCCAGATATCCGGTAACTCTGCAAGGGCGAGAAGCTCATCCGTCTCATTAAAAGTAAATAGTAACATAATTATATCATATTATTTATTTGTTTAATAAAAATTAAAACTGTTTTAATTTTTATCCACAAAATTTAATTTTTTATCTATATATCCGGCCTAGTTGGCCGGATATAATACAGGGTGTTTCAAACAAAATATCCGATTTGAAAATTATATATTCGAAAATTGTAATTGTAATTGCACATTGAGCATTTGTAATTGTGATGAGTGAAACTTTAAGCCTTATTTCATACTTGGTAATTTATTTTGTAAATGTATCACATTTTCATTATTAAATATAATTATTTGAAATCGGGTCATTCTTTTTGAAACACCCTGTAGTATAATATTAATATCTTTTAAGATTTATAATATCTTTATTTAGCTTGTAAAAAATATTTGCGTACACCTTACCATTTTCTAAAATAATGCAAATATCTGAGAGTGACCTCTTAATTGCCCTAAATTTTGTTGATGATGTTGTGGCTCAATTAAATACTGTTCGTGAAACGCCAAAGTCTTCATTTAAAGATATTTACGATGAAGCATGAATAAAAGCCAATAGTTTTAATATTGACATTAAAAAGCCAAGAACTTCATAAAAACAAACATTAAGGTCGAATGTTCCAGCCGATTCTGTAGAAGAGTATTTTAGGAGAACAATTTCATTCCATTTATTGACCAAATATTGACTCAACTTCATGAACCTTTTACTCGGCCTGTAATATTTTGAAATATTTTTTTTTTTCTCTTCTACCGAATGGAAAAGATGCTCCAACAGCAAGTGCAATGGAAGATTTTCGTCAATTGTGTGAATTTTATGCCGGTGATTTGCCTTATACAAATCCAGCAATTTTGAACGCCGAATTCAAGTTGTGGTATAAGAAATTTGAAAAACCGTTTGCAATAGCTCCATGCAAAAATGCCGTTGATGCAGTTTCAAAGTGTGACAAAATGATATATCCTAACATCTATAACTTATTAAAAATATTTGCAACGCTTCCGGTAACAACATGCGTCAGTGAAAGGTCATTTTCTAACTTACGCTTTTTAAAAACCTATTTAAGATCTACCATGACACAATCACGATTGAACGGACTGGCTTTGCTCTATATACACAGAGAGAGAGAGAGAGAGAGAGAGATTAATGTAACCATGACTGATATAATTCAAGAGCTTTGTAAAAAGAAAAGAAAACTGGATTTTATTCTTTAAATAAATTTTTATAATCACCTAATGAATTTTCTTTAATGAATTTTATTGAATGAATCAAATTTAACGAATTTTAGTTGAACAGATAAAAATACTTTTAATGCAAATTCATTGTATTAAAAATATTTTTATCCGTTCAATTCTCCCTCCCCCCCCAAAATTAAATCCTGGGTGCGCCACTGATTAGGCCTAATTATTGTAGCTTTCTGGTTTTCTTCTATTATAAAGTAGCATTCTTACACACTATTTAACTTCCACATTATAATGCAGAAAGCATTATTTATCAACTTGTAGATCTGTAGAGATTATTATTATTAAATTTAGATCATTGAAAGAATATGCCATTAAACTTGAAGTTTCTTTTTAACTTGTTTTGAAGTTAAAAAAAAAAATAATAATAAGCCATGAAACCATTCAAACAAGCAATACTGTCGTGGATTAATATGCAAGCAAAAGAGGACTGGCTTAAAATCAAGTATAAAATATAGCTAAAATTGTTTTGCTCGCATTGACAGGATGATAAAGAAAGAAGAATAAGATTAAGTATGCGCTTGCAATAAATTCAGAAAAATCACCACATCTTAACAACAGAATTACATTTTCCGGTTTCTGTACGATTCTAATCGCGACCAGCGGAACCATTTTCTAGGCTTTTTTTTCGGCCGGTTCCCGAGTTAGTCGATCTCTGGCACATATAAGTAGCTTGTTTTTTCACAGAGACACGTTTTATTTCTTTGCTTCTTCTTCTCTTTTTTTTTTTTTTTAACTTCGCATCTTAAATAAAATAAAAAAATTTAAAAAATCGACCGTTAGTTCACTGATAGCTTGAGCTAACATATAATGAAGACTGAAAGAAGTCAGACTGGCTGCATATTTATCCTCAGAGAGCTCCTCTTACTCTCTTTAAAGAATAAAAAAGCATGAAATCTTAAAAAAAGAAAAAAAAACGAATACAAATAGTCGCCACTTTGGTCCTACCTCTAAAATCTTATTACCCATATCATTCCCGTTCCAGGCCCACAAAAAAAAAAAAAAGTATTGATTGATGTACTTTTGTGAATTAGACGAAATATCTAATAAATGTCCCTGTTTATGAAAGATACGCAGCAGCACTCCGGTTTCCTGGCGAATCCCGAGAAATAACCAGAAGAAAAAGAATGTCCCCAGCAAGGATCACCACCACCTTCTCAGGATTCTCGCCGGTGTTTTATGCCGATACAATTGACGATGCCTTCGTTGTTTTGACGTTTCGGTGCCAGTTAGTACGAAAGAGGTCACGTCTCGTCCAATATCGCAATACGACCTCAACTTCATTCATCAGCATTGCTCTAGTTTCATGAACAAGTTCCGTTAAACTGTCACCGCAGCTGTCGCCACTTCTTCGTGAGATCAAATGCTGCACTTCACACACTCGCCATTTCAGTATTTATTCAATAATCGAATAAAAGAGACAACCTCTTCTAACTATTACTTTAGCAGAAAGGGGGGGGTCTAGAGGAGAGGGGGTTGCGTCTGTCAAAAGGTCGTTTGCCCCCTGAACTTTTCGTTTCTACTTGACGAAAGTGTGGATAAGATTAAACGTTTTATCGACTACTGTAGATTCCATTATACCAAAAAGCTCCTCTAATACAAATTTTGTTCTCTCTCTCTCTCTCTCTCTGTGTGTGTGTGTGTGTGTGTGTGTGTGTGTGTGTGTGTGTGTGTGTGTGTGTGTGTGTGTGTGTGTGTGTGTGTGTGTGTGTGTGTGTGTGTGTGTGTGTGTGTGTGTGTGTGTACGTGCACTCACGGCGTAAAAGTAGCAGTTGCTGACACTATGATAGTATATCTATACAGCCTGATGATAGTAATTAGTTTTAAATTTCATTGTATGTTATGTTATTAATTCAAATCAGTCCGACTCGTTGTGATCTCCTCCATCTTGCTTTCACATAAACCATTCAGAATTTCACGTTTACTGAAAGAGCGGCTCCAATTTACTTTCTTCACGTGACTGTTCTAAACGAACAAGCGTGCTCGCGCGCGTGTGTGTCATATCGCTATTATAACACCGGATACAAGGCTGTATTTTCTAATTTAATTTTATCAGTCTGCTCTTCAAATAAAGGACGCAGCTGGCTGCAGTGGTAAACAAAGCAAAACCAGTCATTTAATTAAACTTCAGGATTTACGAGCATAACACTGACGCCTACCGCTTCCTTCTTCCCATTCAAATGAATTAATTAGTTAAAATTAATAAAATAACGGACCTGATTGAAGAACTTTCATTCTTATAATTTGCTGGTGTCGCTGTACTCAATTTTGATGGAATATACGTGAAGAATTATGTCTGTTGATTCGAAATCACTAAGCTGGGGATTTTCTTCACTGACACTATGATATATATAGCCTGGTGAGAGTAATTAGTTTTAAAATTTTATTATTGTATATTATATTGAAATGAAATTTCAATATAATATACAATAATGAAATTGAAATGAGATCCAACAGATTTCAACTCTCTAAGATGCAAAGAACCTTTCTAAGAGTTTCTCAACTGAAGATAAATTCTTCTGGGGGGGGGGGGGGTTCTTAAGCCGCAAAACAGGCAAACCGGTCAGAAGAATGCACTCCACTAACAAAGCATAGCCTTTTGCTTCGGCCATAATCATATACAACAATAGCTCTCAGATACAAACCTGAACAGTCTGTCCTAAATTCTCATTCTTATTTATGCAACTTCCGATCAGAAACTTGTCTTTTTCATGAGTCTGTGTAGGAACTCTTATGTCTTCACACCGTTGACCTACCACTTCGAAGAGGAGGAGGGAATGTCCTGTTGCTATACTTCCCTTCTATTTATACCGAATAAAACATAATTAACGTAACGCTCTTCCCTCACACATCGAGACTTGCAGTGTTTCCTACACGGCAGCTCACTTCTTTAGCGTCGTGTCACACTAAGCACTTTCCTCGAACGATCAGTCTGCATCTGTGTCACGTATCAAAGGCCTCTCGCGCTTAATCTCTGTCAAAATCTACATTTCTTTGTACATATATGTAAAACGCGGATGAAAATGACAGTCATACTAAACGCGCATTTCGCAACCTCATTCTTGTGACGTCACTGATTATTACAGAAATTGAAGTCTGAGAACTGTTTTGGCTTAATATGCTTAGAGAGTGAATACAAGCGCAGTGCGTGCGTGTGTGAGTGTCTACTGCTCAATGTATTAACAGCAGAGATAGCAAGCGCATGTAGAGCGCTCCTATTTGTTAAGACTCAATCTATGACTTGTTTAAGTTAAGGGATATTACATCCCATATCGTTTCTTAGCCGAATAAGAAACTCAAAGAGTTTCGTGCCGAATATAGTAGAAACTATATAAAGTTCGGTGATTCCAAGCGTAAGCAAATACCTGGATATTGCAGCAACTGACCCTAAAGGTAGTGCAAGCTGAGACAACTCATGTCTAAGGTGGAGCAAGCTCGGATCACTATTCTTGATATTTACCCATAATGTGAACGTAGCTCCTAGGAGCTGTATTTCTGTTCTACATTATGAGAGAAGGTCACTACCCAGACCGGTTTCAACATTTATTGAGATCTCATCAGTGAGTAGGTAGACCTAGTTAATATCAAGTTTGTAGCGAACAGAACTTACAACCCTTCTATGAGTATTGCTCCACCTTAGACATGAGTTGCCTCAGCTTGCACTACCTTTAGGGTCAGTTGCTGCAGTATCCAGGTATTTGCTTACGCTTGGAATCGCCGAACTTTATATAGTTTCTACTATATTCGGCATGAAACTCTTTGAGTTTCTTATTCGGCTAAGAAACGATATGGGATGTAATATCCCTTAACTTAAACAAGTTATATGTCGCCGAATTGAAGCCTTTGGCTCTTCATATATCTAATAATTTATCAGGACACCTCTCGGCAATACTCATAGAAGGGTTGTAAGTTCTGTTCGTTACAAACTTGATATTAACTAGGTCACGAAGCCCTGAAGAAGGAAACATTAAAAAATCAAAACCAGGTAACACAGCCTCATCAGAAGAATCAGATGCTGATGAAATGGAGACCAAAACAACAATACAGGAAGAGGCTGAAGAATTTTCTGTAGGAGAAATCAAACTAGTTATGGGTGAAAATATGTTTAAATATGGGTTTGCAATAATAAAGAAATGGAGAGGACCCATCGAATCCGCAGATAGTGTATTCTTAACAATGTACAGAGAAGATGGGCCAACGTTCCTCCTTCGGAAGGGAATTATAAGTATGAAATGGAAGGATATATATATCGAGGACATAGCCACGGCCGTGCCCAACCAGGTAACGGGTCATCTGGGCCTGACAGAGGTCGAGAGTAAGTACTTCTGCAGAACTTTGAGAAAGTTAACAGAATCAGAGATCAAAGAAGACACTGACTTGGTTGGACGTAAATACTTCCAAAGGTTTCGACAGATAGGAAAGTTGAGTTAGTTCACGCAGGAGGGGGTAAAAAAAAATCGCTTGCCCCAACAGGTTTATGATTATTAGTCCACAAAGGAGGGGGTAGACCTGAGAACTTCGCTTCCCGGGTTCAATACGGATCCCGCTATCGCAGTTTTTATTATTATTTATTTATTTTTTTTCAGTTGTAAGGCATAGTTTAAGAATAATCGACGTCTCCAGACACCTGGATTAATGTAATCTAAAGTTATGTTTTTCGGGTAAAGGGAAGTGTAAATTTTAAGTTATTTTTTTCCGAACAGGTGTAAGGAGATTATGTTTTACAGACCTTTTAGCCACAACCTCTGGGTTATACAGCTAAACAGGTTGACTGAGGCCTCTTTTTACCTCCTACTATCCTACTCTACCTTTCTTTAACTTCCCCTATTACTACCTGCTGACCCTCAGCGATCTTTATATTCCAAAGGCCGATGATGAAAGACATGAACTCCCATTCTACCTACTCACTGATGAGACCTCAATAAATGTTGAAACCGGTCTGGGTAGTGACCTTCTCTCATAATGTAGAACAGAAATACAGCTCCTAGGAGCTAAGTTCACATTATGGGTAAATATCAAGAATAGTGATCGGAGCTTGCTCCACCTTAGACATGAGTTGCCTCAGCTTGCACTACCTTTAGGGTCAGTTGCTGCAATATCCAGGTATTTGCTTACGCTTGGAATCGCCGAACTTTATATAGTTTCTACTATCTACTATATTCAGCATGAAACTCTTTGAGTTTCTTATTCGGCTGAGAAACGATATGGGATGTAATATCCCTTAACTTAAACAAGTCATATGTCGCCGAATTGAAGCCTTTGGCTCTTCATATATCTAATAATCAATCTATGACTCTTCTCAATCTTATATTTAAATTATGATTTGAGAATTAAAGAAGAGCATAAATATCAAGTGTTGTACTTCTCCATGAAATAAATCCTTGCAGCATGTGAAGAGAAATCTGTGTTGGTATAGTTGAGGAGGAAGAGGAGAAATGAAAGAAGGTATTGGGCGGGGAATAGTATGAATTATAGGTGGAGATTCAGAGATTTTTATTAATAAGGTCTAGCACCTTTTGTCTGCTTGTATATGTTATAATATGACTTCCCATTACTTCAACCTTAATATCTCTCCCAGGTCTGGTTCCACTAATGAGACCTCAATAAAGGTCGAAACCGGTCTGGGTAGTGGCCCTTCCCATTATGCATTGCATTATACACGTCCGAAAAGGTGTGCTTTGCATTATGGAATACATACTAAAGCAAGTGATATGAAGTCATTAGCCTTTATATACAAGTATCTCAGACGTGAATATATTTCACGCGACAAAATTTCGTTTTGCTTACTTGGGAAAAATATTAAATCCAAGTATAAAATTTCTTGGTATCTTTAACAGCTCAGTGGATGTGGCATTTGCACACCACGGCGCTTGACCGCACGAAGGAAGACTTTGTTTCGAATCTAGTCATCGACTAGAGGAAATTTTTCTAAGCCGTTTTTTCGACCGGTTCCCGAGTTAGTCAATCTCTGGCACGGGCAAGTGGGTTTTTTCTCCCAGAAACTCGAGTTTTTCTCTCCGTAAACTCAAGAAAATCGACCGTAGAACCACATAATTTCAGACATTAAATATGTGTTAGGGTTAGGGACCATGAGATGGCGACACTTGTTGAGCCGTCTCTCTTCATTGTGTGCCGCTTAATTAGTGATAGCCTTGGGCCATCTATCTCTGATTTGCTGCCAGTGGAGATCAAACTGCCCACTCAGTCTCCAAAAGTTAGATAGGACTAAAAGGCCTCACCTACTTCCTATACGAGAATAAAAAGGCGTTAGCTGGTTTTTATATATATATACAGGGTGTTCGGGATAAATTTGACAGTTTCGTAAGGAAAAAGAAAATCTTCTTTGTATCTATTAAATTTAATGAATTGACAAAAAAACATTACAGGCAGAGTTAATTACAATACTATCAACAAGATTTACTCAAAATAACCACCATTAGCATCGATCACAGCTTCAATTCTGCTTCGGAACCTCGAACAAGCTGATGCTACAGTCTCCCTGGGAAGGGCCGCAAAAACTGTTTTAATTTTATCCATTAACTGGGCTTTTGTATTACTGGAAGTGCGATTGGTGTCTTTTTCAACTGCGCCCCATACAAAATAATCCATGGGGTTAAGGTCTGGGGAGTTTGGAGGCCAAACATTTGGACTGGTGAAGTCGTAGAAATTTTCAGACAACCATTTTTGACTTTTCCCAGAGGTGTGGCAAGGGGCCGAATCCTGCTGCCATACATACGGCCTACCATTGGCTACCCTTGTTATCCAGGGCTTGACTACAGTTAGCAACTCCACGAACAAAGCCCGAATTCCAATGCCAGGGTTCTTCAACACCTGTTCCTGCAGATTTGCGAGGAATTCTGCTGTACGAACGCAATCAGATCGTCTGCTAGGGATCTTTCTTCTTGCTACATCCTCGTAGTCACCATTGCAAGTCTCTAGTTCATGCCTGATTGTTTTTACTGTATTCAGGGAGCATTGGGCAGCAGTCGTAATATCCTTATTTTGATGGCGGGCACGAATCATCATGATACAAGTTATTCTCTTCCATGATTCAGGTGGGTTCCAGCTATCCATCCTTTCTGATATCTTGTATATGAATGAAGAAGGGTCCAAACTTTTAAATGAAGAGAAGTGTGTGTTAATACATGTAACTTACGGAAAAATATAATTAATTATAAATATGTCAAATTTATCCCGAACACCCTGTATATATATATATATATATATATATATGAGGGTAGTCTGAAAAGTTCTCGGCCTCGCCCATAGATAGCAACACTATCGGCAAGAAGTTGATACATCTGTCACAAGCACCCATGTGAAATCGCAAGTCAGTCTATCAAGTAGTTTTATACAGCTGTCCGAAATGTTTGTCTGTATCCCTTGAAAATTGAGTGTTGTATGGTTATAAAATTCTTTGTAAAAGAAGGTGTACCGCCAAAAGAAATTCATTCGAAGTTCATAAAAGTTTATGGGCACTCTTCTCCTTCGTTTTCGACAATTAAGAAATGGGTTGCCGAGTTTAAACGTGGCCGTACCAGCCTTGAAGATGATCCACTTGAAGGACGTCCAAAAAGTGTAACAACACCAGAAATCATTGATCAAGTGCACGGGTATGGTACTCGATGACCGGCGAGTCAAAGTGCGTGAAATTACTGAGACTATAAGCATTTCAAAAGAACGTGTAGGATATATTTTGCATGAAGAATTGCAAATGAAAAAACTTTGCGCAAGATGGGTGCTGCGCTTACTCACAGCAGATCAAAAACGCACTCGCATGAAAATCTCTGAACAGTGCTTGCAGCATTTCAACAAGAATAAAACTAATTTTGTGCGTCGATTTATTACTATGGATGAGACTTGGATTCATCATTATACATCAGAATCCAAACAGCAGTCAAAACAGTGGATAGAAGCTGGTTGTTCAGCACCAAAGAAGTCAAAGTCGGTTCCATCAGCAGAAAAGGTCATGCCATTGGTCTTTTGGGATGGTAAAGGCATTTTGTTTATTAATTATCTTGAAAAGGGTAAAACAATAACCGGGGATTATTATTCCGATCTTTTAACCAGATAGGACGAAAACATTCGTGAGAAAAAACGCGGTTTGCAGAAGGAAAAAAAATCATCTTTCATCAGGACAATGCATCTGCCCTCAAAGGTGTTTTCAGACCACCCTCGTAGCTTCTAGGAACTCATATTAACAAATAAGAATTACTTAAAGTTAAAAGGCCTCGTTTAATTCTTTGAGGGATAAAGACATTAGTGGGATAAAATATTTTCTTCCAATCTCCTTGTTTCGTATATATTACATTGTATCTTTTTACTCTTCAGATGATTTCCTTTTCTTTCATAGATTAATGTTTATTAGTTTTTCCTATTTATGACATGTATTACATTTATTACACTCATTTTAAATCTGCACAAAAACAGAACCAAAATGCTCAATGATACTAATTACTTGTCACTCATGCAATCGCTGCTTTTAAATTGTCGATAATACGAAAGTGTTCAACAATCGCCAAATGGATCAATAACGTATCATTCTAGAAAATTGCTATACTGCTCAGTTTATTAACTAGAGCCCTACCAGTCATTTACCAGTGATTTAGTGATGTGTACAGTTCATTTGCTAATAAATAAATAATAAAAATAAACAAACAAATAAATAATAATAATAATAAACAAACAAATAAATAATAATAATAATAAATAAATAATAAAAATAAACAAACAAATAAATAATAATAATAATAATAATAATAATAAATAAATAATAAAAATAATCAAACAAATAAATAAATAAATCAAAATCAAAATCAACTAACGCCTTTTTATTCCCTAATAGGGAGTAGGCGAGGCCTTTATACTCTATCTAGCTTTTGGAGACTGAGTGGGCAGTTCAATCTCCACCGGTAGCCAATCAGAGATAATAAATAAAAATAATAAAAATAAATAAAATAATAAAAACAAATAAATAAGTAAATAATAAACATAAATAAATAATAAAAATAAATAAAATAAAATAGTGGATATACGTAGAAACTTCGAAAGCATCAAAATTTTGACCGGAAAGCTTATGAGAATACAATCCTCAAAACATCGGAGTTGTCGTAGCTTGCACTACTTAAAAGAACAAGCACTGCCTAAGGGTTCGTATATTTGCCTTTAAAATAAATACTGTACACAAAGAAACAAATAAATGAATGAATAAAATAGAAGTGTCAAATTGTTGTGATCACGAATATTGCCACTATGTGCAAGAATGAGCTTTTCAAAATGAGCTTTTTATTAATTACTGTGTATGGCATACCTTACATGGTTACATACTGAGATTTTTTGTGAGCTATGTTTTTTTTTTTTTTTTTTTTTGAAAATTCAGTAAAACAAGTGAGGAATAATTCGTAGAAATCGGTTAAGCACTGCACATCTGTAGGATGTCTTTTTTGCTTCCTTTCACCCCTCCTAAGACTTAACACTGCTTTTGCCTAATTGTGCCGAAATCGTCCGGAGATTCTGAAAACATATGAAATTCCAAATTTGGTCGAAAACAGTTAAACAATAGGGCTTATCAATTTTCTATTTCATATTTACTCGAAATCAGTTTAACTTTGCAACCTGCAGAGCTAAGAATCCGTTGTTCGCTATTTTCGGAATGCGTAGTTCTATTTTATTTAATAGCAGGTCCTAATTAGCCTTGTAGTAAGAGCAACCAGTTGCTCGCTGTAGTATTTGGTTTAAGCGATAGTGTGGTGCATTTCATAGGGGACAGCTTGCTTTATCAGCTTGACGATTACAACAAACATACTCGTGTGATTCACGTTCATTTAAGTGGATGTACCGTAGTTCGCTCCTGATTGTTTATACAATGCCCATGTTTCCGATAAGAAAGTGTGTATTTTGAGGAGGCGGAGAATTTTCAGATTTGATATCATAAGCAGCTCGAGAGAAGCTGCTGAAAGAAGCACCAGCCGGCATGCCGTTTGTTTGAAGCGTGTTTTTTTTTATTTTTTATCTTCTTAACTTCCTGTTTAAATTCATTTCCTTGATAAGAATAATAAACAGTTCGGCAAGATGAAAGCGGACATTTCCTCCAATATTAAGCGAGTGTTTGGGCCGTTTTAACTAATAAAGAATAAGACTTTTTTTTAATATACATTTCTTGTTTGTGTGTTCAATGCTGTTTAAGCGACCACATCACCTGAGATTAGCTGCGCTAACACATTCCTGGATGCTAACAACGTCAAGTTCTTTCCGAATATCCTCATATTTAATATGATATTGCCATTGATGCCATCTGTTCATGCCTCCTAATCTTTCTCAGGACTCTCATATCTGCGGTCTCTAGTCTTTGGTCAAGTGATTTGCTTCTGACCCAGCTCTGAGATCCATAAGTTAAAACTGGTTTAAAAACTGTCTTTTATACAGCTAATTTAGTGTTCCGACTAATTTCTCTCTTATTCCATATAATTTTTTTATTGACTTCCTATCATGCCAGCTTTGTTGATTCTGTTGTCTATTTCCATATTTAATTTACCATCTTCACTAAAAATCGTGCCTAAGTAGCTGAAATGTTTTACTTGTTCTATATGTTCTCCGTTCGCAATGCAGTTGACATTTTCAATATTTTTGCCTATTTTCATGGTCTTTGTGATGTTATTGCTGACCTTCATACCATATCTATTACAACAGTTATCCAATTTAGTCAGGGAATCTTGCAAACTTGTAGCGGATATATTTAGAAGTATAACATCAACCACATAAAGCAAAGAGCTGACATTAACATCTCCAATTTTGATATCAGGTTTTGTACTACTTTCCTTCATAATGTGATCCATATGGATAATGAATAATAGTGGGGATAACGTACATCCTTGTCTGACACTAGATTTAACATTAAATCATCTTCCTGTACTTCCTTCAATTCAAACTGCTGACTTACATCTCAAATAAAGACTGAGTATTGTTTGATATAATTCCCATTAACACCATACAACTGTAACGTTTTGAATAGCTTCTGTCTTGGCACCTTGTCATATGCCTTTTCCAGCTCTACGAAACTTAAATACTGATCTTTGTTATATTCCTATGATTTCTCAATTATTTGTAGTAAAGTGAATATCTGATCCTGACAGCCTGTATTTGAGCTGAATCCAGCTTGTTCTTCACCAAGCTTTTCTACAATCCTTCTCAACCGTTTCTCAAGTATACTGGCATACTTACCAGGAATACTCAGTATTCCTGGTAAGTATGGTATGGGGATCTATGAGAGCTCTACTCCAATCAGCTAGAATTCGTCCCTCTGTCCAGGCCCTCTGAACTATGCAGTGCAGCCACTGTAAGACTTTTATACCACCTTACTTCAGCATTTCTGGTCGAATATCATCAACTGATATACGAATACATCCTGCTGCCTTTCCACATTTCAAGTCTTTGATGGTTTTTTTCCTACTTCAAGTACCGAAATGTATTTTGATTGCATGCCTGGTCAGTGTTTATTACCACTGTGCTGTCACTGATTGTTTCATTTAGCAATTTTTCGAAGTAATTACTCCATTCAAGGATATCCTTTTCACCAGTTTTCATTTCACCTTTATCATCTCTAATTCCTTTTACAGCACTCTTTCTTCCATTTCTGAGATTTATCAACGGTCTCCAGATTATTTTGCCACCTTATTGATATTTATTTTCCATGTTCTTACCAAAGTCTTTCCATGACTTTTGTTTGGCTAGGTTTACACAGTGTTTAACTTTCTTACATTTGTCTCTGTATTCTCTAAGAGTAAAAGCTGACTTATTTGCCAGAAACTTTTGATATACTTTTTTCTTTTCTTTCACTAACAACTTCCTGTGTCCACCATTGAGTTCTGATTTTTCTACCGACAACCTAACCGCATAATTCTCTGGCTGAATCAATCAATGTTTTCTTCAAGTCTGCCAGTGCAACTCCAAGTTTTGGTTCCTGTTCTCAAACTCTTTCATTCTTTCTTCAATAATGTTCGTGCACTTCAGTCTGCAGTTCACATCTGAGAGCTGTTCAACTTTTATTCACCTTAAAACTTTCTTACATGTTATTCTTTTCAATATGAAATTCAATTTTATCCTGCTCAAGACTAAATAGTGATCACTTCCAATTTCAAATCCTCTGTACACTCTAGTGTCCTGCACCAGGGAGAAAACATCACTATCAACAATAACATAGTCAATGAGACTTTTCTTATTCCTTGCCTCTTCTCTCCATGTGAATTTGTGCACACTTTTATGTTGGATCATGGTGTTAGTAATAACCAGTCCATGTCCTGAGCAGAAATCCAACAGATATTTGCTATTATTATTAGCTTTGCTATTTTCTACAAATTTTCCCAAAATATTTTTGTATATCTGACAATCATTTCCTACTCTGCTATTTAGATCCCCAACAAGGACCAACTTTTCCTTTTTTATTGTGTCAGGTGCTTTCTCTAAAGCCTTAAATTTTTTTCCAATTCTACCTTAGTAAAATCTTCTGTGGGACCATAGGCAGAAATAAGTCTCATTGTGCAGTTCCTCATTCTGATATTTACCCACATCACTCTACTTGATATTATTTGCCATTCAAGAAGATTAGCCTCGTATTTAGTGTTGAATACTATGTTTCCTTGATTATCATTGCGTGAGTATACCATTCTGTATTTATTGCTCAGAAAATCTCACCAGTGTTTTTTTTTTTTTGTTTTTGTTTCACTCATCCCTATTATGTCGATCTGGTACTTATCCAGTTCCTCAGTTAGCTCCTATTAATTATGTGATAATTATAATACCTTAATTGCACATATATCAGAATTGTGTACACACGACTACAACCATTAATGATAGCAATAAATATATGAACCAATGGGTATCTAGTATAAAACTCTTAGAAGTCTGATTATACTCAAACGATACTTAAGAGCAGGGGCGCGCCGGCCATTTGTGCAATGTGTGCGACGCACACAGGCGCCAGGATAGTAAAGGCGTCAAAGAGGAGAAAATACTTTTAAAAAATGTTTTTTAAAAGTGTTTTTTTATTGGAGGTGGGGTAGGGGGCACCACTTATAGTTTTGCACACAGGCGCCGGACACTACTGGCGTGCTACTGGGTATAGAGGTTCCAACTAAAGTTTTGCACACAGGCACCGGACACTACTGGCGCGCCCTGCTTAAGACATCTTCATAAAAGTCAAACATTGTCTTCGAAAGATGTGAAAAATATGTTAAATGTATTACTATGATTATGGTACCTACCACATGTATACATATGCAGTATATACAGTATATGTAATGTAAATTGATATGGTTATATATGAAATGTATATATATATATATATATATATATATTTATTGTAAATATACATAGATATATCTGTACTTGTATGCAATAAATACACACGCACACACACACACGCACGCACGCACGCACGCACACACACACGCACGCACGCGCGCGCACACACACACACACACACACACACACACACACACACACACACACACACACACACACACACACACACACACACACACACACACACGAGAAGTGTCAAGAAACGCTGGTTTACATTCATAACACTTTTCAACTACACCTTGAGAAGTTGCAATAAATGACACAGAGGATTATGCATATAACATTAATAACTATTAGTCCTACACCTTGTTTACATCAAACAAAAGAGGAGGTGGCATAATGGCATTTATCAAGGAAAAATACAGTGTGACTGAAAAACGTTCGAACATGCGGAAACACTAATATGGGAAATCACAAATAACAACAAGCATAGGGTCAAATACACGATAGACATAATATTGCTTAAAATGTAAGTCATTTTTGACAATAACATGACAATAAAATACTGCTATCCAAACGACACTCAATCGGAATAAGAGGGCATACCTGGTTTAGGAATTATCTCGCATATAGAACGCAAGTAACAAAAATAGGCACATATCAGAGCCGGAGAATAAAAATACAGCACTGAACCCCTCAAGAAGCAACATTATCACCCACACAGTTCAACATATACATAAATTACATTCAAAACCTGACTTTACAAAGCTAAATATATATATCAATAAGCAGACGACACAGCACTACTAACAGTCCACACAGACACAAACATTGCACTCTCCAAATCACAACATGACCAAAACAAAATAACCAGCTACTCTCTCACAATTTACTTATAACAAACAACACCAAAACGCATATGATAATTATAAAGAACCCTAGAATTATCCATCCTGCACCACTAACAATATATAGTCGCACCCACCATTGCATTAACCATGGATGCTGCCACTGTTCCGAAATCATACCGTACCACACTAAATACCTCGGTACTACGCACTATTGGTGGAAATCTCTTCGAAGCAAAAGATATGATGCCGACCAAAGTAAAAAAAAAACTTATATATCATGGAATTTGTGAAACATTACTGATATTACTGTCTACGCCAGGGGTGGGCAAATTGCAGGCTCCCAAAGCTACTCTGTGCGGCTCCCAAGACAATATTGATTTTCATTGCCATTTTTCTAAACTTTTATATAATAATCTATAGTAATATAGTATGTACCAATATTAGAATATTTTATTTCGTAAGTACTTTAAAGATAAGTAAAATACAGATATTTTGAAACTTTACATTTTTAGCTTTTATATGGTACCGGCCAAACGGGTTGTTAATGTGGATTTTATTATCGTATTTGGTTGGTAAAACGTGTTTCGAATTTTATGGCCTGAGTCTCTCCCGCCAAAATTAGTTCCAAAAGTGACTACTATGATCACTGTTTTACCCGCCGCCTCTATTGCCTGGACTCTGCTATCATCACTCTTCATGCAGTACACACAAGTTACGCGCTTGTGGTGGTAGCGGAACATAACTAGTGAATTTTAGTGTAGATAAGTACTTTTCTGATTAATAAATACTTAAGATTGATTTAAGTGAAAGTTATAAAATCCTTGTTTAATATGACTGAGCAACAGAAGAGTATAAAACGGAAATACAAACAACTGAAACAATACAAAGGATTGTTTCGATAAACGTAGAAACACTTTATAATGATTTTGAGAATAGGTTTGAGAAATTAAAAAAGTTAAAGGCATGTTTTGAATTTATTGTGAATCCTTTTGTGATTGATGTCACCAACGATGGATGTCCTATTGCACCTTTTACCGTGGATGTTGCTTCAACAGAGACAGAGTTTATTGTGCTGGTGGAAGATGTGGGTTTGAAGCTAGTACATAAAAGCTCATCTGTAACCGACTTTTGGAAACAAATCCCAGAAGCATAATAAGTTTAACAAATTTCAAACAAATCCCAGAAGCAAAGTATCCCAATCGTCAAAAAACTGGCTTCCGACTACTTTCTGTTTTTGAGACAACTTACTGCTGTGAATCTCTCTCTCTCTCTCTCTCTCTCTCTCTCTTCTCTGTAATGAAATTCGTCAAGTCAGAACATCGTGCTATCCTCACTAACATGCACTTCACCGAGCTTCTTAGAACAGCTTTGACATTCTACCAGCCATATTTTAAACTATTAACTGGCACAAATGAAGAATCAATCAAAGCCTTCAATGACTAGAGATTAACCATATTCTTATTTGTTGAGTAGGACTACTATATAGTTGTATTTTTTATTTATAAATATAATTTTAAAATAATATTTTCTGCGGCTCATGGACTATTATTATATGCGGCTCTTTTTACTGAAGAACTTGCCACCCCTGGTCTATGCAAACACATCAAACAATCCCTTATCGAATTTATAAAAACTTCACCGAAGAATCATTTCAACGGTGCTTTGGAGACCCAATACACACCTGGAAATAACTGAACCCGTAATGACGAAACACAAAATCCTGAGTATAAAGAATCTAAGACACCATGTACACTATTTCAACAACGCTTACCACAATAATAGAGAAATGTACCGCATAACCAGACCAAACAAAACCTGCTTCACAACCAGGCATTATAGAAATGTATATGGAGCAGCAATGAAGGAGTATCTTATACCCACATCACTCAACTACTTGCTGGCCTGGTTGGCCGAGTGGTTAGAGTATCCGCTTTGCAGCCAAAAAGATGCAGGTTCGAATCCCGCAGTGGGCATGGATGTTTGTGATTGTCTGTGAAAATCTATCGGTGGAAGTGGGCGATAGATGGCGTTGGTGTAGATGATGATGACGGTAGTTGCGATAGATGGTGGTAGTTGAGTGGCGGAGACACAGTTGTAAAAAAAGTTCCCTCCCTCGATGAGTCTCCTGGAGGTGTCATGTAATAATAATAATAATAATAATAATAATATAAGGTAAAACATCTGAACCGTCACAGAACATTAAAAGCCAACAATGGAAATTGTATCAGCACACTTAGAACTGCAACAGTTTCCATCATCTCACATAAAACATATTAAACACTAACAAACGCTAAAGAAAAAGGGGGAAAAAAAAGTTAATCCCACTGACTTCACAGAAACTAAATCAATCTTCGAAGTTACTCTGCCTCATCATTCATCATCCATTTATTGCGTATATAACGCACATTCCTATCCCTTATGTGCATGGCATTAGTGAACGTATAGCAAAAGTTTTAAACCCATTGAATATTTTTGTTGTCTTTTGACCTTTCAAAAAAATCTCCACCTTTCTCACTTCTCCAAAGGACAAGCTTCCACATCTTAGTTATCCAAGTATTTACCAGATTCCTTGCTCTTGTGCATTATCTTATTTCGGACAAACAGGAAGATCTGCCTCTATTCGGCTAGAAGAACACCAATCTTATATTGAATACTTTAAACCCGAAAAGTCTGGACTTGCAGAACATGCCATTTTCACTAGACACAGAGTTAATAGGGGAAAGACAAGAGTTCTTCACAAAAGTCGGTTCCTCATGGAATGGCTTTATAAAGAAACATGTAAAACTCTACTTCACTCTCTGAACTTAAACAGATCCGATGGTTTACGTCTATCCCCGTTATGGGAGATAGTACTTTATAAATCAGCTAATCTTTCCTAACTTTTTATCGTATATATATATATATATATATATATATATATATATATATATATATATATATATATATATATATATATATATATATATATATATATATATATATATATATATATATATATTTATTTATTTATTTATTTATTTATTTATTTATTTATTTATTTATTTATTTTATTATTTTATTATATTATATTAGTTAGGAAATTTATTGATCTTTTTAATTATCTTACATTATCTGTTTAGGTGGCGCCCTTTGGAATTCTCAGTTATTGTTCAGTCAGCTTTATAAATGTACTGAAGATGCCTGCGATACACAGGCGAAATTTATACAATTAAATAATATTTTACATGAGTTATTTTGTTATTATATTTTTGAATTCATTAGTTTTTCTTTATACAAAAAATTCAATATAATCTTCATTGTTAATACTAGAAGAACATGTGTTATAAATACATAATATAGAGGCAAAAAAAGTATTATTAAAATTTTTAATTGAAATCCAATGTAGAAAATGAACCACACATATGCAGCACTTAGTGCTGAATTTTGTAAAATTATAAGTTGGAATGTCACTCAAGATATGTTAAATATTTCAGAAATCAATAAAAAAATATAAAAAAAACCAAACCTAGAAACCAAACGTAAAAATTATTATTATTATTATTATTATTATTATTATTTAATAATAAAAAAACAATAAATAATAACCAACTAGTGTCATCCTCAGATAAGCTTACATATAAGCTTCGAGGATGAAAGCAGAGAAATTAGTTCTCATCCAAGATGTATCATATGTAACCAAATGCATGTAATGCATGTATCACATGTAAACCAATGTATGTAATGTAAGTATCATATGTAAACAAATGTAAGTAATGTATCATATGTAAACAAATGTAAGTAATGTATCATATGTAAACAAATGTAAGTAATGTATCATATGTAAACAAATGGAAGTAATGTATCACATGTAATCAAATGTATGTAATGTATCATATGTAATCAAATGTATGTAATGTATGTAATAACTGTAACAAAAGTATGCAATATAGAGTGATTATATCCATTGATATTGTATATAGAGTGTAAAATTTCAAAGAAACATCTGTAATAATCATCATTATGAATATTATAATAATATACGTTGTAAACAGTAATTGTTATTATTATTATTTTAAAAAAAATATGTACGAGAAAGTATTTTTTATGCATAATTGTGTTCCTATAATGTATGTAATTTATCTGAGAAATAATAAAAATGTTAAAATATGGAAAATGTTAAATTATTAATATTATTATTATTATAAATCTATATAAAACCTAATTTAAAAAAAATAGATTTATTTTCAGAAATTTTAAGTTGTGTATCTATGAATATTCTATAATAAATTTTGTCGCTGTCATAAGAAAAACAACAACAATAAAAAAAAATTCAGTGAAAGAAAATAACCACTTTAAGGAATATAGCAATTTTGTCAATGAATGCATTCATTGAGAGTCAACACAATTTAATAATAATAATAATAATAATAATAATAATAATAATAATAATAATAATAAAAGATATCTCTGAACTCTGCCAAAAAGTCGGTTTTTTTAAACAATATTAAGAACAGTTGGTAGAAGAAAATCAGAATTTATTGTTTAAGATCTTGAATAGTTCGCATACATTACAACACTTGTTTAGAAAAGTAAAAATAAAATGATCTCACATAACAGTGACGCTGAACCAATCATGACTGTGCTAGTAAATTTTATACATCTTGCCAGTGGCATAGCAAGGGGGGAGGACACGCCTCGAGCGGCACTTTGCGTTTAAGAAATCTTGCCAAACTCTCTATAGAACAGAAACTGAGTGATGAGATTGACTTCATCGACGATTATGGTAACGGAAAAGCAAGAAAAATAACATTTTAGGATGTTGGAATTAAAGTTTTACTTCAAAATAAACATATAGTGTTTTGATTTATTTCCCTATACGTCGTTTTTACTTTTTGTTATATTTTTGGTGTGTATTGAGAGGGGCCTGCAAACTCAGGGATCGCCCCGGGCGGCAACAGCTCTAGCTATGCCACTGCATCTTGCCTAAGAAAGAAGAGAATACCAAAAAGCTCAAATAATGTTGTCCAACAAGACGAGGTGGCCGAATGGTTAAAGCGATGGACTGCTAATCCATTGGCAGCTAATCCATCATCCAGAGAGAGAGAGAAGGTGGGAAAAAGTAATCAAATGCAGCAAGAAGTTTAGAATAAAAATATCACAATATTTTGCCGGCAAAGGTTGGTCGATTGGTGGAGCCTTTGCTACTAATGGATCAGTTAAATAAGTTTGAGCGCGGTTAGTAGTTGGAAGGGGACCAATCGTTCGATGCTGTTGGCACACTCTCCCTTGATGAGTCTTTGGACTACCTGGAGGCGTTTAATAATAATAAATAATAATATTATAGTTTTTAAAAAGGAAGATAGAAAAAATATTAAAACGCACCGCCTAGTCAACATCCTTTCAATAATTTATGATTTTTTTTTTTTTTTTGCCAGCCATTAGAACAAGCAAAATCGGAGTAAAACTACAGCATTAATTTCATAGTGGGGTGTTGTTACAGACCTGGTGGATCGGTTGCTAGTGATGAAGAAATGCATCACCAAATAGAAAAGATGAGCGCGAAAAGAGTAACCATAATAGGAGACTTTAATTATCCAAATATTGATTGGATAGCAGTAAAATTTTATGAGAAGAATGAAAATGCATTTTTTGAGTTGTTGCGGGACAACTTCATCAAGCAGCATGTCAGAGAAGGAACTCGAGAGCAATGAGTGTTATTTGATTATAGTGTCAGAGGGCGTTTCAGTTAAAGACGTAACTATTCTACCTCGAGTTGGTGACAGTGATCATGCAGTACTCACTTGGAAAGTGACTAAATTTATGAATGTTCCATTCAGAAAAGGATACATGCTGAACTTCAAAGCAGGAAATTATGACCAACTGAGGAGTATACTGAGGTTCAGTAGAATGGGATCGGTTCATGGATGGGAAGAATATCGACAGGGCATGGGAAGCATTTAAACAATACTTAAATGACGCGATATCAGAATGTGTCCCAAGAGTTCGAAGAATAAAGAGAGTAGGTGTCAAATGGATGTGTAATTAATCTTATTAAGCTAGAGATTCCTAAGAAAAGGACGATATGGAAGGAATACCGTGTGCATAAGGATGATGTCCGTTATGAAAATTATAAGCAGGCAGGCTAGAATAGTTATACGGAACTGTTGTACGGAAATCAAAGCCTGAGTATGAAAAGAAATTGGCTTTGTATAATAAAGACAAGCCACAAGAATTCTATCTATATGCTGCAAGTCAAAGAAATGATATGAAAGAATAACTTCTAAATGCAGATTGCAAGTCAAAGAAATGATATGAAAGAATAACTTCTAAATGCAGATTGCGTGAGGATTACAGATGCAGAAGAGGTTGTTCAACTAATGAGTGCCCATTTTATTAAAAGCTATCAACCTGGTGTACATGACATTGAGCTCACTGCTACCTCTTCACTGGATGAAGAAACGCAGGTGTATGAGGACGAGGTACTGGAGCTGTTGCACAAATTGAATAAGAATTCAGCAACAGGGACTGATGGAATATTAGTAAGTGTACTAAAAGAGTGTTCAACTGAAGTGGGTATTCCTTGACCAGGCTGTTTAATGAGTCTCGGAACAGGAAATATTCTGTAGGAATAGAAGGAATGTACAGTAATTCCATTGCGCAAGGTTGTGCAAAGACCGATGTATCGAACTATCGACCAATTAGTATCTCAGGAATGCTGGTGAAGATTTTGGAAAAATTGGTCAGGGCTTGCATTCACAAATGGGTTGACAGTGAATCTCTACTTTGCAATGAACAACATGGATTTACTAAGGGAAGATCATGTTTCAGCAACTTACTCACATTCAGTAAAAATATTGTCATTGGGCTAGACAAGGGATATGGATACACAATGATACTTTTGAATTTTGTAAAGGCTTTTCACAGAATACAGCATAATAAACTGTTGCATAAATCGGATAAAATGTGTTTGGATTATAGAATATTACCATGGATAAAGGATGGCTGACTGACAGATATCAAAAAGTGGTAGACGGGGGATATGAGTCTGTGAGATTTAATGTAACCAGTGGTCTACCACAAGGATCAGTGTTTGGTCCACTGTTATTCAATCTCTACATGAATGATATTGGGAAGCATTTGACAAGCAACATACAGCTATTTCCTGATGATATAAAAAAGTAGGTAGGGTAATCAGGAGTACTGATGATATCAGCACCTGCAGAATGATTTAAATAGGCTGGAATTATGGGCATGGGAAAATGGGTATCAGTTGAATGTCAGTAAATGTCAAGTCATTCACTTCGGCGTGTTAAATATTCAATATCGTATTATATTGGATTATGCTTGAAGAAACTGATGAGGCTAGGGATCGTGGATTGTTAGTAGATGGGAAGTTGAAGTTCAGTGTCCATGTGGCATAGATTGCAAATACAAACTCAAAAGATAATTGCAATGTTGAAACGAACGTTCCAATGTAGAGATAAGGATGTCATTTTGCCTCTTTACATGGCCTTGATAAGACTTCACTTGGACTATTGTGAGCAAGTCTGGTCTCCTGGTTTCCATTGTGATCTTGATATATTGGAGAGAGAGTAAAAAGGAGAGTGTTAAAATGATATCAGGATCGTGGAATACTGATTATGAAGACAGATTGAGAATTTGTAGACTGCAGACACTATTAAACAGTAGAAAGAGGGGTGATATGATTGAGACTTCCAAACTTTTGAAAGGGTCATACAGGATTTCAATTGATGGAATTTTTCAATTTATGAGGGTGGCGAAAGGAAAAGAGGGCATCCTTGGAAGCTGAGAATGAAGGCCACTAAGAAGGGGGTTAGGAATGCGTGATTGGAATGGATTGCCATTGGAGGTTTTGAATGCAAGCAGTGTGAATGAATTCAAGATATATGATAGCTGGTGTGTGTGGTACGTGACCTCCCCTCGATGAGTCACTGACGCTCTGGAGGTCTCTCTTAATAATAATAATAATAATAATAATAATAATAATAATAATAAGAAGAAGAAGAAGAAGAAGAAGAAGAAGAAGATAAATCATTGCAAACACACACGAATTCCAAAATACTTCAGATCTCCCTTTTATTGATTTTGAAATGGCAGTTGATGTATTCTCAAGGTTAGCTATTTTAGAAGCCCTAATTTTCTAAGCCTAATAAAAGGCTTAAAAAACACAAATTGGATGCTCTTCTTCGATTTCAACGATCAAGAAGGTGCAGAAGCCCAGGTATTTGCCATTAGTAATGACCCCTTCCAATTTCCCGATACACTCGATTTCTTCCTAAAGCTCCAATTTCAAATATACGGTGGGTGTCAGTTCTCCTCTTGGTAACTCAGATCGCGACCTCATACGTCTCTTTTGCCACAAAACCTTCGCCCACTAGGAAGGAACGTCCGTGCCCTCCCTTACGGAAATAGGAGGATGTCCGTGAACTCTATTGCTCCTTCCCATGGTCTGAATAATGCTTCAGTTCTCCTAATTCAAACGTTTGCTGAGTCTAAAATACAGAAATAATTCTCCTAAGAATGAAGGCCCACATTCCTCCAAATTCATAGCCACATCCCAAGCTTTTGTTCTGAAAACAACTGTAAAAGAATCATCACCAAATCTAAATCAGACTTTGAAAGGAATAAATGCTGTTAATTCGCTTTCCGCCCAAATTGTATTCGCTCCTTCTGGTCCCTTCCTAAGACTATTCAGAAAAATCTTTGCCCACCTATGTCACATCCGAATGGTACTGTAGTCACCTTACCTAAAGACAAGGCTAACATCACTCTTGTCTTCCAATTCTTGCATTAATGACTGGGGAAAATTTCCCTCCACTTTACCAAGAACCTCTCTCTCTCTCGCTCTCACTTCATGTCACCCATAGACTTCCCAGACAGAAAATAAATCCTTAATTTCCTGAACACAAACAAAGCATCTTGTACTGATGATATCCTGACTGTTGTCTTAAAAACGTATGTCACAGAACTAATACCTATCCTGTATTTCCTCTTCAATCTATCATATTCAACTGCATTTATCCTACAATGAGGAACAGGCCCATCCCAAACAAAGATGATAAAAGACAACCAACAAACTAGTGTCCAATTCGTCTCACTTCGACAACCAACTATTCAAACACCTAGAGACGGAGCAATTGATCAGTGACATTGCTTGTCATGGTGAATGATTTCCTCTTCGCCACTAATCTAGGAGTACCTCAGCAGTGCTTTTTTCTGAAAAAAAAGGTGCTTGTACTCACCATGAAGATGTTATTACAGCAACTTCCACACTTTTAATATATTCTCCGATATAAACCACGTCGTCTCTAGATCGCTTCTTGCTTTTGGTATCAACTGCAGAATGACGACCCAGGAACATCAGTCCAGAAGTTGTTCGTACAAGCAGATATGACTTAGATGAAGTTACTATAAGATTCATCTGAACGACATCTCCCTTTCACATTCACTGGGAGATATTGCAATTGTGCCCAAAGTGTGCATTAGAGGAAGTAGTATGTCCAAGATTTTATTTTCTTGAAGATATTCACGGTAACCACTAACTGCTTCTCTTTCATTTAAGGAAATTTGATGGTAACGTTTAATTTCAGCTTAACCAAATGTCAGATGCTTCTCAGGATTTTCTGGCCAATACTTGGAATGAAAAATCGTAGCACATTCAGGCAAATCAGCATCATCTCCTTCAAGCAGACGCTTTCCAACAGCTTCTTTCAGACTTTTATAGAAAAGAGATGAACTTATTGCAGGACTGTGTCTTTCATTTTTGTGGATCTCAATCCCTTTGAACTTCATGTTCTTCTGAACTTGAAGAGAAATACTGTAGTACCGACCAGGATTTTCAATTCTTCTTCAAAAAGTTGAACTATATTCTTTATCTTCCTGTCTGCTTTGTACAAGTCAATATTTCTCTCTTGTAAATCTAGACTTAGTTCACTAAGTTCTTGGAAAGCATCACACATAGGCCCAAATCAAGAACAAACTCACATGATATTATTTTTCTTAAAAGGCCCTAATAGAGAAATCGATCTGTTTTGCTTCTTCTGCTGTCTTCTTTTGCCTCCAGAACGTGATGGACAACGGCTTCAAAGTCTTGCCACACTGCAGAAACAGTGCAAAAGTTAAATGCAACCCAGCGACTGCTTGAAATTCTGCCAATTTTAAGAAGTTGAAGTTCTAGAGTCGCTGCACATTCCTGTAGTTCCCTAGCATTCTTAGGTGAAGCATGATAAGTCACATAAAGTTTGCCCATGAAACTTTTAAAGCGATTCACTTCTGGCACATTATTCTCTGTGTCACTAATAGACAATTCAAGGCGAGGCTAGCACAATACCAGAAAATAACACTAGGAAACTTCTCTTGCATGGATCTCCTTACACCATTACGCACACCAAACATCACAGCTGCACCATCACATATTACAGACAATAAATACTCCTTTAAGTAATCTTCAGATAATCCCAAACACTCAAGATGACTAATTAAAGAGTTTAGAATTCCTCTAGCAGTCTTAGAATTCCTCTAGCATGATAATTCGATCAAATCTAGGAAAACACTCACAGGAGCCAAAAGTTCAGAAAGAATTACACGAACAATAACAATCAATATTGTTGTGTTACTCACAGTTGTCGATTCATCAATAAGTAACGATATTTTGTTCTTGGAGTTCACTATATTGTTTATTAATGTTTTTCTTATTTCATTTGCGATATTGTTCACAATGTTCATGCAAGCATTTGCAGAATGAAGAATATATCCCATGGCTAGGTCATGAAGTTCCTGTAAGTATATTTCGTGTTGAAAGTTGTTAAATAATTGATTTTTCCTCGTAACTTTATAAGTAATTCGAAACACTTTTCTTGTTACGTCTTTATTATGCGACAATATATTTAGGAAAACTTTCTCTAATGTTTCCTTTTTTGCTTCAGATTTTTTTTTTTTTTGCACGTTTTGTGCACTGCACTCTCTTTATGATCGTAAATCTTTTTTCTTACTGACATTAACTGTTTTGGAGATTCTTCAAAATGACTGATCTTACCATTTCCCCACTCCACTGAAATTTTCTTTCCCTTGTATTTTTCGACAGCAAGACTTCCGACATTATGACACACTTTACAGCCCAACATTTTATTACTGACATACAGCCACTCGTTTCTCTCGCAGAAGCCATTTTTCTGCAAAAGATTCCAACAATTGGGTCAATCATTATCATAATCTGCTTCCCTTTGACCACGTGGATCTTCGGTCCTGGTTTCGTGATCCTCTTCACCAAGTGTATTTTCGGTGTTAGTTTTCTGTTTTACATGATCACAAGTAGATTCAACAATTTTTGCTTCTTCAGCTTTCTTTTTTTACTTATTGGCATAGAGTAACTACTTATTTTACTCATTTTGAACAATGATTGCACTGATCTAACTTAAATTAATTCAAAACTCATGTGAGCACCTGCCTGTTTGCAGAGTGAATATAGAACTGATAATGGAAACAATCGGTAGTGAACACAACTTCTTGTTTCCGGTTGCGTACCAACCTATGAAACAGGAAAGCAAGGTACCAACTTATGGGTAATCAAAACTGAAAATTCAATTCCTGAACACAGTACCATCTACCGGAATATTTATTATTATTATTATTATTATTATTATTATTATTATTATTATTATTATTATTATTATTATTATTATTATTACGGGCGAATCAAAGGAATCCTTAGACTCATCGAGGGAGTCACTAAACATCATATCCATCACAATTCTTTGACATTCACACAGTATCTCTCATACTTTGCCTTAAACTCATTCACTGTCACAGCACCCACACCAGACTCAGGCAGCTTATTGTACTCATTCACCACCACTCTCCAAGTAAAAAACCAAGCTCTAACACCCTTACTAACCACACTCTTGCACAGCTTCCATGGATGTCCCCTAGTTCTACCATTACCAGTCCTGTTCTCAAAAATATCCTCTGAATTAATCCTATAGACACCTTCAGTAAATTCAATGTCTCAATCATATCCCCTGTTTTCCGCCTATCAACCAATTTCTGCAACCCACAAATCTTCAAGCTATTTTCATAAGGTTCATTCCATACACCTGCTATCATCTTGTTACTCACCTCTGGATCTTCTCAACCTCCTTCCCATCAAGAAGAAACCTCGGTGACCAGATATGGGCAAAGTAATTCTCTCTGCTCGATTTGGAATCTAATCATTTGGATGCTGAAGTATTCTTAAGCATCCAAATGATTTGATGAGCTAATTTAGCCACTTTTGAGATGTGCCCCCTAAACTTCAACTCCCTATCCACCAACACTCCTAAGTCCCTGGCCTCATAAATCTCCTGGAGTACAGATCCACCAATGTGACATACGGCTGCGAATATAATCACCCCAAAATGCATAACCTTACATTTTCCCACATTAAATTGACATTCATTCTCCTTAGCCCAGACCACCAATCTATTCACATCATCCTGCAAAATTTTGACATCTTCTGCATTCACTATTGCCATACCCAACTTAGCGTCATCAGCGAACAAATGAACTGTTCCTCTCAGATCCTTTCCAATATCATTAATGAACAAATTAAATAGCAGTGGTCCAAGAACAGAAACAGAACCCTGCAGCACACCACTCGTCACAGGCCGTCTTTTGAGTCTACTCCTGACTAAACTACTCTCTGCTATCTCTCCATCAACCATCCTCCTATCCATCTCACGAACCCTATATCCATTCCCATATTTTGCAGTTTACGGATTAGACTTCCATGTGGTATCCTGTGAAAGGCCTTAGCCATGTCCAGCAGTATCACTGTAAACCCATTACCCTTACCCAATTCAGCCGTCACTGTGTTATAAAACCTAAGCAAGTTACTGACATGATCCACCCTTCACAAAGCCATGCTGTCCCCTGTACAGTATCTCATTTTCATCAATCCATTTCTGTATTTTTTTCCCTTAACTCCTTTCTCCAAGATCTTGATAACGACTCCTGATATGCTGATCGGTCGGTAATTTGCAACAGTAGTCTTGGATCCTCCTTTAGGCAGTGGAACTATTTCACCTCTTTTCACCCCTTCGGGACTAAACCAGACCCGAGACTCAGATTAAACAATAAAGTCAAGGGGCACTGATAATTCTTTAGCTGCTTCACGTAAGACTCGTGCTGATATACCATCCAATTCTAATATTTATAATACATTTTGCCGTCAATAAATCGCAAATTTTTAAAAACTTAAGAAAAACGATGCCTGTACTGCTTACCGTAGCGTACCGCCAGAAAATAAAACACCGATCTCAGAGTTCTGTTTTTCATGCACTCTCATTCTTTGTTATATAAATGACCTACTCTCACAGATTTCCAATCCTATCCTTGCCTTTGCTGATGAATTTATACACTAAATTCCTTCTTTTCTTTGACAAACCTTGTAGTGCTAAAGTATTTGAATCTTCAGGATCCACCACGATCAATGTCCAAACTCCACTCTTCCAGCTATATCTTAAAGAGACAAGAACAATCTTATAGATTTGAATGATGCCAAAACTTATTCCTGTCTGATCTCTCGCAAGAAAGAGCTCGCATCCCTCAGTAATATTCAAATATCCAAATTTGATTAGATTTCCCTTCTTGGTCTAATCTATACCTCTGACATTTTCTAGCACAACTACAGCTTATGCAGCCGTCAAAAACTTGGTGTACTTTTTCGCACAAGCTACTACTTCACTCCTGCTAAAGCTATACAAATCCCAAATCCTCTCGTCCATGAAATACTACTCCCATATTTGGGAGGAGTGTTCTCTAAGATTGCAGGATTCTATCCAGGAAAGTGGTCTGGTCAATGAATGATACCTCTCTCACATATCTAGTTCAGTCCCTCTCTCACAGATGTTCAGTTTCTGCCTTGTGCCTTTTCAACAAATATTTCACAGAGAGTTATCTTCTGAATTGGCCACTATTGTGCCCATAGTCGTTAGTTTTTGATTTGGACAAAATTATTAGAACAAGAGCCACTGCTTACAAACACCTTTTACAGTCCATCTTGAAACTCATCGAACCAACCTCCGTGCTGCTCTGTCTATTCCATGTACTTCTGTTCTTTAAACAGCTTTCCCCATTCAAAAAAAGATAAAGACACTCCTTCCTTCTATTCTCGTGCCCATACATGGCACTCGTCTGTTATACACTGAGCTAAGTTTGCATTATGAAGGCCCACCTAATAACGCGTTGGTCCGCTTTTCTGTGCAATCATAGCATGCAGATACCTAGGGACAGGTTCCATAAGGTGTCGAACACTGCCATACGTAACTCAACCCATGTAAACGGCAGTAATTCCGTCAGTTCACGTTCGTTCCGTGGGATTATAGCATATATCACTCATGATGTTGGGTTAAAATCAGGGAAAAAAGAGGAGATAAAGGTGTTGGTTGAGCATGAAGGATTATCAGGTATACTGTTAGGAAAGGAAACAGTTTGCAAAAGATTGTTATTACCGACATCGAATATCTCTACGTCTATGTGGAATTAGAGAAAAGCAGCTATTCTCAGTTATGAATATTCAACTCCCAATGAAAAACGATCTTATGTTTGGGTATTTGGACTCCAGTTCATCAGTATTCTCAGAAAAGCTGTGGAAAATACCAGCGCAGTTATTACAGTTTGTAGAGTAATAGAGATATCAAATCATTGCTACTAAATAGGAAAATTTGGAAGAAATTTTGAACTACAACTACAACAAATCATAAAGGGGGAACTGAACGTGACAAGGAATGTAAAACTTCAAAAAAGTACATATTCTGCAGACCGTAGAATATGCTGAATAGGACTTCTTCAGAGTGTAGTTAAAAAATATAAGGCGGACAGCAACAGTTGCAGACGATAGTTAAATCCTTGACTAACTGCAGGCGTCGGGTAATAGTAATAATAAATAGTAGTAATAGTAATGTTGTGGTGGTAGGTCTCTGTGTAACCCTATGGATATATGGAAATTTGCTTCGATAGCACTAGATTTCAGAAGAAATATTATTATAGGTTCCATTCTATTCGCAACTAGAGGAACATACTTTTTTCAGGCCTTTTCAAGGAGTTCACGAATTAACTCATCTTTGGCACAGGAAAAATAGTTATTTCCCCTGAAAACTCAGGTTATTAACCACCCAACTTAAGAAAATCAACCATAGGACTCATAATATTTTTGGACAAGAATATTTATATTTTTGGGGTTTAGAAGATTGCAGAAGTTGTCAACTGTCCTCTCTGAATTCCTATGAAATCATTGTAGCTGAGCTTTCATTTCGAGCTGAGCTATCAGTGATAGACAAGGATGGATACTAGCGCTAAAGTATAAAAATTCTAGTACTCCCTATGAATAATAAGACGTATTAGATAGATTCATCAATGGAAAAGATTTTAAACACATAATTTTATAAACTAATCTACCAAAAGTTAGGACTAAAAGATCCGAGGAATTCATAGACTAGAACCTGAACTATTCAACTCCTCGCTGTTAAATCTAGTCGTAAATTTTGCTAAGAAATCTGGAAGTTCAGCATATCATACATCTCAACAACAAATTTGGAAACTCCAAACAATGACTTCTTAGTTCCAGCAAACTGCCTCATAATAAGCGCCTCATAAATCACACTTCACATTTTGAATACTAAGAGTGAAAAGTTATTTTCTAATATCTTCATTTTAAATATTATTCTACTATTTCTGTAATCTGTTCGCTCCCATAATTTTATCAGAATTCTCATATCTGCGGTTTCTAGCCTTTGAACAATTGCTTTATTTCTGATCCAACTCTCTGATCTATAACTTATGCCTGGTTTGAATACTTTCTTGTATACCGTTTGTTTCCTATGTTGGCTAATTTCTTTCTCCTTTTTCCATACAGTTTTATTCAACCCTTGCCCTGCCTTACCAGCTTTTTTTTTAACTTTAACTAAATTTAACTAATTTTGATGTGAAATTTGTTGCAGCTGTTATTTGATTTAGTCAGAGAATCCTGGAGACATATTCTTGATGAGTTCAGAAGTACAGCATCATTTGCATAAGAGCAAAGAGCTAAGTTTGACACCTATGATTCTAATTTCAGGTTTAATGCCATTTTCTTTCATAATGCTGACCATATACATGATGAATAAACGTGCATTCTTGTCTTACCCTGATTTTGCATCAAACTATCTTCTTGTGTTACTTGTATTCTAACTGCTGACTTAAATATAGACTGTATCTTGCTTCGTATAATGCTTCATTTATATCGCATCATTGTGGTATTTGAAAAGCTTTTCTCCAGGCATCTTTTCGTAGGCCCTTTCCATATGTACAAAACTTAAGTGCAGATCCTTGTCACATCCTGATGAATTCTGAACTGTTTGTCATAAAATAAAAATCTGATTTTGACAACTTCTATTTCGCCTCAATCCAGCTTGCTTTTCTTCCAAGTTTCTCTTCCACATTATTTCTCAACCTCTCTTCCAGCATGCTTGCATAAATCTTACCTGGAGTTCTTAGTAGAGAAATTGCTCTATAATTCTCACATTCAGCTTTATATCCTTATTTTAATATATGGGAACTATTATATCTCTATTCCAGTCGTCTGGAATTCGACATTCTGACCAGGCTTTGAATATACTGAATTAATCTGCAAATCACTTATGTACTCATGTTTGCATTCCTCTTGAAAATTTTCTACTGTTGTTTTGTAATTTGATCTTTCGTTTAACAGTCTTTCAAAATAATTTAACCCAGACATCGAGTACATCCTTATCTTCAGTTTTTAAGTCATGTTTATTGTCTGCGATTCCTTTTATTTACTCATTTCTTTATTTCTGAGCTTTTTTAAGAGGATTCAGAACATTTTGCCACCTTCTTAAATATTTATTTTCTAAATTCTTACCGAAGTCTTCCAATGACCCTTATTTAGCTACTTTAATGCATAGATTAGTTTTGCAGCATTTTCTCTGTGTTTTACGGCATCTGCCAACTTGTTCACTAGGAACTTTCAGTATACTTTCTTCTTTTCCAGGGATGCTTCTATATTATTATTATTATTATTATTATTATTATTATTATTATTATTATTATTATTATTATTATTATTATTATTATTATTATTATTACAGGAAACTCTAAGGGTCATTAGACTCATTGAGGGAGGCCCTAACATCACGTCAAGAACAACTATTCAACATTCACACAGTATCTATCATACCTCGCCTTGAACTCATTCTCTGTCATGGCACCCACAACAGACTCTGGCAGCTTATTCCACTCATACACTCTCCAAGTAAAAAACCTTTCTCTAACACCCTTGCTAACCACACTCTTGCCCAGTTTCCATGGATGGCCAATAGTCCTCCCACCACTAGTCCTGTCCTCAAAAATATCCTCTGAATTAATCTTATAGAAACCTTCAGTGATTTGAATGTCTCAATCATATCACCCCTTTCCTGCCTATTAACCAATTTCGGCAACCCACAATTCTTCAACCTATTCTCATAAAATTCATTCCATAGACCTGTTATCATCTTGGTCACTTGCCTCTGGATCCTCTCCACCTTCTCCCCTTCATGAAGAAACCTTGGACCCCAAATCTGGACACAGTACTCAAGATGGGGTCTTATCAAGGCTCGATACAGAGGAACAATAACTTGCTTGTCTCTGCTCATCAAAATATTCTTCGGTAACCAAGTGATTTGATGAGCCGATTTAGCCACATTTGCAATGTACCCCCTAAACTTCAACTCCTTATCTATCAACACTCCCAAATCCCTAGCCTCGTCAATCTTCTAGAGTGCAGTTCCACCAATGTCATGGAACTGTATTCCAGTTCAGCAGTACTCCAGTATACTGCTGCTAATCTTCTCACCCCAAGATGCATAATCTTACATTTTGCCACATTAAATTGATATCCATTCTCCTTAGCCCAGTCATCTAAACTATTCAAATCATCCTGCAAAATTTTGACATTATGTGCATTCACTATTGCTCTACCGAACTTTGCATCATCAACAAACAAATGAACAGTTCCTCTCAGATCCTTTCCTAGATCGTTAAGGAACAAATTAAATAGCAGTAGTCCAAGAACAGAACCCTGCGGCACACCACATGTCACAGGCCGTCTTTTGGACTCTACTCCTGAATAAACTACTCTCTGAAATCTCTCCATCAACCACCCTCCTATCCTTCTCACCAACCCTATATCCATCCCCATATGCTGCAGTTTACTGATTAGAATTCCATGTGATATTCTGTCAAACGCCTTAGCAAGTCCAGCAGAATCACTGTAAACCTATTACCCTTATTCAGTTCAGACGCCACTCTTGTATAAAACGTGAGCAAGTTACTGAGGCATGATTTACCCTTCACAAAATCATGCTGTCACCCATACAGTATCCCATTTTCATATATCCATTCCTGTATTTACCTCCCTACCTTTCGTCATTCCGTAAAATCATTCTGCCGTATACATTTTTTATTTTGCTTGCAACATATCGAAACAAACTGTTTGGGATACTCTTTAGCTTGCGTGGCTAATTCCCTTTCATAATCCGCTTTCGCTTTTCTTACAAAACTCGTTACCCTTCTGGACTGTGCTTTATACCATTTATGTGCCTGCAGGTCACCTTTAAATTCGCTCCACAATTCTTTCTTTTTTTTACAGCACAAGCTTAATGTTGTTATTCATCCATTTAACCCCAACGTGATTAACTAATCGTTCTATAGGTATACAGTCAGCCATTATCTCTTGCCAACGCTCCTTAACCACCTCCCATGCACTATCAACATCCAGCCCTTGCAGTTTTACATGCCATGGCACTGAACCAAGCAAACTCCTAAGCTTGTCATACTTACCAGCCCGTTAATTCCACATGTACCGCCCTGTCTTAATTGAAAATTCCACACATTTAGTCACCTCCCAGGTCAAGACCGTATCATCACTCTCACCAATTGGTGGCAACGTGGTCATATTCATTATAGTCAAATTCTCAGATGCAATTACTAGGTCAAGCACTCTCGAACCCCTAGTGTTTTCCATTATATGCTGTATTTTAATAACTGCATAAATCCCAATTCCTTCCTCCCATGTGTCCTCTCCTCCTTCCAATCAATGTGACCATAGTTGAAATTCCCCATAATAATTACCCTCCTTCCACTCATTGAGTCTATTTGCTTATGCATACTATCTCCACCATCTATTCCATCACCTGGTTCTATTGCAGCACCCAACTGTACATTTTGTTCCGTTAGTCTCAATCGCACACCAAATAGCCTCAAATGAGCTCATTTCACTGTCCTACAATACAATGTCTGTTCTCTTTGGTTGCAGTTCATCAGCTATCATCAATTACACTCTCCCCCATTTTATTCTCTCTGTCCCTTCTGAACACACTATACCCCTCGCATTCCATCCCACTAGCTATATCATCTTCTGTCAACCATGTTTCACTAATGCCAATAACCTGTGGCCACAAAGAGCCAACCAAGGCCAAAAATTCTTCCTTCTTTTTCCTAATACTCCTGACATTAGTATACATGAAATGCAGAAGCCCATTAGTCTTACTCCTATAACTTGCAAATAACTTCACCACATGGATAATATGCCATTGAGTGAATCAGTCAATGTTTTTTTCAGTGTTTGTAATTCAGACTCCAAGGTTCAGTTTTTATTTCAAACAGTTTCCTTTTTTCTTCAATAATATTTGTATAATTAAGTCTACAGTTTACCAGTAGTCTACAATTTTATCAACTTCCTTGTAACTGAAATTCTCTTGGGAAACGAAATTAGGGTCTTACATTGAGCTAATAAAATGCAACGAATCTAGGCTTACTGGATTTAGCAATAAGCCAAAGGATTTTCTGGAATGAAATTAAGTACTACTCAGAGGTAAACAGAAATTCAAACATGGAGAAAAATTGATGGCACTCAGGTTTTTTCACGATAGTGAAAGTTCTTATTTTTTATGATGGTCTTACGATATAATGCAGAAAATTGTTATCTATTGGTAGCTATATTACTTTATTTTCTTGAAAAAAATATATTTACATTTGCACACCTACCTAATAGTATAATATTTACTTGGCACTCTTTCGCGACTACACCCGAAAATATAACTATTCTCCATGCCCTTGCATTGTTGTCTTTTGAATTGCCTTTCCCTGAATCCAGTTGCTTAATGAACTTAAACTAACCATCTGTGTAATTAATTATAAGTTATCAATAATGCTCTTACTATAAAGAGTAGAAAAATATGTTTTACTACTCTAGTTACCACAGTTCCTTCAAAATCGATGCTCAAGTGGCTACTAGGATATCATTTACAACTGTGATTACAACAATAATAATAATAATCAGTGCCCATGGGTCTAATGCCAGTTGGTATGTAATTCAGGGTCCGCGCGGTTAGCCTAGTGGCTTTGCGCTTCGCAACCATATGCCTGGGGAAGGAGTGTCCTAGGTTCGATTCCCGTCGGAGACGTGAGGAGCTTAAGGATCTTTTTCAGCCATAGCCAAGTTAGCCGGTCTTGGGCGCGGACAGTAGGGTTTTTTCCGCCAGTTTATCTGGTGTTTTTCATCCCGCAAGCAGGCAAACCGGCCCCGTGAACACACATGGATACAGCCAAGAATACCTTGAGGCATAGGAGTGACCATTCTATCCTCGTATTTCGGTTACGAAATCCAAGCATGCTTGGAAGGTTGTGGGCCTTAAAGGCCTGTTAAAGCCATTGGGATAGATAGATGTAATTCAGGCAACAATTAAAAAAACTATTTTTATTTGCCCATTGCCAGGTGACTCACATCCTGTAAACTCTTTCCGCACCACTTCATATCACCTAGCCACTCTCGATTTGGCCGTGCTCTTCTGTTTATACCATTCACGTCCGCCGTGCCAAGCATTAAGGTTTTGATCTTGCTATTATCCATTTTGCAGATACGTGCAAAAAAACTTTAGTTTCCTTCAAATTATTATTATTATTGTTATTTTATTTATTTTTTTTTTTGTGAATCGATATGTGGTTTGATCTAGTCCATTCTTTAGATACTTATAATTTTACTAGGAAATATATTGTTACATACAACCAGTGCCGGTGCCAGGTTATTTTGTGCCCTAGGCAAAGTTCACAAGTGTGCCCCTTATTTCACAAGTTGGATATTTTTTAAGATGAAATTTTAAATATAAAAAATAAAAATTATTTTGGCATGCTTTATTAATAATATACAAAGTAATATACAATATGTATAAATATATGAAAATCAAATTTTAATTTTTCTTGCCTTCAATTTTGCAAAATTTTCTACCATTTCTTTTAAATCTAGTGTAGAAGCTAGCTCGTGTTCGATTGAAATTTTTGCCAAATCTGTTAACCCGTTTTGGGACATTGTTGAGCGCAAGTATGTTTTAACAAGTTTTAACTTTGAGAAAGTACGTTCTCCACTTGAAACTGAAACCGGAAGTGTCGGGAGAAATCTTAGTCCAACAAAAACGTGGGGTATGCAGCCGACAAGCTTTTGCTGTACTATAAAGAATAGTACTTCTTGTGGCGGCATGGATTTTGGAAGTCTTCGAGCTATTGCTTGAAGTTCACTGCAGAGATCCACGGCTTCAGTATCTTTATTAGCATTATGAGTCGAAACATTTTCAAGATTTTTGCAATCGTTTAGTAAATCAGCAGTTGTTTTTTCAGTGATATTATATATATCATAAAGAAATCCAAATAGAACATTATGCTGCTGTAATCAAAGCATAATGTTGTTGGAATCAAAGAGAGCTATATATATTCAACAAACTTCAAAAAATTACCGTTACTGGCAGTGTACAACTTTTCGTTAGTACCGCGAAATGCAAGATTTTGTGTGCCAAGTACTCTAACTAAAGAAATCAAACGTTACAATATTTGACGCCAGCATTGTTCTTCTTCTCTGATTGTTTGCTGATTGAAATTATCAAGAGTTGTTTTTGCGATTAATCGCACAAGTTCTTTCCAAGTTTGATAGGTTTCTAAATGAGAAGTACTCCTCTCATGGGAAGAAAGGATTACTCCAATATTTTTCCAGTCTTTGACTCCTGATTTCTGTAGAGATAATGTAGTTTTTTTACTGAATATTTTACAGCAAAAACAAAAAACTGCATCCTTTGATACTGAATATATTAACCATTGACGGTACACTACTTCATTGTTCGGTAGTATCCTCTTGTGGTGTAAAGTGGAAAATCTTCTTTTTTTGTGAATCTTTGGGGAAATCGTATGACACAATCTGTTGTGGTCCATTTCTAAGATTTGTCGAAAATTATCGTTAAAATGAGAAGGCCAATCCGCGGGATCACTGTAATTTAATACCGGAATAGAAGTATCTTCTTCTGGTTTGTCTTTGGTATCTTCGTTTTCTTTATTTTGCACATCTGTTATTGGATCGTTATCGTTAATAAGAGTAACACAACATTCATCTTTCGTATATTCGGCAAAACAATTATCATGTTCATCTTTATTAGTTGTTTCTCTTGAGCAGAGATATTTCAGGAAAGAACCCTCTTGCTTCGCTAGTTCTTTAGCTTTTTCTGATTTTCTTTTCCGATACTGAGGTCGTTTTTTATCAGCCATAGCTAACTAAAAAATTATACTTTCATTAATAAAGTTTCTTATAAATATAAAAGTCACAGACTTATTAATTACTTACACGTTATTATTAATTAATTTATCGTTAATTTATTTTGGACACTAAAATTAACTAGAAAAATTAATAAATGTTTTTAAAATTATTTTTAACAAATTCATTTTTAATAATTGATTATTGAAAATAAAATGAACCTGATTCAATCGCTCGATACTTAGAACAACTTATGGAGATATTGAAGCAAGCTTCAATATCTCCATAATCCCCACACATTATTTGGAAAATATCCACTAAATTCCCACATAAACTAAAATGCTTCTAATTGACATTAAACAAAATAAAATTGTCTTTCAGGTTAAATTAATAGGTAAATTGATAGGGATTTTTTATTTTCTTTTTTAATTAATTTGAAAATTCTCTGTTATAATTCATTTACAAAAAAAAAAAAAAAAAGTTATAAAATACCGAAATTTAACATTTTAAAATGTTAACGTTTTAAAATAAAAAACAATGGACAAAAAAGAACCAAGAGTTAAATAGTAAAATTGTGTGATATGTGAGGGATAAGGAAAAAGAATCGATACCTAAATCATATATCACTATTTAATTTTGATGTTTTAGTAAAGTATGAATAAAGCATAGCTTGAAATTTTGTGCCACTTCATGACTTTCGCCCTATGCGGAAAGTTGCCGAGGTTGCCTACATGGTAACGCTGGCCTTGCATATACAACGGAAATAACAATGTAAAATTTTAAGTAATTACAACAAACTATCTTTCCAATCCGTTTAGGGATTGTTTTATTTATAACCATTACTATTAACATTGTGAACGTAAATACATTTTTAAAAACATTATTATTGTTGTTGTTATCACTATTCTTCTGGAGCGAAAGATTCCAGGAGGAAGAGTTACCACATATATTTTAAATAAAAGTATTTATTTAATTATTAAATTTAATAAAACTTTATTATTTTGTTGGTACTGCCACCTTCAAGCCCTTCGCTGCCATATAGAATTAAATTAGGGTGCTTGTCAACTTTTAGTGCCAATAATTATTTTGTATTGCTAATTATACCATATTTTTGTCTTTATGCAGTTACAATTGGCAATTGAATTACCCAGTCCTAGAAACTCTTTTGATTTCAAATTATAAACTCACTGTTCTGCGTTTCAATTTACTTAAAAAGACTGTATATCAAATGGTAACTGAAGTTTATTGTCATCTTGGTTACTAATGTTAAGAGTACATATATTAGATTACGGGAGAGCTATTATCTAATTAATCTCTCAGTTGCATAGTGTTTATTGTTTATGAGAAGCAACTAAAAGAAGAAAAAAAAAGAAGTTTAAGACATTTCTTAAATGTCATACATCCAAATCGTAGAACTTGATTTTATTTGTTTGAATAAAAGTGAACCACTATTTGCATTTTAAAAACAACCATTTTAAATTTATTTCTTACATTTTCTATATTATGTAGGGAAAACAATTTTTTTTTTTGAAAGGCCACTTTCCGTAATTGTTGCCTGATTAATTTTTTAGATATATTAATTTAACACCCTACTAAGATAACAGTACAGTAGTCGAGAAGTAGCGGAAGTATGGCGACTTGTGTTGAGTTCGTGTTGTGCATCGGCAGAAAACCTCCAACTTAATTACTGTAGTTAACATTTTGAGCAAATGTAAGAATAACAAATCAGTAAGTAACATTCTTGAACGAAATATGGATGGGTTTACTGTGAAACGTCCAAGAAATAAGAAGGAACGACCGCTTTCTGCTTCCGAAGAGTTCAGTAATACCAAACCCGTGCTGACGAGCAGTTCATCGGCAACAAGTTTGGATGGACGGCCGGTGCCCACGTTTTATCTTCCATCACCCGGTTTCAGCACGAAGGCAACAAAGTTTACTTTTGGAGCAGCCGATACCGTAGCATCAGAAGAAGAATTTGTGGATGAAAAGTTTGGTTTGATGAGATCTGCATCGTTCGCTTCCCGGCCTGCATCCTATCTCGGTCGTGTAAATGAATTTGACGTTGAAAATTTGTGCGTTCCCACAGTGGGCTGCAGTAGACGAATGTCCCGCTCATTACCCGAACTTCGAGATTTGAATTTTATGTCAGTATTACCAGCGGTGGATGAAGAAGAATCCGAAGTCTCAGAAAATGATCCTAACGAAGTTGTGTACGAAAAATCAACTCGACCACAATGGTACCGGAAATTGGATTGTTTATTATGTTTTGTGTGTCAAGCTCTAGGATTGAGTAATTTTTGGAGATTTCCGTATTACTGTTACATTAATGGTGGAGGTACGGTATAAATATATTTCGATTTTAATCATATTTCAGTAAATATTGTTGATATATGTTTTAATTTTATCGTAACTTATATAGCAAAGCCGCGTATATGAGGTGATATCGCTTTATTGAATTTATAGCAATTCATATTGTCCAGTTATATTGTTAGAAAGTTTTTTTCGCTTGATATGGAAATATTACAACTTCCATGGAATGACATATTTTGCAATGATTTTTCACCCAACCCCGAGCAAACAAAACGTTAAGTAACACCACGACTCCTGTGTAGAGATCGTTGACTTCACATCAGTTACCTCAGTATTTCATAACACGCAGTACTTCCTTCCAAATGTGAATATTTGCAAATGTATAATGGGAAAGGGTTCACTACCCAGATGATATGATAAGCAGTGTGTGAATTATTATAATAATAATTAGCCTAATCTTGTAAGTTGAATTGATCTCATATTTATGTCCAAGCTAAGTTTATGCTGGTTGTGAAGTCTGGCCAATCTGAAACAACCAAATGACTTTCCAATTCCGCCTTCACATTGACAGGCTATAACTATGCTGGATAAATTTCCACCAATAAGCACCATGGAGTGCTTATTGGTGGAAATCAGCATGGCGAAGGAGAAGTCAGAGTGTGGTGGGCCACAGATCTCAGAGGAAACGAACCTCTGAAGTGTTAGTTATTAGTTGGTATATATGTTAATTTTATTGCCAAGTGTAACTGCTTACTGGACGCTTGAAGTGAACAGAAGCTATGTTTAGACACCATATCAAATGAAAGTCCCCATTTTTTTCCCACCCTCATTTCTTCTGTATGTAACATGAACAGTGTATTCACAGTTATGTTGACCATTGTAAATAATATATACTAACACTTATACGTGTCAAAACCTAATATGTTATTCCAAACCCCTTCCATGACTACTGTCCACCTCAGCTATCCTAACTACATCTAGCATGATGCTTTTTGTAAAAAAAGGAGGAATATACTATTATTATTATTCAGGCCTCCATGGAGTCAAAAGACTCATCGCAGGAGGTCTGTCCTAAGAAACACAAAGTCTATCAAGACTTATCGTGGGATGCCCCTCCTAGGAAACACAAACTCTATCATACCACTCCTTAAACTCATTGACCGTTCTCGCTCTCACCACTCTATCAGGCAATGCATTCCATGGTTCAATCACTCTTCATGCAAAGAAACCACTCCTCACCCTCTTGCTCACAGCCTCCTTTCGTAACTTCCAGGGAGCTTACTGTGATCACTCCTTCCCGCTGTTCAATCATATCACCTCTCCTTCTATCCACCAAACTCTGCAGTTCACATTCTCTTAGCCGATCCTCATAACTAACATTGTACAGTCCTGAAACCATCTTTGTTATCCGCCTTTGTGCCCTTTCCACAGTTAATTTATCCCTTTCAAATCCTGGGGACCAAATCTGAGAACAATAGTCTAAGTGTGGTCTGATCAGTGTCTTATACAATGATAACTCTTTTATCTCTGCAAGTCAGTGTCCTTCTCATTATTGCAGCAATCCTCTGTTATCTTCACCACCTTGCAGTATGTCCCCTAAATTTCAGGTTTCTATCAGTCATCAACCACAGATCTCTTGTCTCCTCTACTTCCTCCAGTATAGCTCCTCCAATAGAGTATGCAGCGTCTCATCGATGTGTCCCAATCCTCACGACCTTACATTTTGCCGCATTAAACTGACACCCCCGTTCATTTGCCCATCTGTCTAGCTTATTCAAATCCTCTTGCAGGACTACCACATCTGCACTATTACTAATAACCCTTCCCAGCTTCGCATCATCCAGAAACAACTGAATATTCCCCCTGCAATCCACTGACAATGTCATTGATATAAAGGTTGAACAATATAGGTCAAATGTCAAATGCCTTCGCTAAGTCCAAGAAAATGGCAGTATATGCCTTTCCCTCGTCTACTACTCTTTGTAACTTTATTATAAAAGGCTAGCATATTGCTAAAACAAGAGCGCCCACCCCCCCCCCTTCACAAATCCATGTTGACTCTCACTGATAACATTACCCTCATCTGCCCAATACGTTTGCATCATATCAGACATTCATTGCTAAAGGTTATCAAACCTGAAATTTGATCTGCTCTCTCTTAAGATTTCCTTACTTTACTTATAGCTTTCACCTGCTGCCTTTGCTACTCTACTTATTCTGATAATCATGCTGCCTTCATTGATTGCTTATTTCTAAAAGTTGATTTTATACAGTCTAATTATCCAAAATTGTGAGATTATCTTCCTGGAAGATCTTAATATTCACAACACAAGCTGGCTTCTTTTCTTTACTTCATAGCCCAAGCCAAAAGGGAAGTTGAATTATTTGTTCTCAGTCATGATCTAAAAAAATGGTTAAACCACCAACCAGAATGCAAGACAATACTTATTATTCCCATGGTTTGGACCTTTTCTTAACTGAAATATTTCTCCCTCCCTACAGATGCACTTGAAGTCAATCTCCTCCCAGCTAATCTCAGCCTTATACTCTATGGCTCTACAAGTTCCAATTCGATGACCTCCTTTGATCTTTCACTGTCATAAGGATATCAGAAAAATCCTCATTAGTCTTGATACCAATAATTCTTCTGGTCCTTCCAGTTGTGATCAAAACTTGTGCTTCAGAATTAATGCCTGCCTGCATTGTCTATATAAGCTGTAATATTCATTTGGCAGCATGAAGCAAGCCTTTATCCAGCCTATTTCTAAAAAGAGAAAAAAGTCAGTCATCAAATTATCTTCCATTGTTCTTGCCCCAATACTCTTTGAAAGTGATGGAGAAGGTCTTCAACCAACCAGTTTTTTCATTATCTAGAGAAACATCAGTTAATTAGGGATCACCAATATGTATTCTGCCATTCTCATTCCAGAGCCTTTGTAAGTTCAAGTTGGTAAGTTCTTTCATGTTGTCCATTTATCTCTTTTGTGGTCTTCCTTTTCTTCTCATTCCCTTAAGTTTTCCCAACATAACTGCCTTTTCCAGTGATTCATCAGCTTGCCTAATATGTCTAATACTTGCCAAAGTACATCAACTTCTGTTTAGCAGTCATCATCTCCAAGTAGCATTCTGTCTTTATACTCTCTAAAACCTTCTTATTGATCATTCTTGCAGTCCATGGGATTCTTAATAGTCTCCTCGACACCCACAATTCAAATGAATCAATTCACTTTCTGTCTTTTTAATAATCCGGCTTTCACATCTATACGTTACTATTGGAAATACCATTGCTTTGACAAATCTAACTTTCATGGCGTCTCTACCTCTATCCTCACACCTCTATCTTTCATAATTTTTGTCAGGTTTAACATAGCTTTTTTCCCTGTGATTATCCTTCTTTTAATTTCATCTTCACATTTACCATCATTTCTGATTCCTCCTAACTAACCTTACTCGTTTTTGGAATCAAGCCATCGAGAAATTAATATGGTCATTCTTGATATTTCAATTGCATTTGATTGTATCTAGCATTGAAACCTTTTACCATCCTGGTTTCTCTCTCCCTTGCTCTTTGTGATTGGATTGCCTGTTTCCTTTCTGATAGTTGATGGCTTCCTCCCATCAGATTTCTTTATTAGTGCTAGAGTATCTTACTGTTCTGTATTCTCACCTCACGTCAGTGACCTATCTCTGTCTCCAATCCAATTCATACTTTGTAGTTTTGCTAATAACAGTATTACCATTGCTATTCTTCACTGCAGTACTTAAAAACGATTGAGTTTCAAGATTTTCTATAACCTATGTTTTAAATGCTGAACTCACTTTCTCAAGTGGGATGAAAACAACTTAGTAAATTTGAATGCTATTAAAACACAGTCGTATCTAATTATCTGGCAAAAAGCTCTTACTTCACTCCCTCTTACTTTTCATAATGCTCCACTTTTATGTATGTAACAGATTGTATGTCCAAGGAGCAATAATCTAAGCTCCAAAAACACTTTCAACTTCCACAATATCCAAAGCCATGGTGAAATCCTGACTGCCAAACAGGAGAAAAAAAAACAATAAAAAACATCAAATGAAGACCAGAGCTTGGATCATATCTCGTCATCATCAAATTCTTGACATGTACCCTCAAGGGGTATACAGGATAATTACGATAGTACTACATGAAAAACTTACATCATTACTAACTTCTTATGTACAATTTTCTTCCAAATCAATCTGTTACCTGTCAAGACTCTAACATTATCAGATCCCATATTTCTGTCTTTAAGGCACTTTTTACTGTATCAATCCACCTATATCTTGGTCTTTCTTTGGATCTTTTTTCTTGCCAACCTGGCAAAGAACAAACTTCTTTTGCTAATCTTTCCTCCTCCCACCCATTCTGTTTAAGCGACCATACCATCTGAGATTAGCTCTGCTAACACATTCCTGGATGCTCATAATGTCAAGTTCTTTATTAATATCCTTGTATTTAATATGATATTGCCATTGATGTTCATGCCCCTAATCTTTCTCAGGACTCATGTCTGTGGTCTCTAGTCTTTGGTCAAGTGTTTTATTTCTAACCCTACTCTCAGATCCATAAGTTAAAATTGGATTGGACACTGCTGTATACACTGTGTTGTATATAGCTAATTTAGTGTTTTGACTAATTTCTCTCTTATTTCATATAAATTTATTCAGTTGACTTCCTACCATATCTCCTACCACACCATAATCACCTTTGTTGATTCTGTTATCTATTTCCATATTTAATTTACCATCTTCACTAAAAATCGTGCCTAAGTAGCTGAAATGTTTTACTTGTTCTATAGGTTCTTCATTCACAGTGCAGTTATCAATACTTCTTCCTGTTTTCATGTCTTGTTATTGCTAACCTTCATCCCAAATTACAACAGTTATTCGATTTAGTTAGGGAATCTTGCACACTTGTGCTGGATTTATTTAAGTATAAAAGTATAACTCCAATTTTTATATCAGGTTTAATACCACTTTCCATCATAATGTGATCCATATATAATGAATGACACAGGGGATAATGTACATCTTTGTTGACACCAGATATAGCATTAAACCATCTTCCTGTACTTCCTTCGATTCTAACTGCTGACTTATAACTCAAATAAAGACTAGGTATTGCTTGATATAATGCCCATTGACACCATTCAGCTGTAGTGCTTTGAATAGGTTTTCTCTTGGCACCTTGTCATATGTCTTTTCAAGATCTACAAAACTTAAAAGACTGACTGATCTTTGTTATATTCCCATGGCTTCTCAACTATTTATCGTGAAGCAAAAATCTGATCCTGACAGCCTCAATTTGGCCAGAATACAGCTTGTTCTTCACCAAGCTTTCCTTCCACAATCCTTTTCAACTGTTTCTCAAGTATAAATCTTACCAAACTCTTACTGAACACTCAGTAGGGAAATACCTATGTAATTCTCACATTCAGTTTTATTTCCCTTTTTATATATGGATACTATGTTCCATAAGTTAAAATACTCAAATATTCCATAAGTTAAAAAAGCTCTACTCAAATCATCTGGAATTCGTTCCTCTGTTCTGGCCTTCTGAACTATGCATTGCAGCCACTGTAAGACTTTTATACCTCCATACTTCAGCATTTCTGGACAAATATCATCTACTACAGCTGCCTTTCCACATTTCAGGCTTTTGATGGCTTTTTCTACTTCAAGTATGGATATGTATTCCTGATTGCATGCCTGTTGAGTTTTTTTACCACTGCTGTCACTGATTGTTTCATTTAGCAATTTTTCGAAGTAATTACTCCATACTTCAAGGCTATCTTTTTCTCTAGTTTTCATGTCAACTTTATCATCTCTAATTCCTTTTACAGCACTCTTTCCTCCATTTCTGAGATTTATCAATGGTCTCCAGATTATTTTGCCAACTTATTGATATTTATTTTCCATGTTCTTACCAAACTCTTTCCATGACTTTTGTTTGACTAGGTTTACACAGTGTTTAACTTTCTTACATTTGTCTCTTATTCTGTAAGAGTAAAAGCTGACTTATTTGCTAGAACTTTTGATATACTGAAATAAGAGCCAAAAAGCTTCACTTCGGCAATGCAAAATTATTCAAATTAAGTGGATATTGAATAAAACATTATTTCAAAGTTGAATAGAGAAACTACAAGAGTTTCATGCCGAATATAGATAGCAACTATAAAAGTTTCAGCGGATCCAAGCATAAGCAAACGTTTCATGACAGGGGAAACTCGTAGTAAAGGTGGGTTAAACTCTGATCACTATCCTTAGTATTTTCCCATAATGTAAAACATATCTGCTAGGAGATGTATGATGTTATACATTATTGGGGGGGGTCACTACCCAGACCAGTTTCGACCTTTGTTGAGGTCTCATCAGTCAGTAGGCAGACCCATATTGTAAATACTCAGGTTGTAGTGATGTCATGAAAGGTTTGCTTATGCTTGGATCCACCGAAACTTTTATAGTTTCTATCTGTATTCGGCATGAAACTCTTGCAATTTCTCTATTCGGCTTTGAAATAATGTTGGATTCAGTATCCACTTAATTTGAATAATTTTGCATTGCCGAAGTGAAGCCTTTGGTTTTCTATTTCAGTATTCTTGGTGGCTTTTGTAATGTGACACCTCTTGTCAATTCGTATGGTAAAGTATAAACTCTGCATCACTACAACCTGAGTATTTACAATTTGGGTCTGCCTACTCACTGATGAGACCTCAACAAAGGTTGAAACCGGTTTCGGGCTGGCTCTGAGAGGCTCTGCTTGGGGATAGGTTTTTGCCTTTCTCTGAGTGGGGCCACCGCTGAGATTATGGCTCTGCTTGGTTGTGGGGGTGAGCCTGCCACTAGGTAGAACCAATGTTGAGAAGTTCTTCTCGGAACTTCTCAGCATGTTGTTCCACTTGGTGACGGGGTGAGCCTGTCACCAAGTGGAACAACTCTGAGTTGGGCGATCTTACATCATACATCTCCTGGGCGATGTGTTTGACATATTATGGAAAAATACTAAGGGGATAGTGATCAGAGCGTAATCCACCTTTACTACGAGTTGCCCCTGTCATGAAAGGTTTGCTTACGCTTGGATCCACCATAATAATTTTTATGGTTTCTATCTATATTCGGCATGAAACTCTTGCATTTTCTCTGAAACTCTTGTAGTTTCTCTATTTGGCTTTGAAATAATGTTGGATTCAATATCCGCTTAATTTGAATAACTTTTGATATATTTTTTTTTTTTTCTTCACTGCCTCTTTAACTTCCTATGTCAACCATGGAGTTCTGATTTTTCTATCCTTGCAGACAATCTCACCACATGCCTGTCATGCTGAATCGATCAAATATTTATAAAAAAATAAATATTAGATATCCTATTATTATTTTTTTGACATCCATGGAGTCACAAGGTTTATCATGAGAGGTCAGTGCTATTCAACACAAAGTCTGTCATACCACTCTTTGCACTCACCCAACATTTGCATTTTCACCACCACCTCAGGCAATGCATTCTGTACTCCTGCTGCTTTCCATACAGAAAACTTACTTCTTACTCTTTTACTCACTACTTTCTTTTGCAACGTCCAGCACTGGTTTGTTGTCCTTGTTCCTTCCCCTCATTCTACCATATGAAAAATCTCACCAGGATTAATCCAATAATGTTTCAACAATTTAAATGTCTCAATTATATACCCCCCCCCTCCACCTTTGTATTCTATCCACCAAACTCTGCAGTCTGATTTGCCCTCAGTCTGTCCTCATAATTAACATTGTACAGTCCTGATGTCATTTTTTTTTTTTTATCCATCTCTGTATACTCTCCAAGGTTACTTATTCATCCCCTTCAAATCTTGGGGACCAGATCTGAGCACAGAGATTCAGATGTGGGCTAATCAAAGCTTTAGACAACGAACCCACCACCCTTTTATTTCTCCTGGTCATTGTCCTCCTCAATATTACAGAAAATTCTCTGAGATGTCTTCACAACCTTTGTAATATAACCTTTGCTGGCCAAGTGGTTAGTGTATCCACTCTCCAGCCGAAAGGCAAAAGGCTGCGGATTCGAATCCCGCTGTGGGCACGGATGTTTTTGATTGTCTCTGGAAAAAATAGTGGTGTGGTCGGTGGATTGAGTGATGAAAACAGAGTTGTAGAGTAGGTGCTCTCCCTCGATGAGTCTTTGGACTTCTTGGAGGTGTCAAATAATAATAATAATAATATATCCTCTAAACTTTAAATTTCTATCTACAATCATTCCAAGATCCCTTGCTTCTTCCAGTATAACTTCACCAAGTGAGTATGAAGCATCCCCTCTGTGGAACTCAAATTTCAAAATCTTACAATTAGTTGCATCAAATTGACATTCCTATTTATCTGCCCAGCTTATTCAAATTCTTTTGAAGAACCAAAAATCAGCATTATTACTAATAAACCTCCCAAGCTTTACAGCATCTGCAAACAGCTGAATATTTCCCTGTAGTCTCATGACAACATCATTGCCATGATGATTGAACAGTAATGTGTCCAGTATTGCACCCTGTGGAACTTCACTTGTAACCCTCCTACTCCCATATACAACTCTTTGATATATATTAGAAAGCCAGTTACCAATCCAATTCACTAACCTGGTCTGTTTAAAAATGAGTCTGATATCCAGACCCATTTTTAAATCAGAATCCAAAAAATGGCAGTGTATGCCTTGCTTCATCCACAACTCTTGTTACTCTATTGTAGAAGGTACCAGAATACTGTCCCTTAACAAATCCAAGCTGGCCTACATAAATAATATTGCCCTCATCTACTCAATTCTCTATATGAGATTTTATCAATTTTTTCCAAAATTTAACAACTTCAGAAGAAATACAAACAGGCCTGTAGTTTGATAGCTCCATTCTATCACTACCTTTATGCAGTGGTATTGTCTTACCCTCCTTCCACTCTCCAGGAACTTGTCCTTTTGCACAAATTTGATTGGACAACCAAGTTAACGACATGGTCAGTTCCCACAGCTTATTCCCTTAAAACATCAGTCTGTCATGTTAAAAGTGTACATAGAGGATGTAATCTGAAGACTGAATACACTACACTGTGTACAATCCTCATTCAATTTTATAATTATTGTATAAAATGAAGATCCTTAATTTTGAATTCTGCTGGACTTCCAGCAGAGGTTGTGTTCACGGTTGTTTTGGATTTTCAGCCATATTAAAATTAAGAGAAATAAGACTGTAGCAGCTAGGTCACCTCATATTTTTACTGTTTTGTCAGTCCATACAGACATTTAGCAAGAAGAAAGTTAACTGATCGGTGGCAGTCATTATTACAAGAATCACTGACAAATAAATTACATGAGATTAAGTCTTAAAAAAAAAAAGTAAAATTAATCATTGGCAATCTAGTCAACATAGAAACAAAGGAGAGGAAGTTGTTCTTGTCGGGCTCCACGTATGTCACAGTAATCTTACACATTCTTATCTATTGAGGGCTGATGATCCACATGTGTGAACAGTGCAGCGCTCATCGTTTGACATGTTCTGGTAGAGTGTTTGTCAGATTGTCAGAGTAGGACAAATTGCACAGTTTTCAAATTTTTAAAAAGAATTAATTTATACAACTACACTTGATTATAGGACAAATTGCACAAAGTTTTCAAATTTTTTAAAATAATTAATTTATACAACTACACTTGATTATATGTGTAATTTATATGTAGTTATGACATTAATAAATTTTTTAAAATTTGTATTTTTACATAACCTGTTATTTACTTATTTTTTTATTACTTTATGTACTGCTATGACCATTGCTGCTATGACCACAAACCAACCAATCAACTTTTGGATCTTCAGAATTTTGCATGGTGCTAGTTGTTTTGAAATTGCACATCCTTTCCAAAGTGTAGCTATGCATCAGTGGTGCACCCAGGGAGGGGGCCCGGCCCCCCCACTAAAAAAAAAACACTAGAAAATTTTCCAAAAATCTTTTCCTAATTAAAATTAATTTTTTTTATTTATGTTGTGTTGTGTCTTCTATTTCTATACTACTTATGAATTAGCAATCATTGCAGATGCTCAGTCATTGGTCATATGCAATGCATAGTGTGTATTCTCAAATCGTCTACTCAACTCGGCTCCCCAAGATTAAATCCTGAGTGCACCACTGCTATGCATAATGGAAAGAGCTGCTATCCAGACTGGTTTGACCTTTACTGGGGTCTCATCGGCAGGAGCCAGACCCAGTAGCACTACCAAGGTTGAATTAATGTAGAAGGCATACATTTCCCATATGCAAGTAGTAGAAAGACGTCACCTTATTATTAAAATATTCTGGATTAGAGATAGTTCTGGAAAGTTTTTTCACTTGGTTCTAAATTAAATTTGCCAAGAAATTATATTCTTGTTTAACCACTGTGTACCGGCCTTGATGTGTATATACATCCATAATTACATGGGTGCAAAGTGTCCATTGAAGTCACTATAACCTTTGGATATTATAGAATTAATATGGATATGAAGCATATATTTTTATATATTTTATCCATTTGGCTGTTTCGATGGTTAATCCTTTATCCAAGTGTAAGCAAACAAAGTTTGCATGTGAAGAATCATCAACCAGGCTGCTTGTATGTAGAGGCTGATGGCAACAAAATTACATGATAGCCACAGTAATAAACTTTCATGAAAGTGCAGATATTTCTTATTGAAAATAACACTACATCATCAGTGTGTAAAAACGAACAAATCAAAGAACAGGAATACAATGTACGTATAACAATCAGTTTACCAATTAAAAACAGTTGCTGTGAGCTAGAAATTAATATTAATGAATAATATTAAAACTATTTTTGATTACTTAAATTAAGGGGATATTAAATCCCACATAGTTTTAAAACCGAATAAGAAACTCAAAGATTGAAATCAGAGAGTTTCTTGCCGAATATAGTAAACTATAAAGTATCGGCGACACTAGCGTTAGCCAATGCAAGTGATCCTAGTATGTAGTACAATACCAGGGGAGCTCGTTGCAAAGGTGGGGGAAGTTCAGATCGCTATTCTTAGGTATTTTCCATAATGTAAAAACGCATTTCCTAGAAAATGTATGCTGTTATTACATTATGGAGGGAGGTCACTACCCAGACCGGTTTCAGCCTTTTTTGAGGCTTCATCAGTGAGTAGCTAGACCTAATACCAAAGTGTATAGCGAAAAGAACTTATGTACTCTGCGAACAAGTTTTCCAAACAGGTGCAACCATTAAGTTACTTAAGTATAAAGAGCTAATAAGCTTCATTTCGGCAATGAAAACATTACTTAAATTAAGGGGATATTAAATCCCACATAGTACTACATAGTACTAGTACTACGTACTAGGATCACTTGCATTGGCTAACGCTAGTGTCGCCGATACTTTATAGTTTACTATATTCGGCAAGAAACTCTCTGATTTCAATCTTTGAGTTTCTTATTCGGTTTTAAAACTATGTGGGATTTAATATCCCCTTAATTTAAGTAATGTTTTCATTGCCAAAATGAAGCTTATTAGCTCTTTATACTTAAGTAACTATTTTTGATGTTTACATGAAATGAGAATCTCCCAAACTTTTGGGAGAGAGATACAATCATTCTGATTCAGGTTAGGCCAGTGTTTCTCAATGTGGGGCATATGCCCACAGGGGGAAATTTGAAGATTTTGGGGGACAATTAGAAAATGTACATATACATATTTATATTATACTCTTTCAGAATTTGGCTGACTATTATGCTAAGGGGAGGTATCAAAATCTTTGAGACGTTGAGGTGGGGCATGATCCAAAAAAGGTTGAGAAACACTGGGCTAAGCTGATGTAAAAGGACTTCACAACTTTTTTTTTTTTTTTGAAAATGCATTCATATTTAAAACTACTTCTATGGAGAAGATGAGCTTCATCCCACCAGATACCATGTTTAGGTTAATACCATGCCATGCCATGCCAGACTATACTTTTGAGGCTTCATGTATTCAATGCAATATTGATATTCATTAATTTAAAGATTAGAGGCTAATGGCTTAACACCAACTGCCTTAGTATCCTATAATGCAAAGCACACATCTAATTGGACATGTATTATGCTATGTATTATATATGTATTATAAGAAGAGTCACTACCTAGACCAATTTCGACCTTTATTGAGGTCTCATCAGTGGAGCCAGACCCAGACGAGATACCAAGATTGAATTAATGCAGAAGTCATATATTTCCCATATATAAGTAGTAGAAATGTGTCATGCATTATTAAAATACTCTGGGTTAGAGATAGTTGTAGAAAATTATTATTATTATTATTATTATTATTATTATTATTCAGGCTTCTATGGAGTCAAAAGTTTCATCATGGGATGTCCTTCCCAGAAAACACAGTCTATCATACTACTCCTTGAACTCATTGACCGTTCGTGCTCTCATCACTATCAGGCATGCATTCCATGGTTCAACCACCCCATGCAATGAAACCACTTCACCCTTTTACTCACAGCTTCCTTTCATAACTTCCAGGGATGGCTCCTTGTCCTTGCTCCTTCCCCCCGTTCCACCAAGCGAAAGAATTCCGCAGTGTCAACCCTGTAACTACCTCTTAACAGTTTAAAAGTCTCAATCATATCACATCTTCTTCTGTCTTCCAAACTCTGCAGTCCACATTCCCTCAGCAGTAGCAGCAGTTTTTTGCTTGGTTATAAATTAAACTGCCAAGTAATTATATTCTTGTTTATTCCTTTATTCAAGTGTAAGCAGACAAAATTTGCATGTGAAGTATCTTCACAACTAGGCTGCTTGTAGGAGATGCTAATGGCTTCACATTAGTTGCCTTAGTGTCTATCCCATAATGCTTTGCATTATGGGATAGATACTAAGATGGATAATGGGATAACTGCAGAAGCTTACCAAGATCAGAATTTTAGTTGCAGTATTTATTATTCAGCCTTTATAATATTTAGTAACACTAGATTTTTACTTAGTGTACTACATTCCATTTAATCAATCATCCAGTCAGAATAACAATAATATCTGTATATCTGTTCTGCAAATTGTACTAAGAATAAATAAATGTTTAAATGATTCATAGTTCATGTTCAGAAGCACCATGATAAATAATGTGACCTTATATGTTTACCTTGAACTTTGTTACCCCAACATTCAAACTTCTTGAATTTGTAACATCTGCAACATCCTGTATTTTAATAACCATAACTAAAAGTATAAATTTCTTCCTGTTTTATTTTATCACTTGTAGTTACAACTGCAGAAATGTCTGACATATGTCAGAAAGAGTTTTACTTACTCACACAAGGTTTGTTAATGCTAAGGAAATTCCATGAGTTGCAATTTTCTTTCAGTTATACTTCTCTGATTTATTTCAGAAGCTTGTCATGATGTACTGAATTTAATGTTAAAGTTAAAAATTATAGAAATTACAGAAGTTAGTATGCCCTCCTGCTATGAGTCCTTTACAGTGCCACGTAATAATAATAATATTGTATTTCTGTCTGAAACTAAAAAATTTAACTAACTGGAAAATTGGAAAAATATAGTTTGAATGAGATAATGGAATTTAAGAGTGTGTTAGAGATAGAGAAGCTACAGTGTGTATGAGAGAGAGAGATTTTTTGAGTGTATTGCCAAGGTATGATAGCTAAGATATGGATGTATAGGATACATTTGAAGTACATTTAATAGATGTAGAATTTTTGCCTAAGTATCAAAGGCATCTTCAGTATGTTAATAAAATGTAGTAAAATAATTAATTTTCAAAGTGCTACAACAGCAGGTGGTGAGAATATTTTTAATTAAAAAAATATTATTATTATTATTACATGACACTTCCAGGGAGTCCAATGATGGAGATGTCACCCATACAGAGAGCATCCAGTCACTATGCCCTCGACACTGACCCATGCATACTATTACACAGTCTCCTCAAGGCACAACTTTGCAGTATAGATGGCAGCAATATTATGTGCCAGCTGATCAGGAAGCCTCTGACGACGGGGAAGGTTTTGGATCTAAATAGCATGTTTGGCAAGTCCTTGGGGGGGGGGGGGATATCATTCACACTGCATGCTGAGAGGTTGGGGTATTGTACCTCTTTGGAAGCCAAACATTTCAACAGTCACTTTAGACCTCCACTTAACAAGATGATGGAGTTTCATTGAGCAGTGAAACATATCATACTGATCCCAGAGTCCCTTTGATGGAACCAGGCCACACCTCAAGAAGGTAGGGTTAACTTGACTGGCAGAGGTTGTATATTGTGCATAACCAGCACATAGTGGAATGTGGCTATATCCCTGGAATTGGACGGTAAAGACAAGGACATATTTAGCCAAATTGGCTAAATATGTCCTTGTCTTTAAGAAATGCTTAAGTTAAGATTTCTTAAATAGTGGTCTTCAGATCCTCAGTGAGTCTGCAGCTCTTCAGAAAATTAAATAATTTTTCAACACTATCATCTCTTGATGCCAAAAGATCAGGATACCTCAGTTCTGATATTTGGCTCCTTTCTGTTCTAGTCGGTTCTTTATGATGGCACATATTGCATCATGCCTTTAAGTCTAATGTTGTTGGTTCTAAAACAACAAACTCCTGTCAAACGCCTTTGCCAGAGGCAAAGGCGTTTGACAGGATACCACATGGAATAATAATCCGTAAACTACAACATATGGGAATGGATATAGGGTTGGTGAGATGGATAGGTGGTTGGTTGATGGAGAGATATCAAAGAGTAGTTTATTCAGGAGTAGAGTCCAAAAGACAGTCTGTGACTAGTGGTGTGCCGCAGGGTTCTGTTCTTGGACCACTGCTGTTTAATCTGTTCATTAACGATATAGGGAAGGATCTAAGTGGAACAATTCATTTGTTCGCTGATGATGCAAAGTTGGGTAGGGCAATAGTGAATGCAGAAGATGTCAAAGTCTTGCAGGATGACTTAGATAGATTGGAGTTCTGGGATAAGGAGAATGGATGTCAATTTAATGTGACAAAATGTAAGGTTATGCATTTTGGGGTGAAAAGATTAGCAGCAGTATACCACATTGGTGGAACTGTACTCCAAGAGATTGATGAGGTCAGGGACTTGGGAGTGTTGGTGGATAAGGAGATGAAGTTTAGGGGGCACACTGCAAAAGTAGCTAAATCAGCTCATCAACTCACTTGGTTGTTGAAAAATACCTTGACGAGCAGAGACAAGCAAGTTATTGTACCTCTGTACTGAGCCTTGATAAGACCTCATCTCGATTACTGTGCCCAGATTTGGTCACCTCGGTTCCTTCTTGATGGGGAGGAGGAGGGGAGGATCCAGAGGCGAGTGACTAAGATGATAACAGGTCTATGGAATGAACCATATGAGAACAGGTTTAAGATTTGTGGGTTGCAGAAACTAGTTGATAGGCAGAGGAGGGGAGATATGATTGAGACATTCAAATTGCTAAAGGGATTCTATAGGATTAATTCAGAGGATATTTTTGAGATCAGGACTGGTGGTGGGAGAACTAGGGGACACCTATGGAAGCTGGGCAAGAGTGTGGTTAGCAGGGGTGTTAGAGCTGGGTTCTTTACTTTTAGAGTGGTAAATGAGTGGAATAAGCTGCCAGAATCTGTTGTGGGTGCTATGACGGTGAACGAGTTCAAGACAAGGTATGATAGATACTGTGAGAATGTAATTGCATAGTTGTGTGGACATGATGTTTAGGGCCTCCCTCGATGAGTCTAAGGACTCCTAGAGTCGCCTGAAATAATAATAATAATATATATGTCATGCTCTGAACCCCACATCTAGTCCTACATGTAGTATCTATATTATGCCTACCATGGTCTATACAAGCCTTGGTAAGAAGGCCATTTATCCTAGCCCTGACCAGATGTATATACTCCCATCAAGGTAACATTCTTGTTCCTTTATGGACCCAAAGATGTTGAGACAGAACTTTCTCTGAGTCATTGACAGGCTTCCTGTTGACTATGATTGACTCATCTCTTCCTTTCAAGAGAGAAACAATATGCATTCTATTATCAAAGGTCCAACATAGTATTTTAGTTAATTCTTGTTGAATCAAAGGAGTTCTGAAGGCAGCTGTAGTAAAAGGCAAAGATTTTATGTTGGAGTATATTTAACCTTAGATATTTTAAGCAAGGAACCATCCATCTCATTGCAGGAATTCCTAATCCACAAGATTAACGACTTCATGAAAATAAGCAACTGGAACATCATGTGGTAATCTCAGCCAAGATCTAACTGCTTGATGATAAATTGATGATAGTATTAGGAAAACCAACTTGAATCAAAGTTGGTTTTCCTAATACTAAGGAATGGAATTATTTAGGTAACACAGATTGATTTAATGACACACTGCATTGCTGAGGCTTCCATGGAGTTTTACTAAAAGATTATCCAGAAATGTTGAGAGATGACTCAACCAAGGTCATTGTTCAGCAGCTGAAAACATTAATCCAAGTACTGCCATGTCCAAAATACTGATAGCTTAAGAGGGTGGTTAGAAACACCACCCTCTTAAAGGTGTAATCCTGGACTTTCATTTTCCTGTCATGACTTGATGGTATTAAGGTGATAGTAAAAGACTTGTCTTCGTTAATAGCAAGACTTCTGAAAGTAAAATACTGAGCAGCATGGTCTAACAACTCCTGAAGACCCATCTTAGTTTCAGCAACAAGTATCAAATTATCTGCAAACACCATTGCATTTATATGACATCCATTCAAATTAAAACCAATATGTGGTGGCATAGAAGCAAGAAAGCCATCAATAACGATATTAAAGATAAATGATAATAAGGGATCTCCTTGTCTAGCACCACATATATAAGGAATAGATGATGAAAAAAATTAATACACAAAAAATAAAAAGATATAAAGTAAAAATAGATAGAAAAATTTCTAAGCCCACCCACAGTACTAATGTACTATGTTAAAATATATGTTAAAGATACCAAGCAATTTTATAAGCTAGGTTTTAATTCTTTTTCCCAAGTCAGCAGACAGACAAGTAAGTCAAGTTTGCGCCTGAACATAGTTCAAGTCTGATGCAACTCGTGGTAAAGGTGGAGTATTATCTGATCACTTTCCTTAGTATTTTCCCCTAATGCAAAGCACATCCCCTTGCAGAGATGTATGATGCTATGCATTAAAGGCAAGTGCCACTACCCAGACCGGTTTCGACCTTTATTGAGGTCTCGTCAGTGGGAGCCAGACCCAAAAAATGCCAAGGTTGAAATAATGCAGAGCTTATAAATTTTACCTAAACAAGTTGCCACAAGGTGCTTAGACCTTATTAAATAAAAATCTCAGGATGAGAGTAAGATGTAGAAAGTTTTTTATCTTGGGTTTGTACCATGTTAAAGATACCAAGCAATTTTATAAGCTAGGTTTTAATCCTTTTTCCCAAGTAAGCAACCAGACAAGTAAGTCAAGTTTGCACCTGAACATAGTTCAAGTCTGAGGCAATTCGTGGTAAAGGTGGAGTAAGCTCTGATCACTTTCCTTAGTATTTTCCCCTAATGCAAAGTACATCCCCTTGCAGAGATGTATGATGCTATCTGGCTCCCACTGACGAGACCTCAATAAAGGTTGAAACTGGTCTGGGTAGTGACCCTTGCCTTTAATGCATAACATCATACATCTCTGCAAGGGGATGTGCTTTGCATTAGGGGAAAATACTAAGGAAAGTGATCAGATCTTACTCCACCTTTACCACGAGTTGCCTCAGACTTGAACTATGTTCAGGCGCAAACTTGACTTACTTGTCTGTTTGCTTACTTGGGAAAAAGCATTAAAACCTAGCTTATAAAATTGCTTGGTATCTTTAACATAGTATATACCGAAGGTAAAAAACTTTCTACATATATACACACATACAGGGTGTCCCTGAATTCATGGCCCAAACGTGAGGGAATGGTAGTACACACCGAAACTACCAATATTCGTCATAGAATATGCAGCCGCAAACACAGTGAGGAGTCGGAAATAAAGGACAGACACAGGTTTCCAGAGTGACATTTATTGGAGATCATTATAACAAATGCTCAAACATCTGCCCACCAACGTTGATACACGCGGCACAACGGCAAAGTAGTGATTGGTGTACCTGCTCGTATACACCAGGCTTGTCACGCACATCGCTGGCTGCGATGGACAGTCGGGCTACCAGATCCTCCGCAGACTGCACGGGCGTCTCACAGAAAGAAATCGAGACAAGAAAGATCGTGTGATCTTGGGGGCCACGGGATGGAACCACCATGCCCAATCCATCGGTTCCCAAATGGGGCATTAATATGCTGATGCACGTCCATACTGAAATGGACTGGTGCCCCATCGTGCTGGAACCACATACGGGAGCAGATGGGAACTTAAACATTCTGAAGCAATTCCGGCAAAACCTGTTGCAGAAAAATACGGTACGTTTGCCCATCGAGGCGGTCCGGCAGTAGGTAGAGTCCAATTAAGTAGTCATGCACAATCCCCACCCAGACATCGACGGTGAACCGTTGCTGGTTCGACTGTGGACGTGTACCATGGGGCTTCTGGGCTGCCCACAAATGCGTATTATGGACATTGACTATGCCTTCACGTGAGGTTGATTCATCTATAAAGAGCACATGAGTGGGGAAATCGGGCCGTACGACACTTTGCTGCAGGAACCACTGGGCGAAATCTATGCTCAGGGGATAATCAACAGCTGTCAATGCCTGCACTCGCTGCAAGTGATAGGGTTGTAGCTCTTCTTCATGCACTGTTCCAATGCACACCCAGGCTCCTGGAGGTGGTTTGTGTGCTTGTACCTGGGTTATCTGTCACCATACACAAGATGTTCTCGCTCATAGTTGGCGTTCTGACTGTCCATGCTTGTCCAGCATCATGTCGACTGATGTGGAAGGTGCCTGCCTCACACAGCTGAGGTGCAGTCGAGCAAACATTTTATGATTGGGCACACGCCGCATAGGATATTGCTCACGGTACAGTTTTTGCACCTCTCTACCATTGCCCTCAGCTACGCTGTACATCAGGTGCATATCAGCTTTCTCTGCGTTTGTAAACTGCTCCATCTTGTGTCCAGTCGATGCTGAGGATGCTGGGGTTTTGCCGATTCAGTGCTTTTAAGCCGTGTTGCCTTGTCTGTGCCCCTGCCAGCACCGGGCTGCATTTGCGGCCGCATATTCTATGATGAATATTGGTGGTTTCGGTGTGTACTACCATCCCCTCATGTTTGGGCCATGAATTCAGGGACACCCTGTGTATATATATATATATATGTATGTATATATATATTATATATATATATATATATATATATACGAAGCCTGTGTAATTCAGTGGGAGTGGTGTTTGTGCTCCTCAGCACTAAACTGCCCAAAGATATACTTAAGTTCAAGTCTAGTTGCTGACTAGAGGAACTTTTTCTAAGCCTTTTTTTAGACTGGTTCCCAAATTAGTCAATCTCTGGCACTGACAAGTGGGTTTTTCATCCCATAAAACTCGAGAAAATTGACTGTTGAACCCACACTATTTCAGACATTAAAAATATTGTGTTAGTAACCACGAGATGGCAGCATGTGTTGAGCCATCTCTCCACTGCAGGCTGCTTAAATTAGTGGATAGCCTTCGACCAGCTATCTCTGATTGGTTACCAGTGGAGATTGAATTGCTCACTCAGTTTCCAAAAGTTAGATCGGGCTAAAACGGCCTCACCTCTTCTCTATATGAGAGTAAAAAAAGGCATTAGCTGAAAAAAAAAACGAGAGGATTCTTTACATGGGCTTTTTTCAATTGAAGCTGAGTTAGGTAATCTCATATGAAGATAGCAGGGTTTTCCCTCCCATTTACAATCAAAATGTCCCTACTGCACACAAAGTTTAGACAAAATGTGTTATTGTGGTGATAGATAATGTTATGTGTAGTTAATTTCATTTTCATGGATTGTGAGAGGATTGAATAGTGTAGACCATGGATTGCATGGAGTAGAGTGCTGTCTCATGAGTCCTTGGACGTGTCATATAATAATAATAATAACAATAGTGTACATATCCAACATTTCTGTGCACTTCTGAAGGATTTTATTATTATTATTATTATTATTATTATTATTATTATCATCCAGGCCTCCATAGAGTCAAAAGACTCATCGTGGGAGGTCGTTTTTAGGAAATACAAAGTTTATCATACCACTCCTTGAACCCATTGACTGTTCCCACTCCGACCACTCTCTCAGGCAATGCATTCCAAGGTTCAACCACCATCCACGCAAAGAAACCACTCCTCACCCTCTTGCACAATAGCCTCTTTTTGTAACTTCCATGGATAGCCCCTTGTCATTGCTCTTTCCCACCGTTCCACTAAGTGAAAGAACTCTCTAATGTCTACCCTGTAACCACCTTTCAACAGTTTAAAAGTCTCGATCATATCACCTCTCCTTCTTCTATCCACCAAACTCTGCAGTCCACATTCCCTCAGTCGATCCTCATAACTCATATTGTACAGTCCTGAAACCATCTTTGTTATCTGCCTCTGTACCCTTTCCAAAGTCAGTTTATCCCCTTCAAATCCTGAGGACCGAATCTGTGAACAATAGTCCAAGTGTGGTCTGATCAGAGACTTATACAATGGAATGATAACCCTCTTATCTCTGCAGGTCAGTGTCCTTCTCAGTATTGCAGCAATCCTCTGAGTTACCTTCACCACCTTTGCAATATGCTCCCTGAATTTCAATTTTCTATCAATCATCACCCCCAGATCTCTTGTCTCGCCTACTTCCTCCAGTATAACTCCTCTCATAGAGTATGCAGCATCCCATCGATGTTTCCCAAACCTCAAGACTTTACATTTTGCTGCATTGAACCGACAACCCCATTTATTTGCCCATCTGTCTAATTTATTCAAATCCTCTTGCAGGGCTGCCACATCTGCACTATTACTGATAACCCTTCCCAACTTCACATCATCCGCAAACAACTGAATGTCCCCTTGCAATCCATTGACAATATCATTGATATAAAGATTGAACAATACAGGTCCCAGTACTGAGCCCTGTGGAACCCCACTTGTAACCTTCTGCTTCCTTGATATTGTCCCACCATACACAACTCTCTGATACCTATTGGACAGCCAATCCTGAATCCATTTGATTAACCCGACATTTAAACCCATGTGCTGCAACTTAAATATGAGCTTATCGTGTTGCACCCTGTTAAACGCCTTTGCAAAATCCCCCAAAAATGGCAGTATATGCCTTTCCCTCATCAACTGCTCTTGTCATTTTATTATAAAAGACAAACATATTACTAAAGCAAGAGTGCCCCTTAACAAATCCATGTTGATTCTCACAGATAACATTACCCTCATCTATGCAAAGCTGTATATAGTCCCTCACTAATTTCTCTGAGACCTTAACAACTACTAATGATACACAAACAGGCCTATAATTAGACACTTCCAGTCTGCTACTGCATTTATGCAGCAGTACTATCTTACCTTTCTTCCATTCCCTGGGTACCTTTCCTTCAGCCAGACTTTTATTGAAAAGCCAGGTCAACGGAGCTGTCAGTTCTTTAGCACATTCTCTCAAAACCCATGGTGAAATACCATGGGTTTTGAGAGAATTTCATTCCAACAGCTTTATTGGTATCCAGAGTACTCAGTATTTGGAACACACTCTCCTCTTGCACCTCTGAACCCTGTTATTAAGTGAATTCTTTTTATATCTGTAGTTTCAATTTGACAGTACTGTTATTGTCAACATTACAAACTGTGAATAAATTATGATTTTTATATGCACCTCCAGGGAGTCCAAAGACTCATCGAGGGAAGGCCTACTCTACAACTCTCTGTCTCCACCACTCAATCTACTACAACGAACCGCAACTACCATCATCATCATCTATGCCAATGCCATCTACCACCCACTGCCACTAGTATTTTTTACAGACTATCACAAACATCCATGCGCACGATGGGATTCGAACCCACAGCCTTTTGGCTGGAGAGCGGATACACTAACCACTCGGCCAATTAGGCTAACTGCTTGGTCGGTTTTTTAAATGAATTAAAAAAAAAATATATATATATATATATCATAAGGAGTGCTTAAGGGTCAAAGCTGTATAACTGAGAGACCTCCACATAGCTTTTAAAGGAATGCAGAGAACCGACCAGGGCTTCTGACCTAATCTCCAATTCTCACCTTCTCGTGGTGCACCCTGTTGGGTATCTACTTGGATACTGAATGAACGAGGATGGGCTGGAAATTTGGGATTTAGCCGACCAAATTGCATTCTTATTGGTTAAGCCAAAATAAAAAATGATGGTACAACATGACAAAATTTCATGCCAGCTGGGGCGTCGCCCGGTTAAACAAGGCCCTGCTTTCGCCAGAGAACCAGGGCAAACAGCGAAAAGTCTACTGGAACAAATCTGAAAACACACCCCCAACTCAACATCACCAGAGTTAAAGATAGGTACTATCAACATAAGAAGCCTGAATGGCAAAGAAATCGGAGGAATTAGATAAGTACCAGATCGACATAATAGGGGTGACTGAAACAAAAAAGACAAAAACTGGTGAAATCTTTCTGAGCAATAAATACAAAATGTTTTATTCAGGCAATGACAATCAAGGAAAAGAAGGAGTAGCCATAGTATTCAACACAAAATACGAGGCTCATCTTCTTGAATGACAGGCAGTGTCAAGTAGAGTGATTTGGGCAAATATTAGAATGAGGAACTGGACAATGAGACTTATTTGTGCCTATGGTCCCACAGAAGGTTCTACTAAGGTAGAAGTAGAGGAATTTTTTGAGGCTTTAGAAAAAGCAACTGACACAATGAAAAAGGAAAAGTTGGTCCTTGTTTGGGATCTAAATAGCAGAGTAGGAAATGATTGTGAGATATACAAAAATATTTTGAGAAAATTTGGAGAAAAGAGCAAAGCTAATAATAATGACAAATATCTGTTGGTTTTCTGCTCAGGACATGGACTGGTTATTACTAACACCATGTTCCAACATAAAAATGTGCACAAATTCACATGGAGAGAAGAGGCAAGGAATAAGAAAAGTCTCATTGACTATGTTATTGTTGATAGTGATGTTTTCTCCCTGGTGCAAGACACTAGAGTGTACAAGGATTTGAAATTGGAAGTGATCACTATTTAGTCTTGAGAAGGATAAAATTGAATTTCATATTGAAAAGAATAACGTGTAAGAAAGTTTTAAAGCGAATAAAAGTTGAGCAGCTCTCAGATGGGAACTGTAGAGTAAAATACACAAAGATTATTGAAGAAAAAATGAAAGAGTTTGAGAACAGGAATGAAACCTTGGAGATTCAGTGGCAAGCCTTGATGAAAGCCCTGATTGATTCAGCTGGAGAGGCATGTGGTGAAGTTGTCTGCAAGGATAGAAAAATCAGAACTCCATGGTGGATACAGGAGTTAAAGAGGCAGTGAAGGAAAAGAAGAAAGCACATCAAAAGTTCCTGGCAAATAAGTCAGCTTGTGCTCTTAGAGAATACAGAGACAAATGCAAGAATGCTAAACAGTGTATAAAACTAGCTAAACAAAAGTCATGGGAGGACTTTGGCAAGAATATAGAAAATAAATATCAAGAAGGTGGCAAAATATTCTGGAGGTTGTTGAAGAAGCTTAGGAATGGAGGAAAGAGTGCTGTAAAAGGAGTTAGAGATGATAAAGGTGAAATGAAAACAGGAGAAAAAGATATCCTTGAAGTATGGAGTAATTACTTTGAAAAACTACTAAATGAAACAAGCAGTGATGACAGCACAGTGGTAAAAAACACCGACCAGGCATGCAGTCAGGAATACATATCCGTACTTGAAATAGAAAAAGCCATCAAAGGCTTCAAATGTGGAAAGGCAGCGGGAGTAGATGATATTCGACCAGAAACGCTGAAGCATGGGGGTATAAAAGTATTACAGTGGCTGCACTGCATAGATCAGAAAGCCTGGACAGAGGGACGAATTCCTGATGATTGGAGTAGAGCTCTCATAGTACCCATATATAAAAAGGGAAATAAAACTGAATGTAAGAATTACAGAGGTATTTCCCTACTGAGTGTTCCTGGCAAGATTTATGCAAGTATACTTGAGAAATGGTTGAGAAGAATTGTGGAAGAAAATCATGGTGAAGATCAAGCTGGATTCAGGCTAAATAGAGGCTGTCAGGATCAGATCTTCACTTTGCGACAAATAGTCGAGAAAGCATGGGAATATAACAAAGATCTGTATTTAAGTTTTGTCGATTTGCAAAAGGCATATGACATGGTGCCAAGAGAGAAGCTATTCAATACGCTGCAGTTATATGGTGTCAATGGGGCATTATATCAAGCAATACTTAGTCTTTATTTGAGTTGTAAGTCAGCAGTTAGAATTGAAGGAAATACAGGAAGATGGTTTAATGTTAAATCTGGTGCGAGACAAGGATGTACATTATCCCCTCTGTTATTCATTATCTATATGGATCATGTTATGAAGGAAAGTGGTATTAAACATGATATCAAAATTGGAGATGTTAATATCAGCTCTTTGCTTTTTGCGGATGATGTTTAACTTCTAAATAAATGTGCTACAAGTCTGCAAGATTCTCTGACTAAATTGAATAGCTGTTGTAATAGATATGGTATGAAGGTCAGCAATAACAAGACAGAGACAATTAAAATAGGAAGAATCATTGACAATGTCAACTGTGTTATGAATGGAGAACCTGTGGAACAAGTAAAACATTTCAGCTACGTAGGCACGATTTTTAGTGAAGATGGTAAATTAAATATAGAAATAGACAACAGAATCAGCAAAGCTGGTATGGTGGGAAGTGAATTGAATAAATTCATATGGAATAAGAGAGAAATTAGTCGGAACACTAAATTAGCTGTATACAAGACAGTGTTCAAACCAGTTTTAACTTATGGATATGAGAGCTGGGTCAGAAGTAAAACACTTGACCAAAGACCAGAGACCGCAGATATGAGAGTCTAGAGAAAGATTATAGGCATGAACAGATGGCATCAATGGCAATATCATATTAAAAATGAGGATATTAGGAAAGAACTTGACATTGTCAGCATCCAGGAATGTGTTAACAGAGCTAATCTCAGGTGGTATGGTCACTTAAACAGAATGGGCAAACAAAGATTAGCAAAGCAAGTGTTCTCTGCCAGGTTGGCAGCAAAACAACCTAGAGGAAGACCAAGATATAGGTGGATTGATACGGTACAAAGTGCCTTAGACAACAGAAATATAAGATCTGATAATGTTGGAGTCTTGACAAGCAACAGACTGATTTGGGGGAAAATTGTAGATAGGAAGTTAGTAATGATGTAATTTTTTTCATGATCCACCCCTTGAAGGTACATGGCAGGAATTTGATGATGATGATATATATCATGTGCACTAATTTTTAAGCTTGTTTATGAAATATATTTATGATACTGTAAAAGATAAACATAATAAGTTATTCATGATTATGTGAGATTTTTACACTGCCTGAACTCTACTCTCACTATTTCTCCCTTGTAGCTCAATGGTAGTATGAATAAAGTATTAGCTCTAATTTCGTTGATCTCGTAAAAATAAAAATGTATTTATCTGGAAATTTTAAGGGGAAAACGTGATGGTGTTTTGTTTATTTATTTATTTTTTTTAAATATGACATCTTTGTGACTTGGTAGCATATACAAATATGTGACCATATTACAGTGAAAAGAGGGAAATTTTAATTTATTATTATTATTATTATATCTATAGTTGACAATCCTAGCATGTATTATGCTCCTGAAATCTATCATCCACACTAAATATGTGACTTAGACTCGCTTATGAACGATTTTAGTTTGCATTATTATCAAAACTTTGAATCCTTTTTTTATTTGGTTTAAATTAAAAAACAGTTTAGATTTGTTTTTCATTTTGATGGGTTATGATAGTTATTAGCTGAGGAGATGGACATTGTTATGACAGTTGGTTGCCAGAATGATGTCTTTGGTGGTGGGGGTATATTTGGTATGCATTTCAGTGATGAAAGGATTTGTATGCTTAGGATAGATTGTATCTGAGCAAGGAAATATGCATCTGGAAAGATTGTTGGTTGGTGAAAGGATGAATTTGTTGAATCAGAACTTATTGGCTAGGTTGGATGAGAGAGGAGATGGTCCTGGATGGGAATTAAAGCTTTGGGGATCAATTAGTTAGGGTGAAACAATACAGGACAATCCTGCAAATGAGGAAGTGGGAAGCAGTTGCACAAATAGTGGCAGGACTATTTCTCAAAGTCTGGTAATGCATTTCTGTCTTTATGTACTTATGCCAGAAGTACAGTTAGTAGAAATAAGGAGGCTGGAGTTGTGACTTCTATGGAGGCACTTGGTCCAAAGGTTATTAGCATCAGTGAAACATGTTTGTTTGAGGATGATGGACTAGCTGGAAAAGAAATGCAGCAGTTTTGCATATTTCAAGAAGATAGGAAGGATAAAATGTAAGGTGTAGGGGTTATTAATGGTCCAGCAGATGAGTGGCAAAAATCAGGAAAGAAGGTGGCAGCAGCATTGAGTTTAAGAGCATATGGTGTGAAGTAGAAGCAAGTAAGATAAGTTTTAGTAACGTGTTGTTGTTATTATTATTATTATTATTATTATTCAGTCCTCCAAGGAGTCAAAAGACCCATCGAGGAAGGTCCTTCCTAAGACATAAAGTCTGTCAAGACTCATCGAGGGGAGGCCCCCCCCCCTGAGAAACACAAAGTCTATCATACCACTCTTTAAACTCACTGACCGTTCTCACTCCCACCACTCCATCAGGCAATGTATTCCATGGTTCAACCACCCTCCATGCAAAGAAACCACTCCTCACCCTCTTGCTCACAGTTTCCTTTTGTAACTTCCAGATATGGCCTCTTGTCATCACTCCTTCCCGCTGTTCAACCAAGCGAAAGAACTCCCCAGTGTTAACCCTGTAACCACCTCTCAACAGTTTAAAAGTCTCAATCATATCACCTCTCCTTCTTCTATCCACCAAACTCTACAGCCCACATTCCCTCAGCCGATCCTCATAACTATCCTTGTACAGTCCTAAAGCCATATTTGTCATCTGTCTTTGTGTCCTTTCCACAGTTAATTTATCCCCTTCAAATCCATCTGTTCATGCCTAGAGGAAGACCAAGATATAGGTGGATTGATACAGTACAAAGTGCCTTAGACAACAGAAATATAAGATCTGATAATGTTGGAGTCTTGACAAGCAACAGACTGATTTGGGGGAAAATTGTAGATAGGAAGTTAGTAATGATGTAAATTTTTTTTCATGACTATCATATCCTGTACACCCCTTGAGGGTACATGGCAGGAATTTGATGATGATGATAATGATGATCTCCAGAGTCCAAAGACTCACTGAGGGAAGACACACTACCTACTCTACTATACACATCTCACTGTCTCTCCCCTACTTTATTCTTCTAACTACACACAACTTGCTATCTCCACTATTAATTCTCCAACTACACACAGTGATGCTACTACCATCAACACACAATGCCATCTACTGTCCAACAACAATATATATATATATATATATTTTAGTTTATTTTTTTTGTAAATTGCATATGTTCTTATATATTGAACAGTTTCTTTTGTATCAATCTTATAGAGCATCTTTAGTAATTTATAAGATTCTATTTTGTCCTCTCATTTCTTCCTATCAACTAAACTTTGTAACCCACATATCTTCAGTCTTGATGACTCATCTCTGAATCTTTTTCACTACCTCACCAACTATATTTATATTTGCAACACTTTTTATTTATTTATTTATTTATTATTTTTTATTTTGCAGGACCATTTGTGCATGCCTACCTAATTCTGCTTATAATTTGTGCTGTGCCTTTAATGTGCATGGAATTAGCTGTTGGTCAGCTTACACAATGTGGACCGATTTTAGCATTTGGGCAACTCTGTCCTTTAATGAAAGGTTAGTATTGCATTTGCGGCTCATAATCATAATTTGAATTTATTGAGGCATTGTTTGTACTTTTCTTAATCAGCATAAAGTTCACAATTTTTAAGAATGAATCAGCATGATAATACAGGATATTTTCCTTAATATAGCTTAAAGCTAAAGGTCACTTTATATATATTATTGCATTATATTTTGTATTATATGTATTTGAAAACACTTCAAAACATTTAATTGTAAACCAAAGAATTCAGCTTAAATGTGCGAAATAAACTTTTGAAATAATAGATAAAATTGAAATACCTTAAAATATGACAATGTCATACTAGTGGGGATATAAATTTGGACCTTTATAAGAGTAATAATAAAACTGAAGAATGTAAAAATGTATTATCTACTCATGGGTTTCTTGCTTACATCGATGGCAATACAAGAGAAGTATGCAACTCGACAAGTTGCATTGATCACATATTCATAAGAAACAGAATGGCCTATGAGGTATCCACTGCAATCTACATTAGTAATATACTAATGCAGATTGCATTAGACAGATCACCATTCGATACTTTTGAAATTATCTATACCTGATAATGTTAATGAGTTGCACAGGTAGACAGAATAAATTTGTATTTGGCACCAATATAATAAATTTGAAAGATACATAAAACATTATCAACTGCCACAAACTTATTAGACACTAATCTGTTATATGATGAATTTATCAAAATGATTAAATATGCAGACAGTAAATCGCAATATCATAAAACAGTTACTACAAAAAAGGACGTTCACGCAATCTGGATAACAGATGAATTTAAAAATATGATAAAGACAAAAGAGAAACTTTACTATAAGCATAAAAAAAATCCATACAATTTAAATATGACTATAAAAATTTCGTTAAACATCTAAAGCAAAAAATAAAACAGGCAAAAGAACATTATCTGCTATCGAAATTTCTTTCTTGTTGTAATGATAAAAGTAAAGAATGTAGGTTGGTCAATATGATAATAGGTAATGCAAAACAGAAAATGCGAGAATTCCCAGAGGCTAATGAAATCACTATAGTTTATCACCACCAAGATGTTAACAAAATGAACAACCACTTTACCAACTATGGCAGTTGTGTTTTCGACCCTGCAGAAAGGGCAAAGTATCTCAGTCACCTTCTGTGAATTAAGAATTCCATGTATCTACATGCAGTAAACACAGATGAAGTAAAGAGTGTAGTACTCGGATTAAAAAAGGGAAAAAAGTGGGATGTGACAACATAAATGTTAAAAAGCTAAACATTATCATTATGCATAAATTACAATTCTTTACAAATATCATTAACACTTTCATTGCCAAGCTGAAAATTGGAATTTCGCGTGGTGGCCAAATTTTTCATTTAGTTAGCGACGTCCACGCGATAACGCGTGATCGCCCACCCGCGAGAACTCGCATCATGCGATATCATTCATTGCCAAGCTGAAAATTAGAATTTCGCATGGTGGCCAAATTTTTTTATTTTTTTTTATTTAGTTAGCGACGTCCACGCAATAACACGTGATCGGCCGTTTGGTGAGGACTTGCATCATGCGATATCGCTTGATTGCCAATGAACATGTTAATAAATCCTTTGAACATGGTAAATTTATAGAACACCTGAAGACACTGCTTCAGTTGTACTGTTATTTAAAGGAGGAAATAGAAATGAAATCAAAAATTACAGACTAATATCTATACTATCCACAGTCTTGTTTTTCTTGATATATCTAAAGCATTCGGCTGTGTTCATCATGATCTATTACTACTGAAAATGTCCAAATACTGCATTAGGGGAATTACTAATGACTGGTTCAGATCCTGTCTGAATAACAGAAAACAATATACCAGCTATGATATATTTAAAAGCACAACAAACATAATAAAATACGGAATCCCTCAAGGGTCGGTACTATGACCCATCCTATTTATAATATATGTTAATGATCTATGTCAGGGGTGTTCAACCTGTCGATCGCGGAGTGATTTTTGGTCAATCTCTTGTGTATTCCTCCTTACTTACAAATTTAATTAAAATTGAAAACATAATATTTTATTTATCATTATTTTGTATTATTTTTAATTCGCTTTAAGTGTATTGCTATTGTTTATTTATTTTTTTGTTAAAATTGTCAAATCAATTGACTGGAAAGAGGAGAGGGCACATGGAAGGAAGGAATTGGATTTTATGCAGTTATTAAAGGACAACTATCTGTGACAGCATGTAGTGGAAAATACCAGGGGGCAGAGAGTGCTGACCTAGTAATTGCAACTGAGAATGTGGCTGTAACGAACATGATCATGTTGCCACCAATTGGTGAGAGTGACCCTAAGGTCATGACTTGGGAGGTGGCTAAAGGAGTGGAATTTACAATTAAGACAGGGTACATGTGGAATTACCGGGCTGGTAAGTATGACAAGCTTAGGAGTGTGCTTGGCTCAGTGCCATGGCATGTAAAACTGCAAGGGCTGGATATTGATAGTTCATGGGAGGTGGTTAAGAAGTGTTTGCAGGAGGCAATGGTTGACTGTATACCAAGAGTCCGAATAATAAATCAAGTTGGGGTTAAATGGATGAATAACACTATTAAGCTTGAGCTGCAAAAAAAGAAACAAGTGTGGAGGGAATTTAAGGAGAAAGGTGACCAACATGCGCAGGAACAGTATAAAGCTCAGGCCAGGATGGTAACAAGGGTGGTAAGAAAAGCAAAAGTGGATTACAAAAGAAAATTGGCCATGCAGGCTAAAGAGAATTCCAAACAGTTTTTTCGATATGTTTGCAAGTAAAAGGAAAAATGTTCATGGCAGAATGATTTTAAAAAATGCTGAGGGTAGGGAGGTAACCGAATCAGTCAATATAGTGGGATTACTGAGCGAGCACTTTGCGGCTAAAGAATTGTCAGTGCCCTTGACCATTTTGTTTAATTTGAGCCTCAGGTCTGGGTCAGTCCCAAGGGGGTGGAAAGAGGGGAAAATAGTTCCACTGCATAAAGGTGGTTCCAAGGCTGCTGTTGAATATTACTGGCCAATCAGCATAACAGGAATCATTATCAAGGTCTTGGAGAAAATAGTCAAGAGGAAAATACAAGATTGGATAGATGAAAATGAGATACTGTATCGGAGACAGCATGGTTTTTTGAAGGGTAGGTCATGCCTCAGTAACTTGCTCACGTATTATAACACAGTGACGGCTGAACTGGATAAGGGTAATGGGTTTATAGTGATTCTACTGGACCTTGTTAAGGCATTTGACAGGACATCACATGGAATTCTAATCAGTAAATTGCAGCATATAGGGATGGATATAGGGTTGGTGAGATGGATAGGAGGGTGGTTGATGGAGAGATATCAGAGAGTGGTTTATTCAGGAGTAGAGTCCACAAGATGGCCTGTGACTAGTGGTGTGCCACAAGGATCTGTTCTTGGACCACTGCTGTTTAATTTGTTCATTAATGATATAGGAAAGGATCTGAGAGGAACAGTTCATTTGTTTGCAGATGATGCAAAGTTGGGTAAGGCAATAGTGAATGCAGATGATGTCAAAATTTTGCAAGATGATTTGGATAGATTGGAGGTCTGGGGTAAGGAGAATGGATGTCAATTTAATGTGGCAAAATGTAAGGTTATGCATTTTGGGGTGAAAAGATTAGCAGCAGTTTACTACATTGGTGGAACTGTACTCCAGGAAATTGATGAGGCACGAGACTTAGGAGTGTTGGTGGATAATGAGTTGAAGTTTAGGGGACACATTGCAAAAGTGGCCAAATCAGCTCATCAAATCACTTGGTTGCTGAAGAATATGTTGACAAGCAGAGACAAGCAGGTTATTGTTCCTCTGTATCAAGCCTTGATAAGACCCCATCTCGACTATTGTGCCCAGATTTGGTCACCTAGGTTTCTTCTTGATGGGGAGGAGGTTGAGAGGATCCAGAGGCGAGTGATCAAGATGATAGAAGGTCTGTGGATTGAACCTTATGAGAACAGGTTGAGGATTTGTGGATTGCAAAAATTGGTTGATAGGCGGAGAAGGGGAGATATGATTGAGACATTCAAATTACAGAAGGATTTCTATAAAATTAATTCAGAAGATATTTTTGAGAACAGGGCTGGTTGTGGGAGGACTAGGGGACATCCATGGAAACTGGGCAAAACTGTAGTTTGTAAAGGTGTTAGAGCTGGTTTCTTTACTTTTCGAGTGGTGAATGAGTAGAATGGGCTGCCAGAGTCTGTGGTGGATGCTGTGACAGTGAATGAGTTTAAGGCGAGGTATGATAGATACACTATGAATGTCGAATAGTTGTGATGAATATGATTTGGGGCCTCCCTCGATGAGTAATGACTCCCTGGAGTTGCCCGTAATAATAAAAATCTCAAAGGTTTTTGAAATTCTGATAAAAAAAACCCGCTTAAATAGCTATTTAAATACAGTATCCTTTTACACAACTAATCAATATGGGTTTAGATCCCGATGCAATATTGAAAAAGCGCTATTGGAGTTTTATAAAAAGGTCTATAGTGAAATAAATGATGGAATGCACATATCAGCTGTTTTTCTTGATATATCTAAAGCATTTGACTGTGTTCATCATGATCTATTACTACTGAAAATGTCCAAATACTGCATTACTAATGCAGGGAATTACTAATGACTGGTTCAGATCCTATCTGAATAACAGAAAATAATATACTAGCTATGATATATTTAAAAGCACAACAAACATAATAAAATACGGAATCCCTCAAGGGTCGGTACTATGACCCATCCTATTTATAATATATTAATGATCTATGTCAGGGGTGTTCATCCCGTCGATCGCGGAGTGATTTTTGGTCAATCTCTTGTGTATTCCTCCTTACTTACAAATTTAATTAAAATTGAAAACATAATATTTTATTTTTCATTATTTTGTATTATTTTTAATTCGCTTTAAGTGTATTGCTATTGTTTATTTATTTTTCGTTAAAATTGTCAAATCAATAATTTTCTTATAAGTCCAGGTAAATGAATTAATTTGGATCAGTGGAAGTCAAACAAGGAGCCGAGTGAATACGATTATAAGCAAAGTGTAAAAACTCGATTCTAGCTTAAATATTAAATATTCCAACGCACATTACATCGATTTTTTACTTAGGTTAAGTCCCATGTGAATATTGTAAAAAAAAAATTTGTTTGTCTCGGTATAGTTTGTATTAGATGTTTTTGTAAATAACTCTTTTAAAGCTAACTGTATATACTGCTTTAATAAGAATATGTTAGAATGTTAAAAACAAAGGCAATTTTTGTCGCCGAAGCTGTACATGGCGGCATTAGAAAGATTGTTATTGAAACTCGTATGTATGAGAAAGGGTTGCAGGCTCTAAGTGTAAACATCTCCAAAGTCAGTCAGAAAGAATTTAAACAACTTTCCGATGGCCAGCAACTTACAATCAAAAGAATGGAGGAGATTAAAAGGTGTGCCGAACTTGAAACTTAAGATGGAAGACTCATACAGATTCTTTGGGGGTTGCCAAACTTCATGCGAGGTCTCAGAGGATGCCTAATAAAAAGGGACTGAAGCAAGCAGAAGGGGTCCCAGTTCCAGAATTTCTCTCAGAGAGGAGGCCGCCTGGTCCAGAGTTGCCGTCAGAGAGATTGCCCAGATCCACATTGCTTGAGAGAGGAGTTTCCCACTTCCAGAAAGGAGCTTCTCAGTTCAAGATGTCGCTAGAGAGAGAGAGAGAGAGAGACTACTTCTAGGCTGCAGACAAGGTTTCAAATTGCCGGAGAAATGTTTCCAGGCCAGGTTAATGTCAGACATTCACCAGTGTGTTGCGTTTTCATTACAATTTGATGAATCAAACAACTTCACTAATATTGCTCAGTGACGCAATATCATGAAGCAATAGCAAGAAGTTAATGGTATTTATTCGCATGGTATTTCAAGATTATTCAAGTAAAGAAGAACTTTTGAAAGTTATACCATATTGGGAAGGACTAAGGGAGAAGACATTTGCTGAATTTGTGAAACAACATAAACTTCCGCTTTTTAAACTTGTGTGTGTTACTACTGATGGTGCTCCTGCAATGATAGGTAATTAATCAAGCCTCATTTCATTATGTAAAAACGATGACAAATATCCAGATTTTTTAACATACCACTGTATTATTCACCAACAAGTACTGTGTAGTAAAAGATTAAACACAAAAGATGTTTTTGTATGTTACATTTAAAATTGTAAATGCAACGGCGGTTAATTAAATTACAGGCAGATGATGATAGGGAACATCTGTTGTACAATAATGTTCGCTGGCTCAACAGAAGTCAATTTTTAGAAAGATTTCTTGCATTAATTAACGATATAAAAAATTTTCTTGATGAAAAAGGAGATATTTATCCACAACTGAGTGATACAAGATGGTTGTTACACTTATCATTTTTAGTAGATTTCTGTACGAAATTAAGCAATTTAAATTTAGAGTTACAAGGTAGAGATAAAAATTTAATTGACATGTTAAGTTCAATAAAAATTTCCAACAATACTTACTTTTATTAAAGAAAAATATAAATGACCGTGAATTTAGACATCTCCCATATTTATTAAAATTTTTTGAACAAAATCAAGAAATGCTTTGCTATGATTTAAAAGAATTTATTTATGAAATAGAATTAGTCGAGGAAGAAATAAATTCAAGATATAAAGATTTTAATAAAACTGAAATGATTGTATCTTTTATCAATAATCCATTTCAGGAAAACTTGAACATCACAGAAATTTCAAATAAAATTAGTGGGCTGTTTGATATACACCAAGCTGAAGTAAAACTTGAGATAATACTTGGCGGGATGTTGTTATAGACCTGGTAATGTGGATGGTGGTGATAGTGAAATGTATAGTCAAATAAGCCAAGCAAATAAAGTGATCATTATGGGTGATTTTAATTATGGCAATATAGACTGGAATGAAGAGATAGCAACTGGAAGTAAAGAAAATGAATTTCTTGAGTTTTTGAGGGATAACTATCTCAGACAGTATGTAACAGAGGGCAAACGAGGATTAAGGGTCTTGGATTTGGTCATCTCATCGGAGGATGTAATTATCAATGAGATATCAAATCATCCACCAATTGGTGACCATAAGGTGGTTGCCAGCAGTGCAAAGACCCCTGTGAAAAAAGGGTATATGTGGAACTACAAGGGGGGGTGATTATAAAGAGCTCAGGAGACAGCTTGCAGGTGTAGCATGGAATGAGGAGTTAGCTGGAAAAGAGATCAATGCAGCTTGGGGGATTTTCAAAAAATATTTAGTAGATGCAATGTCTAAATGTATACCATGGGTGAGAAGGTTAAATAAGGTAGGTGTGAGATGGATGAATAAAGAGATTAAGCATGCAATACAGAGAAAAAGGGCATTGTGGAGGCAGCATAAGAGAAGTGGAAGTAACCACTTCCACTTCTCTTATGCTGGAAGTGGAGGTCTACAAAGACCAGGCAAGGAGGGTGACTTGGTTGGTGAGAGTAGCTAAAGAGAGGTATGAACAGCAGTTAGCTAATGAAGCCAAAAAGAATCCTAGGGAGTTCTTTCGATATGTAGCCAGCAAAAGAAAGAATGATTATGGAAGGATGACATTGATTGGAGGAAATGGTATAAAAACAGCTGTTGCAGAATGTGTGGTGGAGATACTTAATGAGCAATTCATAAAGGTCTTTCAATCTTGTGAATGTGACTTCATGGAGAAATTGAGAGCAGTAGGTGATGGGGGAGGAAAGACTGACTGTACGTGAGCAAGAGGTGTATGGGGAATTGAGTAAACTAGATGTTAATAAGTCTGTGGAACTTGGTAATATATCGCCCCATATTCTGAAGGAATGTGCCAGGGAGTTGACACCTGTCTTGACATATTTTTTTAATACGAGTCTTGCACTCGGTCAAGTTCCTAAGGAGTGGAAGGAGGGCAAGATTGTGCCACTTCATAAAGGAGGTGATCGAACTCAAGCATGAAACTATAGGCCTATCTGTGTGTCAGGTGTTGTGGTTAAGTTGTTGGAGAAGCTTGTGAGAACTAGGATCCAGAGTTGGGTTGACAACAATGGTATAATCTTTGATGGACAGCATGGATTTGCTAAAGGGAGGTCATGTTTTAGTAATCTACTTACTTATTACAATAAAGTGACTGCTTTCTTGGACAGAGGAGAAGGATACACAGTAATATACTTGGATTTTGCAAAAGCTTTTGATAGAGTACCTCATGATAAGTTGACAGTCAAACTAGAGCAGATGGGGTTGGATATTAGATTAGTGCATTGGATTGGAGACTGACTATCTGATAGGTATCAACAAGTTGTGTATGGGGGTGCAATATCCAGGAAAAGGAAAGTCACTAGTGGAGTGCCTCAGGGGTCTGTTTTAGGGCCATTACTATTTAACTTGTATATTAATGATATTGGCGAAGATTTGGATGGAGATATTCAGTTGTTTGCAGATGAATCAAAGTTGGGATGAACCATAAAGAGTAGTGAAGATGTTGTGGCCTTTGCAAGAAGATGTGAATAAATTGAGTGATTGGACAAGCAAATGGGGATGTGACTTCAATGTTGCAAAATGTAAGGTTTTAAAATTTGGAAAACAAAGATGGGATGCAGAATTTATGCTTGGTGAGAATATATTGTTGGAGGTAGAGGAAATAAGAGATCTGGGAGTGATAGTGGATAAGGATCTAAAATTTAGGGGACACATCGCCAAAATTGTGAGGACAACACAAAGACTTCTGGGAATGATGCGCAGGACACTGACATGTAGAAGTAGGGAGATTCTTGTTCCATTGTATAAGGCTTTGATTAGGCCACACATGGACTATTGTGCCCAGATTTGGTCACCTGGTTTTCAGAAGGATGAAGAGATGTTGGAAAGGGTCCAAAGGCGACTGACTAAAGTAGATTCTGACCTCTGGAATGTCGAGTATGAGGAAAGATTGAAAAGATGTAATTTGCAGAGTCTAGTGTAGAGAAGGAAGAGGGGAGATATGATAGATACCTACAAGTTGGTAAGGGGTTGTTATAGGATCAATGGTGGGGAAGTTCTACAGAGAATAGAGGGAGATCAGGAGAGAACCAGAGGTCATCCCTGTAAACTGTATAAAGAGGGTGTGAGTAGGGGAGTGAGAGGCAGGTTTTTTTCGTGCAGAGTTGTGAGTGATTGGAATGCCTTGCCTGAGAGTGTGCTGTCTGCAAGGAGTTTGAATGTTTTTAAGACACGGTATGATGAGGTGTGTGTGTGAGATAAAAGGACCTCCCAGATGAATCTTTGACTCCATGAGGTCTTGTTTAATAATAATAATAATAAACATTCAGAATAGTTTACAATTAAAATCAATAAACAATGAAGTCATTTGGAATTTCACGTAACTGATATTGCGCGAAAAATTCTGTCGTGTTTCAGATCGACATACTTGTCAGAATCTTTTTCAAATATGACCGTCATAAAAAATCAATTAAGAAACCAAATTACAAATGATCATTTGGATGATTGTCTGCAATTAGCCACTTCTTCATATCAACTTGACTATGAAAATATTGCGAGGTACAAAGAATGCCAAATTTCACATTAACTTTTTTTTTTTTTTTTAATCAACCAGCATTTCCTGTAACTTGTGAGTTTGTAATCCATCTATTGTTTTTTCTAACTTTGGTTTTCCAAAATAGAGAAGTAAATATTTTATTCCAATATATTTTTTTTTTTTTTTTTGTTGTTTTAAAATATTTGTTGTATTAAAATATGTGTTATAATTAAAAGTGATAAATTAATTTTTAAACACACAAATAAAGTTTTTAGTTATGTATTTTTTTTTTTAGTTGTTTATTTGTGCATAATCAGATATCAGGTTTTGAGAACGTGATCTATATAAGAGAGTAGATCGCCGAATAACTTATATATAAGAATGTAAATCAGCGAATAACTTTTTATAGAAAAGTAGCTTGCATAGTAAAAAAGGTTGAACACCACTGATCTATGTAAATACAAACTTTTTGGCAAAATGATATCCTTTGCTGATGATACAGCTTTAGTATACACCGAAACACCCCTTGAAGATCTAAAAAATCGGATTAATAGCGATATGTTAAAACTAAGTATATGGTTTAGCAACAACGGATTTAACATTAATACCAAAAAAACGAGATATATCTACTTTACATTAACAGACAAATTAGATCAGAGTATAACAATAAAATGGCATGAAAGGAAATGTAGTGATATTCTAAAATGTAAATGTTGCTTAATCAAAAAAATAAAAACAGTCAAGTATTTGGACCTCCATATCGATAGCAATTTGAAGTGGAACTCCAACACCACTTTCTTAACAAATAAGTTTAGGTTCATAATTAACAGAATATATTATGTTAAAAAAATTTGTAAATGCAGCATTCTAGAGATGTTTATACTATTCCTTGGGTAAATTCCTCACTGCAATATGGCATTACCTGTTGGGGCGGAGACTATTATAACAATCTGCTTCCATTAATAAGAATACAAAACAGAATAATTAGAGCCATAACTACTACCGACTTTGCACATTCAATCAATGATCTGTATGTTGTTCATAATATTCTACTACTTCAGAAACTATATCTCTATGGTTGTCTGTTATATGTAAAAAGTAACACTGAAAATTTCTTGGTTTATAATGTAGACTATGGATTGTGCTGCAGTCGAAACATGCTGGAAGTACCCAAGGCTAACAAAGAAATTTTTCATAAATCTTTCGAGTACATTGCGACGAGTAGCTATAATTAACTTCCGAATGAAATTAAATCTATAACCTCAGAATATGTATTCAGAAAAAGATTGAGAGACTACCTTATGGGATTAAACAATGCTGACAATTACTTCAAACATATAGTATAAGAGATCATTATAACTCATATATCATAACCAATAAAGATATTGATTTACAAATTGGTTCATTCAATTAGGTATTAAAATATCAACATGTATATTATTATAACTGGTAAGGGAGCCCTCTTAGATGCGGTCCCCGGATTCTCAGTGTCTGTTTTGAGCTAATTACTTTTCTAGTAACCAGTATGACTATGGCCCTTGGTTACACATATTTGCATTAACTAACTTACATTACTCTAAACCAGTTACTTATCGTAACTATGAAACCATTCGAAATATATTATATTCTACTTGCATATATGTGAAAACTTTTTATTAACCATAATAAAATAATAACCAAAATAAGTGTTAGTACCAATAGAATATAATAGTAATACTTGAATTTTATTTTGTAATATTCTACTGTGCACTGAATTATATTGTGAAATATTGTCATAATTATACAAGTTGAATAGTGTAATTTGTATATGTGATGTGAATAATAAACTGTTAACTGTTAAATACTTCCACACTTAATGAAAGCAGTTGAGAATATAGTAAGCTCTGCATTATGTAAATAGCTATGGAATCATCTTTGGTTAGTGAAGTTTTCCACATACTGGAGGTCCCTAGAATGACCGTTTCCCATGAGCATGGACAACAAAGGTGGTTTCAGAACTATACAATGTTAGTTATGAGGATTGGCTGAGGGAATGTGGACTGCAGAGTTTGGTAGATAGGAGAGATGATATGATTGACTTTTAAACTGTTGAGAGGTAGTTACAGGGTTGACGCTGGGGAGTTCCTTTGCTTGGTGGAACAGAGTTAAGGAGTGATGACAAGGGCCATCCCTGGAAGTTACGAAAGGAAGCTGTGAGCAAGAGGATGAGGAGTGGTTTCTTTGCATGGATGGTGGTTGAACCATGGAATGCATTACCTGATAGAGTGGTGAGAGCAAGAACGGTCAATGAGTACAAGGAGTGGTATGATAAACTTTGTTTTCATAGAAAGGACCTCCCACGACGAATCTTTTGACCCCATGGAGGCCTGAATAATAATAATATGTGTCAGAATGGAACCTGTGTCATATTATGTGAATTAGGTGCTCTTGGCTGGCTGCTCATGAATTTCATTAAAAAAAAAATAAAAACAAAACCAATTAATTTATAATGCATAGAAAAATTGAAATTATTGACAAATAAAAGAAAGGTGCTTGAACTATATTTTTATTTGAAATATGAAATGTTTGTTTTTTAAAATTAATACAGAATGCATGTAGCATCAAATTAATATGCAAAAGGAATTGGAGTACAAAAACATTTGGTGAAATACCAGCAAACCGAAGTTTGCACCATGAAAAGGGAAGTTTTTCTGCATATTGCACAAATAACAGTTATTGCACAAATAGCAAAAGATAAGTTTTATTTCATTATTCTAAATTATGGAAATAACTACCATGTTATAGCAAAACTTCAGTTTAATATAAACCAAAATAATCATTCAACATGTTTCGACCTTCATATCAAGTTCATCATCTGGAGTATACACATATATACAAAGAAACGAGCTATATTACAATCTACATGGTATACTAAAGTTACAGTAATACGATCAACCGTTACAACTACTGGCCTGACCTCTAGTGGGGAGGGAGAAACCTTATTGCATCAAAGCTAGAGTCCTGTTATTATTATTATCTATTTGATTACAAATCATTAAGAGATATATTAAGCTAGAGAGCAACATGCTCTTACATAAGTACTCATATACATTAGAACAAAGCAGTATAGATGATGACCAATAAGAGCTGAAATTATTGCCTAGAGTCCTAAAGTAAAGTTTTGCCGGAAACTTGAAGGACTTAAGTGGGCTGAATGTATATTTAGTAATGTAGCTTGTTTCTTTGTAGATATAGATATATATGTGTATACTCCAGATGATACCTTCATATCAAGATCATCATACCTCAGATGATGACCTCGATATGAAGGTTGAAACATATTGGGTGATTATTTTAGTTTATATTAAACTGAAGCTTTATGATAATTATTTCCATAATTTTGAATAATGCATGCTGCTCATTGTGTAACCATGAAGGACAGGATAAGTTTTATTTCTTGGAATATTTTTGAAGTATATGCATTTCACCAAAAAATTATTTAATTAGTGTTACTGAGACTGAATGCATATTATTTATCAATATCATTAGTAGGTTTAGCAGAGAATTTGAGTATAATAGTTAGCAGTTAATGAAGGCAAAAAAAAATGATCGTAAGACCAACGAGATATATGGCGTGAAAATAGTGTGTTGAGCATTGTGGATTTAAAATGTATGTGTGGGCAAATGTGGCAGATATGTTTATTGAGAAATTAAGAATGAGAATTGAGAGAGTGAGGATCTGCAGAAAGTGTGATATATTAATGGATTGCAGTGATTTGAATGAAAGTCATGAACGGGAACTGAAGAATGCCAGATGAAGGGCAAAAGGCAGGCAAGCATAAACTTGGAGCAGAAGTGAGCCTAACTGACAGCGCAAAAGTTGGCATGACTGTGGGAATGGAAGAACGTCTGAATGACTGACTGACAGAGCAATAGTGTGATCGATTGCTGGAATGCAAGAATTGAAGAATGAAATTATTAAGATGAGAAATGAGACAAGGCATGTGCAAAATGAAATTAGATGTATGGTGGATATGAATGGAAGAGTGCGAAAGAATAAAATGAAAGATAGTGGAGAAAAAAGAAGTAGCAAATGACTCGAGTAGCACTGTATGGAGATTTAATTATAAAAAGTGTGATGGATGAGAGGGTGCACAAGGTCTGTTTTCCAGGAGGGAGGATGAACAGGATGATAGTGGTGCTGGATATGAGAAGTAACCATGCAAAAGAGTTGGTGGTTGTGGTTGGAACAAATGATTTGGTTAAACATAGGAAAAATGGATATCAGGAGATTATTGAGGAGAGCAAAAGACAGAAGTGTGGTAGGAAGAGTAGTTTGTGTGTTGTTCAGGTATGACAATGTGCAAAAAGAAAGTAGTGCAGTTTGTGAATGTGTTGGATGAGTTTGGGAGACAAATGGAATTGTATAAGTGTAATGGACTGCATCTAGAAAGGCTGTTGCTTTAAGGAAGTGTAATCAGTGATGCAACCAAAGTATTAGTGGAAGTCACAGATAATATAAATGAGCAGGAGAGTGGACTAGGTGAGACCAATGCGAATGGAGATACAAATATGAGAATAAGAATGAAAGTTGAACAGGGAAACGAGGTTTGCCAGGGAGACAGTGTAATGAGAGTGGATTCTGAAAGCAGTAATGAATGTATGTATCGGGATGGTCAGTATAGGAATGGAATTGCCTGGAATATGTGGTGGGGTAGTCGCGTATGTGGGGGATATATGGGACAAAGAGAGGAGGGTTAAGGGTGAGCAGTGGGAGCAAGTATGGAAAAGTCACAGATGAGGGGCAGCATGAGTAGGACTAGTTATACACTAAGAAATTATGGCTATTTATGAATGCTAGAAGTATAAAAATAAGGGAGATGAAATTGTTGCATTAAGTTTATTTGCCTGAAAATGGTTGGAATAAGCGAAACATAGTTGGATGAGGATGATATTTTGATGGAAACAGAAATGATATGGGTGTTTTTTTGAAGATAGGAAGGGCAAGAAGGGAAGGGAAGTGCTATTGATGATAGTGGGAGCAATATGTTCATGCAAGATTGAGATAGAGAAAAGTGGCAGCAGTACGGTGTGAGGCAGAGGTTCATAGAATGAGATATTTGGTTGGGTGTTGCTACAGACTGGGGAATGCGGAGGGTGGAGACAAAGAAATGTATAGGTAGCTTTGCTTAGTGAGCAAGCAAAGAGTAATCATATAACAGCAACAATGTTAGAGTGTATTCCAAAGGTGAAAAGGCCAAATAAGATAGGAGTAAAATGGATGAATGAACAGATTATGTGTGAAATCTGGAAGAAGGCACTGTGGAAGCAACATAAGATGAATGTTGGTAATAATTAGTTGCATGAAGAGTACAAAGAGCAGGCCAGGAAGGTAACTCAGTTTGTAAAGACAGCAAAATTACAGTATGAGAAGAAATTAGCAATCAAGCTAAGAAAAATCCTAATGAGTTCTTTTGATATGTGGCAAGTAGAAGAAAAATGACTATGGAAGAATGATGCTTGTTGATGATCCTGGCAGATTGGTAATTGATGCATGCAGAGGAAGCAGAGATTTGTGATCCATACATACTCTTCAGTGGTTGGATCTTATCTACATTCAGGGAATATTATTATTATAATACAGGTATCTCCATGGAGTCAGAAGACTCATCATGAGAGATCGGAGATCCATTATTCACAATTCACAATCCCCCTCTGGAAATCCATTTCACTCATTCACCATCTTCCAAGTAAACAATCTAGTCCTAAACACCCTTGCTAACCACACTCTTACACAATTTCCACAAGTGACTCTTGTTCTCTCCCTTCCTGCCATGTACTGAAAAAAAGTCTTCAGTATCAATCCTATAAAACTACTTTAATAACTTCTATCTTTGTACCATATCTCTTTTTTGTTTAGAGCTAGTTTTTGAAGCCCACAGGCTGTCTCCGTAGACCTGTCACAATCTTTATCACTCGCCTCAGGATCCTCTCCACCACTTCATCTCCATGGAATTTGAGTGTCCAGATTTGCATGCAGTAGTCCAGATGTGGCCTTACATATGCTTATATAGGGGAACAATAACCTCTCTATCCCTGCTTGTTAATGTGTTCTTCAACAACCATGTAATCTGATGTGCTGTTTCACCATATGCTTCACCTCTAAACTTCAACTCCCTGCCTACAATCACTCCAAAGTCCCTAACCTCATCAGTTTTCTGCAGCTCAATTCCATCAGTATAGTGCACAGCTTGTAATGTCTTCCCAGTTTACATCATCAGCAAACAAGTCAATATTTACTGTCAGTTCATTTCCTATATCATTGATTTACAAATTAAACCAATTTTCTGATCAAATACTGAGCTGTGTTATACACCGCTGATCACTCCTCCTAAACTCAACTCCTCCATAAGCCACTTTTTGATATCTGTCTATCAACCATGCTCTAATCCAAATCACCATATTAATATCCATCCTCATTTGCTCCAATTTATGGAACAGAGCATGTGGAATCTTGTCAAATGCCTTTGCAAAATCACTGAGTAACCATTTTCCCTTATCCAACTCCATTGTTACTTTATTATAAAAAAGTAAGAAAATTACTAAGGAAAATCCTACCCTTAATAAAATCATATTGTCCCTTATAGAGTATCATTCCTATCCACCCAATCCTGAATTCTGTCTTTTACCAATTTCTCCAATACCGTAACTACCACTGCTGAGATGCTGAGTGGGATTATTTTGCTCTTTTTCTACTTCATTGGCACCTTACTAGTACCGAGGCTTAAACAGATTGGTCAATAGCAAGATAATTCTCTTGCACGTTTTCATAATATTCAGACTGATATGCCATCTAATCCCATGTCTGTGTTTGCATTGAGGTCTGCAATACTTTAAGCACCTTCATTTCTTGAACCTCTGTTCTCTCATCAGTCAATATTGCATCTTACATTGCAGTGTCACCACCTAGATGGTACATACCTGCAAAATGCTCACTCAGTAATTCAACTATTTGGTTTGATTCTGTTACCTCCCCATCATCAACACTTTTTAAAGTCATCTTCCATGGCGAAAGAACTCTTTAGGATTTCTTATGGCCTCATCGACTAGCTTTCTCTCATAATTAGCTTTAGCCTTCCTTACCATACATGCCCAATCTTGCCTCTGCCTTGTACTGCTCATGGGCATGCTAATCACCTTTTTCTTTATATTCCCTCTTTGTCTACAACTCTTGAGTAATAATGGTATTCATCCATCTAATTCCTACCTGATTCATCCTTCTGACTCTGGGTATACATTCTGATACCACTTTCTTCAAACACGCCTTAACCTCCTTCCATGCACCACCAACATCTCTTCCCTCCAGGTTCTTATGCCATGGCACTGCTGAAAGCTGACTCTTGAGCTTGTCATAATCACTTGCTTTGTAATTCCATGTATAGCATTCTCCTAGGTCAAGACTAAATGTCACTTTCTTCAAGTGGAGGAAGTGTAACTAGATTAGTGATCAGATCCTGATCACTAATCTAGTGATCTGATCTATCCACAACAAATTCTTCAATCACTGTATCAAATAAAGGTTGTTTAATCCATATATTTACTCATGCTGGATCCTCAACAAGTCAGAATTCAGTGAAGGGAGTTGCAGCTACAAGGTCATCTGAGACTTTCTCTACTTACTGTTTGTTAGTTCCTTTATATGGACCACAGACAAGTTAATAAAAGCAGAATTAACCCATCAATGACAGTTATCCTTGTAGAGCACAACAACAGATAAATTGCATCAGATCAAGATTGAAATTAAGCTTCAGCAGTACAGTTTATGTAGAAAAAGAGGAAGTTGTTCTTGCAACAGCCTATGCAGACAAATTGTCTGCATAGGTTGCACAAGCATAAGTTAGTCATCTTGAACATTCTTTTTTACCAAGGATTGATGACTGCACCCACCTGTGCTAGTACTAGAAAAAGCATCTTACCATAAGGTGTCCTTTGGTGTGGCATCACCACTTTTCTTCTGAGTGGCACATAATATACTTAACAAGAAATTATATTGTTTAATCCTTTACCCAAGCATAAGCAAACAGAATTTGTGAGTGAAGTATCTTCATGACTAGTCTACACAAGACTGTTGACTGCACATCAGTTGCCTCAGTTTGTAACCAGTGAAAAAACTTTCTGTAACTATTTTGAAAGTTGTTTAACTTGCTTATACCATATATTAAAGATGCCAAGAAATTATATTCTTGCTATAATCCCTTATCCAAGTGTAAGCAAACAAAGTTTATGCGTGAAGTAACTTGACAACTAGGCTACTTGTGTATAGAGGCTAATGACTTCACATCATAATCAAAGCACATCTGCTTATGGACATTTATAATACTATGCATTATGGGAAGGGTCACTATTCAGACCAGTTTTGACCTTTATTGAGGTCTCATTAGTGGGAACCAGCCCCAGAAGTGATACCAAGGTTGAAGTAATGCAGAAGTCATATTTCGATATATAAGCAGTCAAAGGGTGTCACACCTTATTACTATAATGCTCTGGATTAGAGGTAGATGTCGAAGTTACTTAATGTGCAAACTTTGTTTGCTTATACTTGGATAAAGGATTAAACCAAGAATATAACTTCTTGCCATCTTTAATTCATAGTATAACCAATTGAAAAAAAACTTTCAGTATCCGTCTCTAATCCAGAATGTTTTAGTAATAAGGTGTGACATTTTTGAACTACTCGTATGTGAAAATATGACTTCTGCATTACTTCAACCTTCTGGGTCTGGCTCCCACTGATCTCATTAAAGGTCGAAATCACTCTGGGTAGTGACTCTTCTCATTATGCATAGCATTATACATGTCTGTAAGGAGATGTGCTTTGCATTATGGGATACTAAGGTAAGTGATGTGAAGTCATTAGCCTCTATATACTCATTTTAGAAATTATGGACTTTATAACCGTGTTATAAATCTAACAGATAAGCTTAGATAAGCTAGCACGCCCAGGAGTGTATGAAGTTCCGTGTGACTGTGACTTGGCCTATTATGGGCAAACAGGAAGATCAGTGAACATCCGCCTGGAAGAACATGAAAGATTCATTTGCTACTATTACTATGGCAAGTCGGGACTGGCAGACCACGCTTTGGACACTCCTTCACACAGGATTAGATGGAGGAAAACGAATGTACTATTTAGGAGTCGTTATAGATCTGAAAGATTATTTTTTGAGTCAGCAATGGCTTTGAAGAATTCTCCCAACCTTAACAAATATGGTTGCATTAATTTGCCAAAAATTTGGGAGACGGTTATCCTAAGAAAAACTCCTGGATAACTGCATTTTTTTTTTTTTTTTTTTTTCCCGTTAGAGGGTGCCAAAAAATAGGACTTTAGATCTTTTGTCTTTTACAATTATATTGTTTCACTCGCTCACTGTCGCGTTTACATGTGTGTTGTGCTCCGATGATGCTGAGTTGAAAATCAGCGAAATATAGTTAATAAAACATCTTTGTTGTTAAAAGTGTTTGTAGTGTTGTTAATACCGTGAAAACTAAGTCATGAATAACCGTGTTATAAATAACTCATTTATTCAAATTAAGTGGACGTTGAATTGAACATTATTTCTTAGCTGAATAAGAAATTCTAAGATAGAAAATCTAAGAGTTTCACGCCGAATATAGAAAACTATAAATGTTCGCCGAGTCCAAGCGTAAGTCAACACCTGGTACATGCTGGGGAAACTCGTAGTAAAGGTGGAGTAAGCGCTGATCACTGTCCTTAGTATTTTCCCATAATGTAAAACACAACTCCTAGGAGATGTATGTTGTTATACATTATGGGGAAAGGTCACCACCCAGACTGGTTTCGACCTTTTTTGAGGTCTTATCAGTGAGTAGGTAGATCCAGATGTAAATACTGAGGTTGCAGTAGTGCAGAGCTTATTTCTTTACTGTACGAGTTGCCAAAAGGTGCACTACTAAATTACTGAGATAAACTGATCTGGGTAGTGACCTTCCCCCATAATGTATGACAACATACATCTCCTAGGATTACATTATAGGAAAATACTAAGGACAGTGATCAGAGCTTACTCCACCTTTAGTACGAGTTGCCCCAGCATGTACCAGGTGTTGGCTTATGCTTGGACATGCCGAACTTTTATAGTTTTCTATATTCGATATGAAACTCTTAGATTTTCTGTCTTTGAGTTTCTTATTCGGCTAAGAAATAATGTTGGATTCAATATCCACTTAATTTGAATAAATTTACCTCGCCGAAGTCAAGCAGCCTATTGGCTCTTTATCTCAGTAATAAATAACTCATTTTAATTTCTTGATGTTTCGACCTTCATATTAAGGTCATCATCTGGAGTATATACAAATTTACAAGGACAAGCTGAGTTACATTTCACATAGTAAGCTAAAGAAACAATGATTTGATCACCAGTTATTCTACTGGCATGACCTCTAGTGGAAAAAAAAAACATAAAATTAAATAAATATTTAGAAATTACAACAAAGCTAAATTCTATTTAACATAACATGGGAGAAACATTCTCTCATATAGATAGTTTTCTTACAGTAACAATGATGTCCTATTTTTAACATGCCAATTGTTATATTAGATTTAAGATTCTGGATTATCTACAGTCCTGTTTATAGTTAGCTCTTAGGGAGAAAGGTTCTGTGGGTAGAATATGTGCCTTTCATATGCCTGGAATTTTTAGACATCATTATTGTTCTGATTGGGGTGGTTGATAAGAACCTCACAGGCTTTCTTAAATTTGCGTTCATACTAGGTTTTGGTGTGATGAACAACAAATGTGCTTTTCCAGTCAATTCTATGTAAAGTGTTCAGGGCATGATCAGAAAGGCCAGCTTCACCATAGTTATTATGTTTAATGTGTCGTTTATTTCCCCTATATATATGGTAGATTACAGGTGCAATAAATACGGTATACTCCAGGGTGGGCCAGCGGAGAGAGTGGGTCTTTGGATGAGCTGCTGATTGCCGTGCAACACTAAAAGAAAGGATTCTGATAATTCATGGAGATTCGACCCACAAGTGATGCGGTCAATACATAAGTTGAAGATTCATGTTTCTGGTTTGATCAATCGACTGGCATTTTTAAAACGTTGTAGGGACAGCAATATCATTCCGAATTGCATCAAACTAAAGAGAAAATTTACCTCAACAAAGGTGCAACGTATATACCACCACATGGAGGAAGGGTTACTCAGAGAACAGATCCAGGCCACTAGAAAAAACTTGGCCGTTACTCAAAACCAGGTACAAAATGTAAAATCTTAACTTTCAAGTTACTTGAATGCAGATATTTGGATTATCCTCGAAAAGATTACGGACAACATGGCGAACCATATCCTTCAAACTATTCAAACATTCATGAATGTTTATTTAAAGAAAGTTCTGAAGCCCTACTTCACAGACCAAATCTAAACCGTAAAGATGTTCTTGCTATTCCTAAAGTATGGAAAATTGTCATACAAAATTGTTTAAAATCATTTTTTATATATGTTATCTAATTTTAATGTAATTTTTTTCCCCCTCAAGTTATATTCTAATTTAATTCTATAACACTACTGCATGCATGTTGGGATTCCATGCCTTAACTGTGTGTTATTCCTAGTATTGTTTGAATTAACTGTACTGACGATATCCTAAGATACTTAGGATGAAATATTTACTTATTAAAACTTATTACTGTGGTTATTACATGTGTTTGTTTAGTCATGAATTATCCACAGATTTCATTGTATAATAATGTTGATAGTGATGTTTTCTCCCTGGTGCAGGGCACTAAAAAGTGTACAGAGGATTTAAAATTGGAAGTGATCACCATTTAGTCTTGAGCAGGATAAAATTGAAGACTAAATTGAAACTGTAGACTAAATACACAAACATTATTTTAAAAAAAATTGAGTTTGAGAACAGGAACCAAACCTTGGAGAATCATTGGCAAGCCCTGAAGAAAGCATTGATTGATTCAGCCAAAGAGGCATGTGGTGAGGTTGTCCAAACTCCATAGTGGACACAGGAAGTTAAAGAGGCAGTGTAGGAAAAGAAGAAAGCATATCAAAAGTTCCTGGCAAAAAAGCTAAACACTGTAGAAAATTTTGTTTAGCTAAAATTAGCTAAACAAAAGTCATGAGAAGACTTTGGTAAGACAGAAAAAAATATCAAGAAGGTGGCAAGATATTCTAGAGGTGGTTGAAGAAGCTCAGAAATAGAAGAAAGATGCTGTAAAAGGAATTAGAGATATAAAGGTTGACATGAAATCTGGAGATTTCATGTTACCTTTATGTCAGGTGACCATAATGGGAGAGGAAAGATTAGCAAAACAAGTGTTCTCTGCCAGGTTGGCAGGAAAACGACCCAGAGGAAGCCCAAGATATAGGTGGATTGATACGGTACAAAGTGCCTTAGAAGATAGAAATATAAGATCTGACAGTATTTTATTCTTGCCAGATAACAGATTGATTTGGTGGAAAATTGTAGATAGGAAGTTAGTAATGATGTACATTTTTTTTTTTTAGTACTATCATATCCTGTACACCCCTTAAGGTAAATATCAGAAATTTGATGACAATGATGAAATCTGGAGAAAAAGATATTCTTGATGCATTGAGTAATTACTTTGAAAAATTGCTAAATGAAACAAGCAGTGACAGCACAGTGGTAAAAAACACTAACCACGCATGCAATCAGTAATATATATCCATACTTGAAGTAGAAAAAGCCATCAAAAGACTGAAATGTGGAAAAGCAGCAGGAGTAGATCATATTCGTCCAAAAATGCTCAAGTATGGAAGTATAAAAAGTCTTACAGTGGCTGCACTGCATAGTTCAGAGAGCCTGGACAGAGGGACAAATTCCAGATGATTGTAGTAGCGTTCTCATAGTATCCATATATAAAAAGGGAAATAAAACTGATACGGTACAAAGTGCCTAAATGTGAGAATTACAGAGGTATTTCTTTACTGAGTGTTCCTGGTAAGATTTATGCAAGTATACTTGAGAAACAGTTGAGAAGGATTGTGGAAGGAAAGCTTGGTGAAGAACAAGCTGAATTCAATCCAAATAGAGGCTGTCAGGTCAGATTTTCACTTTGTGACAAATAGTTGAGTAATCATGGGAATATAGCAAAGATCTGTATTTAAGTTTTATAGATCTGGAAAAGGCATATGACAAGGTGCCAAGAGAGAAACTATTCAAAATGTTGCAAAATGTTGTATGTCAATGGGGCATTATATCAAGCAATGCTTAGTCTTTTGTGTGAATTGTAAGAATTGTAAGCAGTTAGAATTGAAGGAAGTACTGGAAGATGGTTTAATGCTAAATCTGGTGTCAGACAAGGATGTACATTATCCCCACTGTTATTCATTATGCATATGGATCACATTATGAAGGAAAGTGGTATTAAACCTGATATCAAAATTGGAGATGTTTATGTCAGCTCTTTGCTTTATGTGGATGATGTTATACTTCTAAATAAATCCTGTACAAGTGTGCAAGATTCCCTGGTGCAGGCCACTAAAAAGTGTACAGAGGATTTAAAATTGGAAGTGATCACCATTCTTGATTAATGGTGAAAACTGACTAATTGAATAACTGTTGTAATAGATTTGGTATGAAGGTCAGCAATAACAAGACAAAGACAATGAAAATAGACAGAAGCAAAATATCAAATGCATTGTGAATGGAGAACCTATAGAACAAGTAAAACATTTCAGCTACTTAGGCACAATTTTTAATGAAGGTGGTAAATTAAATATGGAAATAGGCAACATAATCAACAAACATGGTATGGTAGGAAGTCAGCTGAATAATTTTATATGGAATAAGAGAGAAATTAGTCGGAACACTAAATTAGCTGTATACAAGACAGTGTTCAAACCAGTTTTAACTTATGGATCTGAGAGCTGGCTTAGAAATAAAACACTTGACCAAAGCCTAGAGACTGCAGGTATGAGATTTCCGAGAAAGATTAGGGGCATGAACAGATGGCATCAATGATACTATCATATTAAAAATGAGGATATGAAGAAAGAACTTGACATTGTTAGCATTCATGAATTATTATTACCACCCCAAGACCTCATGGAGTCAAAGACTCATCTGGGAGGTCCTTTTATCACACACACACAGATCATCATACCGTGTTTTAAACACATTCAAACTCTTTGCAGACACCACATTCTCGGGCAAGGCATTCCAATCATTCACAACTCTGCACAAAAAAAACCTGCCTCTCATTCCTCTACTCACACCCTCTTTATACAGTTTCCAGGGATGATCTGTGGTTCTCTCCTGATCTCCCACTATTCTCTGTAGAACCTCTCCACCATTGATCTTATAACAACCCCTTACCAACTTGTAGGTCTCTATCATATCTCCCCCTCATCCTCTCCACCAGACTCTGCAAATTACATCTTCTCAATCTTTCCTCATACTCAACATTCTAGAGGTCAGAAACTACCTTAGTCAGTTGCCTTTGGACCCTTTCCAACATCTCTTCATCCTTTTGAAAATCCAGCGACCAAATTTGGGCACAATAGTGTGTGGCCTAATCAAAGCCTTACAAATGGAACAAGAATCTCCCTACTTCTACATGTCAGTGTCCTCCGCATCATTCCCAGAAGCCTTTGTGTTGTCTTCACAATTTTGGCAAGGTGTTCCCTAAATTTTAGATCCTTATCCACTATCACTCCCAGATCTCTTATTTCCTCTACCTCCAACAATATATTCTCGCCAAGCATAAATTCTGCATCCCATCTTTGTTTTCCAAATTTTAAAACCTTACATTTTGCAACATTGAACTCACATCCCCGTTTCCATGCCCAATCACTCAATTTATTCAAGTCTTCCTGTAATGCCACAACATCTTCACTACACTTTATGGTTCGTCCCCACTTTGATCATCTGCAAACAACTGAATATCTCCATCCAAATCTTATATAGGTGAAGATTTGGATGGAGATATTCACTCTATCTTCACCTATATGCAAGTTAAACAGCAATGGACCTAAAACAGACCCCTGAAGCACTCCACTAGTGAGTTTCCTGGATATCGCTCCCCCATACACAACTTGTTGATACCTATCAGATAGCCAGTCTCCAATTCAATGAACCAATCTCATATCCAACCCCATCTGCTCTAGTTTGACTGTCAACCTATCATGAGGTACTCTATCAAAAGCCTTTGTGAAATTCAAATATATTACTGTGTATGCTTTTCCTCTGTCCAAGGAAGCAGTCACTTTATTGTAATAAGTATGTAGATTACTAAATTATGACCTCCTTTAGCAAATCCATGCTATCCATCAAAGATTAATACCATTGTTATCAACCCAACTCTGGATCCTAGTTCTCACAAGCTTCTCCAACAATTTGTGTTAGGGATGTGTTAGGAATGTGTTAGCAGAGCTAATCTCAGGTTGGTAATCATATTATCTTATATGATTGATTGGCACGTAAACAGAATGGGAGAGGAAAGATTAGCAAAAGAAGTGTTCTCTGCCAGGTTGGTAGGGAAAAGACCCAGAGGAAGACCAAGATATAGATGGATTGATACAGTAAAAAGTGCCTTAGAAGACAAGAAATATAATATCCAATAGTGTTGGAGTCTCGATAGGTAACAGATTGATTTGGAAAAAAATTGTAAATAGAAAGTTAGTAATAATGTAAGTTTTTCAAGTAACACTATTGTAATTATCCTGTATACTCCTTGAGGGTAGGTGTCAGGAATTTGATGATGATTTATTTATACCTTGTGTATAGCTGTATTCTTTGCCATTGTGCAATATGGGCTTAGTTGTCCATTTTTTCAGTAAACCCTGAACTCACCTACCTAAACTCTCCATTGCTCTATCTTATAAAAATGAAGCTGACTTAAGTTCTCCAGTTCTTAAACTATAAACAGTTCTCCTTCATTACTTCCAGCTTCTCTTCTCTCCATGATATTAATGATAACATTACTATTTGCTTTTTTTTTTCCTAATGTTAATTAAATTTGGTGACTTTTAGGTAAGAGTGTGTTTTACTGCAGCATAAGTACATACTTTGTGCTAATTTATTTTAGTAACACTTTAATTGCTGATCACCGTGCTAGGTATGTATTTTGAAGTGATCAGTTATGTAACAATATGTACTGGAATTTTTTCATGATTGAATGGCATTGTTGTTTAACACAGAACAGGAATATCAATTAAACAGAATTTTAGTCATTTTTATTCTACTTGTACTTACACTTTATTTGTGAACTTTAGGCTACACTTAAATGGCTGTTAAGTTTGGTCATTGTGTAGAGCTCTTCAACGATTCTGACATATCTGCAGTCTGTCTTTGAATATGACAGATTAATAGAAGGCTGGGGATTTGTCAAGTAATGTGTATCTTAAACTGCTTATTTATAAAGATAAATAAGCAGTTTAAGATACACTTATCTATAAAAGTATCCATATTTGTAAATTTAGGGACACAAAAACACATGTGTCGAACAGATTATTTTATTAATTACTAATAAAATAAACCTTGACGTTTCGACACCTGTATCGAGGTCATCATCGGAAGAATACAAGTGTATACGGAACCAAGCTACACGCTCATGCCCTGTATACCGGTAAACTAAATCTACGTAGTTAGTTAATCCTTTTCCCTAGCCTGACCTCTAGTGATAATAAAATAAAATAAATAAATAAATAAATATTAAAAAAAAAAAAAAATATATATATATATATAAAGAAAAGGGGTGCTTAAGGGTCAAAGCTGTATAACTGAGAGGAGACCTCCACATAGCCTTTAAAGGAATGCGGAGAACCGACCAGGGCTTCTGACCTAATGTCCAATCCTCGCCTTCTCGTGGTGCACCCTGTTGGGTATCTACTTTGATACTGAACGAACGAGGATGGGCTGGCAATTTGGGATTTAGCCGACCAAATTGTATTCTTATTGGTTAAACCAAAATAAAAAATGATGGTACAACATGACAAAATTTCATGCCGGCTGGGGCGTCGCCCGGTTAAACAAGGCCCCCGTTGTTTTCGCCAGGGAACCAGGGCGAACAGCGAAAAGTCAGCTACTGGAACAAATCTGAAAACAAACCCCAACTCAACATCACCAGAGTTAAAGATCGGTACTATCAACGTAAGAAGCCTGAATGGCAAAGAAATGGAGCTAGCTGAGGAATTAGATAAGTACCAGATCGACATAATAGGGGTGACTGAAACAAAAAAGACCAAAACTGGTGAGATCTTTCTGAGCAATAAATACAAAATGTTATATTCAGGCAATAACAATCAAGGAAAAGAAGGAGTAGCCATAGTATTCAACACAAAATACGAGGCTAATCTTCTTGAATGGCAGTCAGTCTCAAGTAGAGTAATGTGGGCAAATATGAGAATGGGGAACTGGACAATGAGACTTATTTGTGCCTATGGTCCCACAGAAGGTTCTACTAAGGTAGAAGTGGAGGAATTTTTTGAGGCTTTAGAAAAAGCAACTGACACAATGAAAAAGGAAAAGTTGGTCCTTGTTGGGGATCTAAATAGTAGAGTAGGAAATGATTGTGAGACATACAAAAATATTTTGGGAAAATTTGGAGAAAAGAGCAAAGCTAATAATAATGGCAAATATCTGTTGGATTTCTGCTCAGGACATGGACTGGTTATTACTAACACCATGTTCCAACATAAAAATGTGCACAAATTCACATGGAGAGAAGAGGCTAGGAATAAGAAAAGTCTCATTGACTATGTTATTGTTGATAGTGATGTTTTCTCCCTGGTGCAGGACACCAGAGTGTACAGAGGATTTGAAATTGGAAGTGATCACTATTTAGTCTTGAGCAGAATAAAATTGAATTTCATATTGAAAAGAATAACATGTAAGAAAGTTTTAAAGCGAATAAAAGTTGAGCAGCTCTCAGATGTAAACTGTAGACTAAAATACAGAAATATTATTGAAAAGAAAATGAAAGAGTTTGAGAACAGGAATCAAACCTTGGAGATTCAGTGGCAAACTCTGAAGGAAACATTGATTGATTCTGCCAGAGAGGCATGTGGTGAGGTTGTGTGCAAAGATAAAAAAATCAGAACTCCCTGGTGGACACGGGAAGTTAAAGAGGCAGTGAAGGAAAAGAAGAAAGCATATCAAAAGTTCCTGGCAAATAAGTCAGCTTTTACTCTTACAGAATACAGAGACAAATGTAAGAAAGCTAAACAGTGTGTAAAACTAGCTAAACAAAAGTCATGGGAGGACTTTGGCAAGAATATAGAAAATAAATATCAAGAAGGTGGCAAAATATTCTGGAGGTTGTTGAAGAAGCTTAGGAATGGAGGAAAGAGTGCTGTAAAAGGAATTAGAGATGATAAAGGTGAAATGAAAACAGGAGAAAAAGATATCCTTGAAGTATGGAGTAATTACTTTGAAAAACTGCTAAATGAAACAAGCAGTGATGACAGCACAGTGATAAAAAACACTGACCAGGCATGCAGTCAGGAATACATATCTATACTTGAAGTAGAAAAAGCCATCAAAGGCTTGAAATGTGGAAAGGCAGCAGGAGTAGATGATATTCGACCAGAAATGCTGAAGTATGGTGGTATAAGAGTCTTACAGTGGTTGCACTGCATAGTTCAGAAAGCCTGGACAGAGGGACGAATTCCCGATGATTGGAGTAGAGCTCTCATAGTACCCATATATAAAAAGGGAAATAAAACTGAATGTGAGAATTACAGAGGTATTTCCCTACTGAGTGTTCCTGGCAAGATCTATGCAAGTATACTTGAGAAACGGTTGAGAAGAATTGTGGAAGAAAAGCTTGGTGAAGAACAAGCTGGATTCAGGCCAAATAGAGGCTGTCAGGATCAGATCTTCACTTTACGACAAATAGTCGAGAAAGCATGGGAATATAACAAAGATCTGTATTTAAGTTTTGTCGATTTGGAAAAGGCATATGACAAGGTGCCAAGAGAGAATCTATTCAATACGCTGCAGTTATATGGTGTCAATGGGGCATTATATCAAGCAATACTTAGTCTTTATTTGAGTTGTGAGTCAGCAGTTAGAATTGAAGGAAGTACAGGAAGATGGTTTAATGTTAAATCTGGTGTGAGACAAGGATGTACATTATCCCCTCTGTTATTCATTATCTATATGGATCACATTATGAAGGAATGTGGTATTAAACCTGATATCAAAATTGGAGATGTTAATGTCAGCTCTTTGCTTTATGCGGATGATGTTATACTTCTAAATAAATCCGCTACAAGTCTGCAAGATTCTCTGACTAAATTGAATAGCTGTTGTAATAGATATGGTATGAAGGTCAGCAATAAAAAGACAAAGACAATGAAAATAGGCAGAATCATTGAAAATGTCAACTGTGTTGTGAATGGAGAACCTGTGGAACAAGTAAAACATTTCAGCTACTTAGGCACAATTTTTACTGAAGATGGTAAACTAAATATAGAAATAGACAACAGAATCAGCAAAGCTGGTATCGTGGGAAGTCAATTGAATAAATTCATATGGAATAAGAAAGAAATTAGTCGGAACACTAAATTAGCTGTATACAAGACTGTGTTCAAACCAATTTTAACTTATGGATCTGAGAGCTGGGTCAGAAGTAAAACACTTGACCAAAGACTAGAGACCGCAGATATGAGAGTCCTGAGAAAGATTAGAGGCGTGAACAGATGGTATCAATGGCAATATCATATTAAAAATGAGGATATTAGGAAAGAACTTGACATTGTCAGCATCCAGGAATGCATTAGCAGAGCTAATCTCAGATGGTATGGTCACTTAAATAGAATGGGAGAGGAAAGATTAGCAAAACAAGTGTTCTCTGCCAGGTTGGCAGGAAAACGACCCAGAGGAAGACCAAGATATAGATGGATTGATACGGTACAAAGTGCCTTAGACGATAGAAATATAAGATCTGATAATGTTGGAGTCTTGACAAGTAACAGACTGATTTGGAGGAAAATTGTAGATAGGAAGTTAGTAATGATGTAATTTTTTCATGTAGTACTGTCATATCCTGTACACCCCTTGAGGGTACATGGCAGGAATTTGATGATGATGATGATGATATAAAGAAAATAAATAAATAAATAAATACAACTACAATAAACTGCTAAAGTCCTCATGTATTAATATTCTTCTGGATAGTTCTGATTGTTATAATATGATTATATAATATAATATAATATGATTGTTATAATATAATATGATCATATTATAACAATCAGAACTATCCAGAAGAATATTAATACATGAGGACTTTAGCAGTTTATTGTAGTTGTATTTATTTATTTATTTTATTTTATTTTTATATATATATATATATATATATATATAATAAAATATATATATATAATAAAATATATATAATAAAAATAAAAAATATATATATTATATATATATATTTTTAATATTTATTTATTTTATTTTATTTTTAAATTTTATTTTTATTTTTTATTACTAGAAGTCAGGCTAGGGAAAAGGATTAACTAACTATGTAGATTTAGTTTACCAGTATACAGGACATGAGCATGTAGCTTGGTTCCGTATACACTTGTATTCTTCTGATGATGACCTTGATACAGGGGTTGAAACGTCAAGGTTTATTTTATTAGTAATTAATAAAATAATCTGTTCAACATGTGTGTTTTTGTGTCCCTAAATTTACAAATATGAGTGCTGATCACCGTGTAACCTTATAAAAGTATCGGCGATTACTAGCGTGAGCTAATGCAAGTAGTCCTAGTACGTAGTACAATCTCGGGCAACTCGCAGTAAAGGTGGTAAAGTTCTGATCGCTATTCTTGGTATTTTCCATAATGTAAAAACACATTTCCTAGGAAATGTATGCTGTTATTACATTATGGTGGGAGGTCACTACCCAGACCGGTTTCAGCCTTTATTGAGGCTTCATCAGTGAGTAGCTAGACCAAATAAATACCAAAGGGTATAGCGAAAAGAACTTATATACTCTGCTATACGAGTTGTTTATATCGCCGAAATGAAGCCTATTGGCTCTTTATATTTAAGTAACTTAATGGTTGCACCTTTTTGACAACTCGTATAGCAGAGTGTATAAGTTCTTTTCGCTATACCCTTTGGTTTTTATTTGGTCTAGCTACTCACTGATGAAGCCTCAATAAAGGCTGAAACCAGTCTGGGTAGTGACCTCCCACCATAATGTAATAACAGCATACATTTCCTTGCATTAGCTCACGGTAGTAATCGCCCTTAATTTAAATAATGCTTATTTATGTCCAAATGCTATTAGTTCCATTTACAATTATAATATATGATGTTTATAATCTTTAAAAAAGTTTCATGTAAAAAAAGTTACAAAACCACATTGTAATCAAATATCATCTTTAAAGATAATTTCCACACAAATCATAAAGGAATAGTAAACTAGGTTGAAAGTGTAAAAATTATTCCATTTTTTTTTCTTATTAATTCTGTTGATTAAATTTAATTAAATAATTTCTATTTTTAAAGAAGTGTATTTTATTTACTTATTTATTATTCTCTTATATGATTGATGCTGTTAGTGTCAATCTTTAAAATATATTTAATATTTTAATCACTTATATTTAGTTTATTGTAAAATTACTTATTTTTTTAGGAGTTGGCATATCAATTACACTGATTTCATTTTGGATGACAGCTTGCTACAGTATTCTGATTGCTTGGTCACTTTTCTACATGTTCAATTCATTTTATTCTCCTCCTCGTTGGACTCGATGTAGCAACACCTGGAATACCAAACAATGCCGGGAGCATTTTACATCATACTCACCAAATTCTGTACCAGTTGAAACTTCTAATTGGCCATCTCCTGAAGGCATTTTATTAAATGCAACAAGTGATAGCTATTTAACTGAAAACCAGAATTTTCCCAGAAATAATACCTATGAAAACCAGATGTTAAATTTTTCTGCAGAAGTAGCTGAATTGTCATTTAATAATATTTCTTTGTCTTCTGAAAGTGAAATTAATGTCACACATCCTTCCATTGAATTTTATGAGTAAGTAAATTTTATAAAATTTTTAATCTTAAAATTCAAACTTATAATTATTTTCATGATATCCATATGTTCAGACTGTCTAATGTGGTGGTTAAGGTTCTAGCAAAATTACTTAATTTAACATGAATTTAGGAATGGGCAGATAAGAATATTATTCTCTATTGGAGAGGAACATGACTTTTTGAAGGAGAGACTTTCCTTAGTAATAGACTCCAGTATTCTCAAATCTTAACTTTCTGTCTTTTAATGCACTTCTTAGTATCAGTCCACTTAGATCTTGGTCTTCCTCCAGGTTATTTTACTACCATCTTGGCAAAAAAAAAAAAAAAAATTGTTGCTAACCTTTTCCTCTCCATTTTATTTAAGTGACCATACTATCTGAGATTAGTTCTGTTCACACATTCCTGAATGGTAATAATGTCAGGTTCTTTCCTAATATCTTTGTTTTTAATAAGATACTGCCATTGCTGCTACCTGTTCACTATCTTAATTTTTCTCATAACTCATACCTTTGGTCTCCAGTCTTTGATCATTTTATTTTTAACTCATCTTTCAGATCCACATGTTAAAATTAGTTTGAACACTGTGTTGCATACAGCAAGTTTAGTACTTTGACTAATTTCTCTCTCATTCCATATAAGTTTATTTAGTTGACTTTTGACCATACCACCTTTGCTAATTGTGTTGTCTATTTACAAATTTCATTTGTCATATTCACTAAAATTTGTGCCTAAATAGCTGAAATGTTTTCTGCTATTTTCATTGTTTTTATTGCTGATTTTCATACCATATTTATTACAGAAGTTAATTCAGTTTTGTCAGGGAATTCTGCAGACTTGTGCTGGATTTATTTAGAAGTATAACATCACCACCATAAAGTAAAGAGGTGTGTTGAATATCTCCCGTTTTAATATCAGACCTAATACCACTTTTTTCTTCTATAATGCGATCCATATAAATGATGAATAACAGTGGAGTAATGTGTACCCTTGTCTCCAGTGCTGGATTTACATATAAGCTAAAAAAGCTACAGCTTAGGGCCTCGCAATCTGCCGGGGCCTCAAATAAAAAAACAAAAAAATATAAAAATTGATAAAAAAAATATTCGTAGAAAAATCACTCAAATGAAGTCAGACATATCAGGATGATAATTTCTAAATAATTTTAAATATACAAAATATAACATTAAAATAATTTTGGCGCATTGTAAAAGTGATCGAGATATTTTGTCTTCTTCTTTTTTTTTTTTTTTCGAGCCGTATTTGTCGTTTTTAAAACCCTTTAATTATATAATTATTTCTGTGATTTTGTAAATGCATACTTTATTATTTTTTAAATAAAAATTAAAAGACAATATATTTTCATATATTAAAAAGGCATATATATTTAAAATTTTTCTGAGACCAGCTGATGTAATTTAAAACAGTAGGGGGCCTCTGGGTTTTGTATAGCTTAGGGTCTCAGCAAGTCTAAATCTGGCCCTGGTTGTCTCACACCCAAATCATCTTCCTGTACGTCCTTCATTTCTAACTGCTAATTTACCCTCAATATAGACCTTGTATTGCTCAATATAATGTCCCATGTACATCGTATAATATTTTGATCTGCTTTTCTCTTGGCACCTGTCATATGCCTTTTTTAGATCTACAAAACTCAGATATGGATCCTTGTTATATTCCCATGATTTCTCAGCTATTTGTCCTAAACCGAAAATCTGATCCTAACAACCTTTATTTGGCCTGAATCCAGATTATTCTTCTAAAAGCTTACCTTCCATACCCTTTCTTAGCTTTCTCTCAAGTATGCTTTCATAAATCTTTCCAGGAACACTGAGTAGAGAAATTTCCTGGAATTTGACTGATCTCAATTGCAGCCACCGTAAAACTCGTATATCTCCACATTAGAGAATTTCTGGTCATATATCATCTTCTCCAGCTGCCTTTCCACATTTCAGGTTTTATATGGCTTTTTTCTACCTCAAGTATGGAATATAAATTAAAGATACCCAGAAATTATATTCTTGGTTTAATCCTTTATCCAAATGTAAGCAAACAAAGTTTGCACCTGAAGTATTTTCAGATTGGGGCAACTTGTATAAGGAAGCTAAGACTTCACATCACTTGCCTTAGTATCCCATAATGCAAAGCACATCTCCTTGCGGACATGTATATTGTTATGCATTATGGAAAGGGTCACTACCCAGACTGGTTTTCGACCTTTATTGCAGTCTCTTCAGTGGGAGCCAGACCCAGAGGTGATACTAAGATTGAAGTAATGCAGAAGTCATATTTTCATATACGAGTTGCCAAAAGATGTCACACCTTGTTATTAAATTACTTTTCCAACAAGTATGGATGTCATGTTGGAGGCTTAATGGATTGTATACAGCACTCAGAAAGGATTAAAACAGAATTTAATACTTCCTATATTTTGCCTAAGTCAATGAGACATCTTCAGGGATTACAAAAAAAAACTAATGTAACATGTACACAAATACCACACAATACTAAGCCAACCATGTGGGTGACTCTAAAATTCTATCTAGGTGGAGTGCCCTCTATGGGTGGTTGTTGGTAGCCTGGAATGTAAGGTGGGATCTCTGATGATTAGTGTTTCCCAAATCTTAGGAAGCTTAATGCAACCGTATTTATTTAGATTTGGTTGATTTCTGAGAGCTGCTGCGGATTCTGTTCCTCTAGGTGGATGGTTGCTGATCTGCCTGTCTGTCCAAAGTATGCCATCTTACAGGAACAGGGTACTTTATAAACTCCAGGCACTGAGAGAGGAGGGAGCTGATCTTTTGTGAAACGGATAAGGGTAGCAAGTTTGCAGTAAGGCTTAAATGCTGTGTGTAGGTTGTACTTATTTAAAATCTTGGCTATTTTTTCTGATGTGCCATGGATAGGGTATGGTGATGACATTTCTGAACTCTTTCTGAAGAGATGGCCAGGGGAATGGGGGAGGGGAGGAACTGATTATTTTTTTAATATTATGATTGCTGTTGCCATTGGAGAGGAAGGTGTTGTGTATGTGGTCGAGCTCAGTTGCAAGAGTGGTTCCACTGGAACAAAGATTGTGGGCTCTCTTGGTGAGAGTTTTAATAATGCCATATTGTTGAGTAGGGTGGTGGTCGGAGAGTTTGTGAATCTATCTGCCTGTGTGCATAGGTTTTCTGTATACAGTGAAGGAAAGTGTACCATTAGGAAGCCATGTAACTAAGGTGTTTAGGAAGGGTAAACTATTGTTCTTTTCTTTTTCCATCGTTAACTGGATTCTTGGATGTAAGCTGTTGAGGTGACTAAGGAAGGAGTCTAATGTATCTGGTCCAAGAGGCCAAATAGAGAACTTATCATCTACATATCTTAGCCAGATAGAAGGTTTTAGAGGGGAAGAGTCTATTGCTCGTTTTTCAAAATTTTCCATGTAAAAATTGGCAAGAGGGAGGAACCCATGGCCAGTTCCCTCTATCTGTTTGTAGATTTTGTTCTTCCAAGAAAAATAACCAGATTTGATGGCAAAGGAAAAGAGATCTAAGATGTCAGAAGGAAAAATGTTTTCTAAGAGTGTTAAGGTATCAATTAAGAGAATATTGGTAAACGGTGAGGAGATGTCAAAGCTTACCAATATGTTTGTATTATTTAAGATTAGATTTCTATTAGGATTTTAAAATGGGTAGAGGTTTTTTATATAGGCTGTGGAAAGTCCAGTGAGGGAGGGGGGGGTCAGAGAGTTAGCCAGCTGTTTTGACAGTTTGTAGCAAGGTGTGTTAGTGGCATCTACAATAGGTCTTAGTGGGGAATTAGAGTTGTGGATTTTTGGTAAACCATATATTCGGGGGGGGGGGACAGAAAGGTTTAAGTTTTTCCGGAGGCCAGGAAGATACTTTTTTTAAGTATCTTCCTTAAGTATACACATAAATGTAAACTAACTTATATTATCACTAAAACCACTTATTATAAACTATGAAACCATTCAAAATATATTATACTCTACTTGCATATGAGAAAACGTTTTATTAATTATAATAAAATAATAGCCAAAAATAAGTGTTAGTACCAATAGAATATGATAGTATTATTTGAATTTTTATTGTCTAATACTGTACTGTACATTGAATTGAAATTGTGAAATATTGTACATTGAATTATACAAGTTGAATAGTATAATATGTATATCTTGTATATGTGATGTGAATAAACTGTTAAAAAAAAGGAAAAAAAAGTAAGTTTTTTAATTTTTTAACTTGTGTTTTTGTGGGATCATGTTCTAGTGGGATGTAGGTAGAGCGATCTCAGAGGATAATCTCCATTTTTCGATTGTATTCCATGGCATTAAGGACGATTGTGGCATTAGCCTTATCTGCTCTGGTGATGACGATACTGTTGTCTTTCCGTAATTTTCTGAGAGCAGTGCATTGGCCGGACGATAAATTACTATTTTGGAGGCGAAGACTGGGTGAGGATGTTGGCGATGTCAAGTCTGATGTTATTTGCTATTTCTGGTGCTAAGCAACAGATCCCACATTCGATATTATACATTACATCTAGCACTGCCACTTCTTTTGGTGCGACCGTAAAATTGTGGCCAAGGCTTAGGGCACTGATGGCATTGTTGTTGAGCCTTTTGGAAGATTTACAGTCTTTTTTACAGTACAATCTGCACAGCTTTTAAGTCTTTCCTGAAACTTGCTATCCTTATCTGTTTCACTAAAGATCAACTCCCTCCTCTCTCCAGTTCCTGGAGTCTATAAAGTTCCCTGTTCTTGTAAATTTGCATACTTTGGACAGGCAGGTAGATTTAGCCACCATCCTTATCAATGAATACATCTGCAATCATGACTAAAATCAATCTGGGGTTGTGGATCATACATTGGATACCACTCATAGGATCTTCTGGAAAAAAAAATCATGCTCCATTATAGCATGTTTAGAAAAGAAAGACTGTATTTGGAATATGCAGCTGTCCTCAGAAATCAACTGAATTTAAGTAAATAGAGATGCGAGAAACATTAATCCTCGGAGATCTCAGTTTACAACATTGATCTGCTATAAACGCCCAGAGAGGAAGCTCCACCTAGTTAGGACTCTAGTGTTATATCCGCATTTCATTTTTCATTTAGAATTGTGTTGCCTTGGTGTGTGTGTGTGAGAGAGAGAGAGAGAGAGACAAGCATTAGTTTTCACTCCCTGAAGATGTCTCAGTGACTTTTATGAAACATTGGAAGAATTTAAAGTAGTTTATTTCTTCCCAGAGATATTAATACTCCATTAAACCTCCAACATGATAATTATTCCAAACATTTAGAATATCTCTGTCTTCGGTTTTCATATGACCTTCATCATCTCCAATTACTTGTACAATCTTTCCTCTATTTCTCTTCAATAGCCTTCAGAACATTTTGCCACTTTTCTGATCAGGAGAAGACTGTCCTGGCTGGTGGTAGGCTACTAGGAATTTCCTAGTGGTCTGTTGTGTGAATAGGCTGAAATTGCCATTGTGTTTTTTTAAACACATTCAAGCATCATATTTATTCAGAAAATATAAACATAAATAAAAATGCTTCTTAAATGCTAGCAGCAAATGTAGCAGTGTGAAACAAAAAAGAAATCTATTGATAATTCTATTGATGGAACCTTCATTATGGAAGTAAACACAATGGATATTCTGTGTGGTTTAGTGGGGAAACCATTGAATGTACATATGGTGCTAAGCATATGTGTTTTGAACTTGATTATAAGCAAAATGTCGTGCACAACAGTATACACTATTTTGCTTTTTGGAATTATTAACTTCTGTATTTTAAAAAAAAATTTTTTTTTAGAAAATCATACCTATGCCTGAATGTATGAGTGAATTTAGTAAATGAAGTACATTTCGGTTCTTGGAGAAACCCACTGATATGCAAAAACAGCTTTAACTGCAATTTTTGTAGTTAAAGGTCATTTTGATACTGCCGATGTTATATTTTATGTGATATGTTACAAAAATTTTATGAAATTTCAGCATTCAAAATTTAATAAAGATATATGCATCACAAAGCAAAAACTATTTTTGATTCTCTCACCAGTTTTGAAACAATTGTAACCACTAAACTATTTTTGTGAACACTTTTGGAAAAACATCTCCATTACATATATTTGCAATCAAATTTAGTACACATTATAAAAGTGTATCAGTTGGTTTAAACTACATCTGAGGCATTATTAGAGATTTCAAGAAATTCTGATCCATTCTTGCATCATCACAGTTTGCAATAATGGCAAATGAAGACTTAGAAATCAGAAACTTCAATATGTTTGTTGAAACATTTTAAAGATATTAAAGAAATTCTTGAGATCCAAATTTTCATATTTGGATCTCAAGAATTTTGATAATATTCAAAATTGTCTCTGAGAAATGCCTTTTTAAATATGGTCACATTATTAAAAAAAAATTGCAAACATATCATACAAAAAATTACAAAAAGAGCTGGTAGATTTTGCAAGAAGAAGAAAATTCAGTTCAACTCTCACTGTAGATGTACTGTGTGTAATTATTGACACCGGCTGTGATGAACTGTTACTGCTATTGAAAATTGTACGTCCTGCAAAAACTATATCATGCTGTTATTTGGTTTCAACTAAATTTGATTTGCACATATTGGTATTTAGGAGCATTTTTTGTCTATAAACATGCATTGCCCTTATCATTCAACCCAAGTATCCTGTAAGTTTTTCTGAAAACTAAAATATTGAATGATATATGCATGTAAACACAAGAAAGATATTTAATTAACCAAATATTTCGGTCTGGAAATAGCAGACCATCCTCAGTGGTATTACAAGAACAGTTTTAAAAAAAATCCAAGCTAGAATACTAACAATAGATCGTTAAAAATAGAACACGCCGCGTGATGTTATATCACTAAGTATTAAGTATAAAACGGAATATTTTGAAGTAGAGACATGATCGAAAAAAAAAAAATTAATGAGTAATCTTGATTAGACTTTCCTAGATTTTTGATATAGATATACAGTCATTACGATTCACGTTGGGATGATGGAGCAAGGCCTCCACGCTTTCCTTGAACAAACGTTCAAACCTATAACGGGATCTATGTAAGAGGCGAGTCCTGGACCAAAGATGCTGTGGTCAGTTTCAATCCTGTGTTGAGCCAATCCAGACTTTTCAGGTTTGTTGTGAAGAATGGAGGATTGATGTTCTTGGATTCTTTTTTCAAGAGAATGTCCAGTCTGTCCAAAATAGGAGAGATCACAGTTGCAAGGAATTTGATAAACTCCAGGAAGAGATAAAGTTGAGCGTTTGTCTTTAGGAGAAGGAAAATGAGAAGACAATTTGTTAATAGGTGAATACGTAGTTGTTAAATCATATTTCTTTAAAATTCTTGCGATAGGTTCTGAAATACCGGAGATATTTCAGAACCTAGTTATGCTAAATGTTTAAGTTAATAAATAGTTATTTTCTTATCAATCTGTGTTCGTATCAATACCATTTAAATCCAATTCAACATGTGTGACGAACACATAAGCCTATCCACGTGGTTAAATTTCTAAAAATATTCATAATTTTAAATTATGATTATTTTTACAATAGTAAGTTGTAGGACATTTTAATTATTATTATTTTCAGGATACTCGCATGGCATCGCTAGACTCACTGTGGGAGTTTCTTTCACTTTAAGCATTATAATACTACTCTATCTTAGTGAACTCATTCAAAAGCCACTTTGGTAACACATGCCTCTAATCTATGTGGAAAAAAATCCACTTCTCTCCCTTGTGTTCACAATGCACCATAATTATAGGGATGATTTCCTAACAACTATATCATAAGGATTAATAGATAGGGGGTCATTTCATTATCTCCCCAGATTCTCTCATCTATCTGTTATTTTCCATCTTTCTCTTCATTTTATTTTCTGTTATTTCCATCTATACCTTTCTCTTAAATTCTTTTTGCCAACTTATGTCAATCATATCAACTCTCTTGTTCTGATCTGCCAAGCTCAGTAAACCATGCTCCCTTGACCTTATACTTAACATCCCACAGTCCCAATGCAAACGTGGTTACTCATTCAGAATCCTTTCCAGTGATTATCTATCTGCCAAATATGAATAAGATTTGTGTATAGTCCAGGTGGAGTCTGGAAGCTAAAGAGGCAGTCAAGGAAAAGAAGAAATGCATTGAAAATTCTTGTTCAGTAAGTCAGCTTGTGCTCTAAGAGAATACAGAGAAAAAGTAAGGAAGCAAAGCACTGTGTAAAACTAGCTAAACAAAAGTCATGGGAAAACTTTGGTAAAAAAATAGAAATAAAGCAGGAACAGCAGAAGACTTGACCAAACAGGCCCAGGGAAAGTACTTTACAATGGTTCACAAAGCTATTATTTTATATTATTAAATATATTTTTAAAATAAATTGCTTTTTGATGCTAAGAATTAAGAACACCCTCATTATTTATTTTATTAAGTGTTTTACACATGACATTAACATGTTATACATAATATAAATATTATATTATTAAGAGAGACCTCCAGGGAGTCAGAGACTCACCGAAGGAGGCCACATACTACACACACACACGCTATCATACTTATTCTTGAATTCATTCACTGCTTGTACTCACAACATCCAAAGGCAATCCATTCCAATCACGCACCACCCTCTGAGAAAAAAATCTAGCCCTCAACCCTTCTTTGCGGCCTTCATTCTCAGCTTCCAAGGACTCCCCTCTCATCCTTTGTGAACCATTGTCAAGTACTTTCCTTCGGCCTGTTTGGTCAACAGTCTTCTGCTGTTCCTGCTTTATTTCTATTTTTTTACCAAAGTTTTCCCATGACTTTTGTTTAGCTAGTTTTACACAGTGCTTTGCTTCCTTACTTTTTCTCACCCTCCATAAATTGAAAAATTCCATCAATTGAACTCCTGTATGACCCTTTCAGAAGTTTGTAAGTCTCAATCATATCACCCCTCTTTCTCCTGTTTGCTAGTCTCTGCAGCCTACAAATTCTGAATCTGTCTTCATAATCAGTATTCCACAATCCTGGTATCATTTTCGACACTTTCCTTTATACTCTCTCCAATATATCAGAATCACAACGGAAGCCAGGAGACCAGACCTGCACACAATAGTCCAAGTGAGGTCTTATCAAGGCCTTGTAAAGAGGCAAAATAACATCCTTATCTTTACATGTGAACGCTCGTTTCAGCACGGCAATTATCTTTTGAGCTGTATTTGCAATCTTTGCCACATGGCTCTTGAACTTCCTATCTATTAACACTCCAAGATCCCCAGCTTCATCAGTTTCTTCTAGCCTAATCCCACCAATATAATATGACATTGGATATCTAATCATTCCGAAGTGAATTACTTTACATTTACTGGAATTGAAGTGACATTCATTTACCCATGCCTTTAATTCCATCCTATTCAAATCACTCTGTAACTACTTTATATCAACTGCATTCCTGATTACCCTACCTATCTTTGCATCATTAGCAAATAGCTGTATGTCGCCTGTCAAATTCTTCCCAATGTCATTAATATACAGATTTAATAACAGAGGACCAATGACTGATCCTTTTGGTATGCTATTGGTTACCTTAAATTTTGAAGTCGCACATCTCCATATACCACTTTTTGATATCTGTCAGCCATTCTCTTATCCATGCTAATATTGCATAACTCAAACACATTTTCTCCAATTTACACAACAGTCTACCATGCTGTATTCTGTCAAAAGCCTTAGCAAAATCCAAAAATATCATGGTGTATCCATTCCCCATTGTCTAGTTCAATGTAACATTGTTATAGAATGTGAGCAAGTTGCTAAAACATGACCTTCCCTTAGTAAACCCATGTTGTTCATTGCTAAGTAGAGATTCATTGTCAACCCATTTCTGATATTATGTATAAATCAATATGTATAATACAAATATTATGCATATACATTTTTTATTTATATTTATATAAATTTATTTTATATAAATAAATATTTATGTATTTATTTTAAATAATTCTTTTTGATCCTAATCATTAAGAATATCCCCATTATTTATTTTATTGAGTAAGTCTTTATCACATGATATTAATAAGAATAATTCATGATGCAACCGTATAAGACAATTTCTGAGTCTGGTTAGAAAATATTTTAGTTTGCTGTTTTAAGGATACTTGTGACATAAGACTGAATGATATATGCACGTAAACACAAGAAAGATATTTAATTAACGAAAAAATAAGTCCGCGTGGTTAGCCTAGTGGCTATGCTCTTCGCAACCATATGCCTGGGTAAGGAGTGTCCTAGGTTCGATTCCCATCGGTGACGTGAGGAGCTGAAGGATCTTCCTCAGCCATAGCCAAGTTAGCCAGTCTTGGGCATGGACAGCAGGGTTTTTTCCCCAGTTTATTCTGGGATTTTTCATCCCGCAATGCAAGCAAACTGGCCTTGAGAACTCAACACTACAGGCCATAGGATACACCGGGGCATAAGGCTGACCACCTTATCCTGTAAACGGAATGAGGTCTGATGATCAATGGACCTTCGACACCGCAAGGTAAACGAGGGTATAAGGAAGATGATGATGATATATAGATGACATCTTTACTACTTGACCTCACAGCAAAAACTCTTTACCTTCTTTTTTAAACAGTATTAATTCCTTGCATCATCATATAAAGTTTACTATGGAAATAGAAGAAAACAACCAGTTATCTTTTTTAGATGTTCTCCTCATCCGGTCACCTTCAAATATTCTTACAACTACAGTATACAGGAAACCAACGTTCACAGGTCGTTATATTCTTAAAGAATCAGCCCATCATCCATGTCAAAAAACAGGAATTATAAAATGCCTCATCAGAAGAGCCAAAACTAATTGTTCTACTTTTGATTATCTACAGAAAGAACTTTCTACTATCCAACAACACATGAAACTCAATGGCTTTTCTAAAAAAAGTACTCAATATCTTCTCAATTCTTATAACCCTCCACAAAACAACAAAGTTTCAATACATCGAGTGCCTATTCCTTATATTATTATTATTATTATTATTATTATTATTTGACACCTCCAGGGAGTCCAAAGACTCATCGAGGGAGAGTGTGCCAACAGCATCGAACGATTGGTCCCCTTCCAACAACTAACCACACTCCAACTTACTTAACTGAGCCATTAGTAGCAGAGGCTCTACCAATTGACCAACCTTTGCCGGCGCTGAAATATCTCTAAATCCAGAGCAATTTATTAAAAAAGGGTAGCACACCATTTGGCAACTCCTATATGTAGAGATGACCTGCTAATGCTTCTGCCTGGTATCTCCACTTGGGCCTGGCTCCCACTGAAGAGACCTCAATAAAGGTCGAAACTAGTCTGGGTTGTGGCCCTTCCCTTAATGCATGACATTAGACATATCCGCAAGGAGATGTGTTTTGCATTATGGGAGATACTGAGATAAGAGTGTTGGTAGCTTGCTCCACCTTTGCAAGGAGTTGCCCTGGTGTTGTACCACCTTATCCCAGTCCTGAAGATACTTTCAGGCGCAAACTTTGTTTGCTCACACTTGGATAAAGGATTAAACTAAATTTATTATACAGAATTAACAACGCATATAAAGTATATTAATTAAAGGCAACTTTAATGAATAACCTCTATATTTCGGCAATGTCATGTTGCCATCTTCAGGAACATAAAAATATGGTATGTGCATGCAGGCACTAACAAAAGCAAATGAGGAAGAAAGCAAAGAAAGCTTTTGTTAGTGCCTGCGTGTACATACCATATTTTTATGTTCCTGAAGATGGCAACGTGTCGTTGCCGAAATATAGAAGTTATTCATTAAATTTGCCTTTAATTAATATACTTTATATGTATTGTTAATTCCGTAAGCTAATTACAGTTATGTATGACCAACATACAAGCCTTGCTACTAGAATTTAGCCCAACTACTAGCCACTTGCACAAACAATTCTCCCTCTTTTGTTAAAAATTCTACCTACCTAAAAAGTATTTTAGAAAACCACATCTTAAATAGTTCAGACCTAATGGTGTGTTTTGATATCACCTCATTATTCACTAATCTACCATTGACTGAAACACTTAACTTACTAAATTCACAGTTTACCCCTGATATATTTCAGCTATTTACGTTCACAGTACAGGCAGTTTATTATACATGGAAAGGGAAAATATACAAACAATTAGATGGGATCCCCCCCCTTTCTCCCCCTTAGCCAACTTCTACATAGAACATCTGGAAAAGTAGCTATCAACACAGCCACTCTCAAACCCAGTCTCTGGGTACGCTATGTTGATGATGTGTTTGCTATTTGGCCACATGGCCCAGACATATTGAATACATTTTTAGTGCATCTAAATAGCCAGCACCCTAAAATCCACTTTACAATGGAACTAGAAGCCAATGACTGCCTGCCTTTCCCGGACACACTGATCATACGTCTTCCAGAAGGTTCCTTATCATTTTCGGTTTATAGAAAATCCATACATACAAGGAGATATTTACACAAACCATCACCCTTCTCAACAATATGGTATCTTAAAAACACTAACCCATAGAGCTAGAGCATTCTGTTCGATTGGCATTGCTCTCACTGCTGCACTTTCTCACCTGCGTCACATCTTCCTAACCAATGGCTATAATCCCCATAAGATAGATAAAATATTAAATGTTACCCAGAAATCCCCCCCCCCCTACTATCTACCACAAAAGACTACAACAAAACTATCACCATCCCATACATTAAAGGCACATCTGAAAAGATATCTAGGGTACTTAACAAACACCAACTGCGCACCATATTTAAACCTTATGTGAAATTGGCAACTCTCATCTGTTCACCTAAGGACAGATTCACTCCTTTATCACATCCAGGAGTCCATGAAGTGCCCTGTTCATGTCATCGAGCCTACTACGGACAGACAGGAAGAACTGTGAATATCTGCCTCAGTGAACACAAAAAAAATATCTGGCACTTTCGCTATGGCAAGTTGGGTCTGGTAGACCATGCTTTGGATACCCTGGCACACAGGATCAATTGGAAAAAAACAAAAGTACTGCGCAGAAGCTTCTACATGTCAGAGAGGTTGTTCCTCGATTTAACAGAAGCCTTAAAACATACTCCAAACCTTAACAAGTATGGCTATATAAATCTACCAAAGATTTGGAAAACAGCCACCCTATGTTACACTGGATTGTGGTTGTCTCGCATTTGTAACAAACTTTTTGTGTGCTCTGAAGATGCTGGATATAATACCAGTGAAATATTAGCTTTTAAGTTAATAAATAATTATTTTCTTATCAATCTGTGTTCGCATCAGTACCTTTTAAATCCAATTCAGCATTTTTGCAAATTGTTTATGTTAGTATATTATTAGTTTTGGTTTCATAACACGTATTGTCGGCACTTGTGATGTGCCCGTTATTGATGTTATTTTGTCAAAATGAAATGTAAAGCATTTAAAAAATGTATGTACTTACTGGATTTGGATAGTTGTGTTACTTTCAGAAATTTTATTGTAGTTTAAAATTATTAAGTGTTGTGTTTTATAAAGACATTCTCACGTAACTTCTCGCTTTCCACTTTCATGGAGTGCGCATGCTCGCAGAGGATTTTGATGCGTGATTAACAGCTGACAGAGAGAGTGTTCAGTATCCAGGTAAATGAGAAAAACAAGAGAGAGCTAATGGAAGTTTAAGAACGCAGACTGGAGGAATTTTATTCTTATGAAGTTTATTTAGTTTTATGTGACAATCGGAAGAATATTAATAGTGGATTCCGAAAAAGGAATAGTAAAACTGTGAGTCTTTAAACTGGAGGAGTTGAGAATGTCAACATTAGTGATATCTTCCTTTATTCACAATTAGTGAATAAAGGAAGATATTGCAGTCAATGTTCTAAAGGAATGTTTGAGGAAACGCTGATTGGAAAGTTTCATCTGTCTTAAGGACACCAGATATATTTGTTATTTCTACTGGAGAAGGCAACGGAATTAGCTCAACTTAGATATATTGTTTTTGAAGTAGTAGAAGAAACTTTTTTCCCCTCCAGTACAAAGAATTTAGAAAATTGCGTGTCAAACTGAACTGCAAGAGGTAAGAGTATTTACACTTCAGTGAGAAATAATATTGTAGACTACATAAGGGTAATAAGAAAGGATCCTATGGAAAAGAAGAGAATTTTATATTTTCGGAAAAGGCCTTAACAAAGAAACTATGAACATTTTTATTATTGTGAAAACAAGGTTCATATTTATAAATTAAGGACACAAAAACACACGTGTTGAACAGATTATTTTATTAATTACTAATAAAATAAAACTTGACATTTCGACCCCTGTATCGAGGTCATCATCGGAAGGATACAAGTGTAGATGGAACCAAGCTACATGTTCTAGCTCTGTATACCGGTAAACTAAATCTACGTAGTTAATTAATCCTTTTCCCTAGCCTGACCTCTAGTGATAAAAAAAAAATATATATATATATATATATAAATAAATAAATAAATACAACTACAATAAACTGCTAAAGTCCTCATGTATTAATATTCTTCTGGATTTGTACATTTCTGATTGTTATAATATGATTTCTTTCAGTTGCTGTTGAATGTTACAAACACTTCACAAGGTTGTCTTCTTGTAGTGGGATCTTTTGTATGGCTAGTTTAGGTTGTTATACAGGTTGGAGATGGGTCCTCCACATTCTTGAAATGGTTAGGCCATCATTTTTGTTGAGATTTGGGTTGTGTTTGAGCATTTCACGTGACTCTTTTAAATTTTCTCTCAAACCAGGTTTTGGTGCAGTGTAAGGGCTTGGTATTTTTCCAATCAATTCTGTGGTATGTTTGGAATGCGGGGTCAGAAAGGCCGGTTTTTCCAAAATGGAGATATTTAATGTGTCGTTTGTGTTCATCTTGTCTGATTGGGATAGTTCGGCCTGTTTCCCCTATGTATGGTATGTTACATATGCATTGTATTTTGTATACCCCTGGGTGGGCTAGGTGTGGAAGAGGATCTTTAGAAGAACTGAGTAGGTGTCTTAACTTATTTGGGGGTTTAAAAGTGGTTTTAATGTTGTATTTGCATAGTGTTCTGTCTGTTTTTTCAGAAATGCCTCTAACATAAGGAATGGCAATAGCATTCCTGAAATCTTTTTTGTTCTTACTGGTATCTTTATGGAGGATCTTGTGATTAGTTTTTTTACTGTATCCATTTTTTATAAATGTTTGGTTGATGATCTTGTATTCCTGATTTAGAGCTTGTTCATTAGAACAAATTGTTAGAGCTCTGTGTTTAAGGGTGCTTATGACACCTAGTTTTTGTGTTGGGTGGTGGTAAGAATTTTTGTGTATGTATTGGCCTGTGGGTGTAGGTTTGCGGTAAACTGAGAAGGAGAGACAGCCAGAGGGAAGACGTGTGACAAGTGTATCTAAGAAAGGAAGAGAGTTGTTTTTTTCCATTTCAATGGTGAATTGGATACGTTTGTGTTGTTTGTTTAGGTGGCTAAGGAATGTATTTAGAGCTCTGTGTTTAAGGGTGCTTATGCCATCTAGTTTTTGTGTTGGGTGGTGGTAAGAATTTCTGTGTATGTATTGGCCTGTGTGTGTGTGTAGGTTTGCGGTAAACTGAGGAGAGACAGCCAGAGGGAAGATGTGTGACAAGTGTGTCTAGGAAAGGAAGAGAGTTGTTTTTTCCATTTCAATGGTGAATTGGATACATTCGTGTTGTTTGTTTAGGTGGTTAAGGAATGTATTTAGAGCTTCGCGGCCGTGGAGCCAAATGGCAAAAATATCTGCGACGTATCTGAGCCAAATTTTGGGCTTTAGACATGCTGTCTCTAGAGCACGTTGCTCAAAGTCTTCCATATAAAAGTTAGCTATTGGGAGGGAAAGCGGTGAGCCCATGGCTGTACCTTCTTTTTGAAAGTAAAAATTCTTTTGCTACACGAAATATCTGGAGCGGAGTACGTGGGCAAAGAGGGCCATGATGTCGTGTGGAACTATGTTCTGTAGGAGCATGATAGTGTCATTGATTGGGACATTGGTGAAAAGGGAAGTTATGTCAAAGCTGACTAATAAATCTTGGTCGTTGAGTGTAATGTTTTTAATTTTATTAATGAAATGTTGTGTATTTTTTATGTAGAAAGGGAACTGACCTACCAATTCCTTGAGTGTGGCCGCTAATATTTTGGCTAAGTGATAATTTGAGCTGTCAATTCCTTCAGCAATCAGATGTAGTGGTGTGCCTGGTTTGTGTATTTTTGGCAGGCCATAAATTTTGGGCGCACGGGCATAATGAGGTATTAATTTTTTTGTTGTTTCTTCGGGCCATGTGGACGGATTTGATTAATTCAGTTGTTTTCTTTTTGTTACATTTTGTGGGGTTGTAGTTTACCATTTGGTAAACTACAACCCTAAAAGAAAGTGAAAACAAGGTGTTTAGTCTGGTAGATGTGATTAATTATATGTTAAACGATCCAGTAATAGAATGAGTCAGAGGGTGGGTGATTTTAATATTTTTGGATTGTAATTATGTAATTTTATCTAAGGTGTATATATTGTTTTAGTTTTATTAAATGCGTATTTTTTTGTATTTGATCTGGAGTCAGTGATATTCGGATTCTAAAAGAAACAGTTAAAAGTCATTGCACCAATCGGAATTGAACCCTTGTGTAATAATAAACACTCGGAATATAAAAATATCTTAATAGAGATAATCTCATAACAAATGATGATTAATACTCTCATCTCTAAACACTATGGTCTGTAATGTCAATTTTGAGTACTGGTCTCATTAAATATCATTATGGCTTATGTATAATATTGCATTTGTTTTCATAAGTCTGTTAGTGTAATATACACTGATATGCATACCATTGTATATGCTTGGTATATACTTATGGGTTTCTTTTTTGTTTGTTTATTTATACAGTGGAACCTTTGTTGTCAAACTTAATTTGTTCCCCAAGGCTGTTCGGAAACCGAATTGTTTGAAAACTGAAACTATTTTCCCATAAGAATTAATGTAAAATGGATTAATCCTTTCCCAAAACACAGATGATTGTTTATTTAAACCTTTACAACAGTACTTCATACATAAGATCGTATACATACATAATGAAAATGCATAAAATCTTACATAAAAAGAATAAACACAATAAATAGTTAAAATAAAAACGAAAATTTAACTTCACTTTCACTATACATACGGAGGAGAGTTGATGGCGTAAGTGGAAGGAGGTGAGTAAGGGGAGTCCCCCCTTCCATAAAAACTTCAGGTTACTGTCCTGGGTTTTTTTTCTTTCTCTTGGCACCACTCGCCTCTGCTTGATGAGACACACTGGACCTCTGTCTCACTGAAAACCTGTCCAGTGACATTTGTTTTTGCCTGCATTTTAAAATGTTTCTGAAGTGAAACATGGCACTGTCAGTGAAATGGCATATGATGCGGTTTGCTACAGCTTTGTGAGGGTGATATCTTGCCACAAAACTTTGCACCTCACCCCATTTTGCACACATTTCTTTGATCAAAGTACTAGGAACATCCTCAATCCTTTCCTCTGTGTCTGAAGACATTTCCTCCACCTCCGTCTTTTGCTGCTCCTTCTGAAGGTGTTCCAGTTCTTCCGTGGTGAGCTCATTCCTGTGATCCTCCACTAACTCCTCCACATCAGCATTGTCAACTTCCAAACCCATGCTTTTACCCAGAGACACAATATCATCAACAAGAGCAACATGCTCAGCCTCAATGTGTCTGTCTGCTACACAGTCTGGCCACAATTTCCTCCAGACTGAGTTCATCATCCTGTAAGTCACTTATGCCCAGGCTTTGTCAAGGATACTTAAGCAATGGAGGATGTTGAAGTGATTTTTCCAGAATTCTCTGAGTTAATTCTGTGTCAGAGGTCACTTCAAAACACCTTTGAGACAGTGCTTTGGTGTAGAGTTTCTTAAAGTTCGAAATGACCTGCTGGTCCACGGGCTGAATTAGAGAAGTTGTGTTAGGGAGCAGGAACTTCACTGTGATAAAATCAGACTCCTCCACTAACTCGTCCTCCAAGCCTGGAGGGTGAGCAGGAGCATTGTCCATTACAAGAAGGCATCTAATTGGCAAATTTTTTTCTTGAAGGTATTTTCTCACACTTGGGGTAAAGACTTCATGAATCCATTCAATAAACAATTACCCAAGGCCTACTATTAGCCCTCCACATAACAGGCAATTTACTTTTCATCACGTTATTTTTCTTAAACACCCTCGGATTCTCAGAGTGGTACGCAAGCAATGGCTTGACCTTGAAGTCCCCACTTGCATTTCCAAAAGAGTCGGCCTGTCCTTCATTGGCTTGTGTCCTAGCAATGCTTTTTCCTCCTGAGTGATATAGGTCCTCTTTGGCTATTTTTTCCAAAATAGGCTGGTTTCATCACAGTTGAACACTTGTTAGGTAAGAAAACCCCTCAACCTTTACATAGTCACTAAATTCTTGCACATATTTCTCAGCAGCTTCTCGGTTCAAACTCGCAGCCTCCCCATGCCTAACCATACTATGTATGCCGCTTCTCCTCTTAAATTTCTCGAACCACTCTTTACTAGCTTTGAACATATCAGTATCAGCACTTGTACCAGGGTTTTTCTTTAACAGGTCATCATGTGATTGCCTCGCTTTTTCACAAATTATAGCCTCAGAAACACTATCACCAGCTAACTGTTTCTCGTTTATCCAAATCAGCAGCAATTTTTCCACTTCTTCCGTCATCTGCGATCTTTGTTTAGTAAGAACTTTCACTCCTCTTGCAACATCAGCTCTCTTGATCGCCTCTTTATTTTTGAGTATTGTACATATCGTTGATTCGCCTTACCGAACTGCATAGCAAGATTCGAGACACGAACGTCGTTTTCATGTTTGGATATGACTTCTTTTTTCATCTCTGTCGTGGTTCTAACAACTTTTTTTTTTGCTTTGCTGCTATCACTATTCTTCTGCGGCCCCATGGTGGCTTAATTAATAATAATTTATGAAAAAATCAAGAAAACTCACTGCAAATTCGAGCAGGTGTCTGCACTGAACGAAGGCTGCCGCTTAGCACATGGTTGCCGTTTGCTTGTTCAGAAACCGGGGCGTTTTTTGTTCGGAAAATATGTTCGGGAACCAAATTGTTCGAGAACAGAGGTGTTCGACAACCGAGGTTTCACTGTATATTTATTTATTTATTTATTATTATTATTAAAAAAATTTTTTTTTTTTTGTGAATCTCACCCATGAAGAGGATGTAATCATATAGCACCTATCCACAATATCTTCTGTTTAGATATTGTGGATGGATGAATATTATAAAATCTTGAAATCCTGCTCTAGAATCGGGCTCTTGTAAGCAGAGTGGTGGTCTCACATTCAGTTACCCTAATGTGTGTGTGTGTGTGTTTAATATATTGTGTATCTTTAAGAACTTAGTACTTATATAGTATATTATATGTTTTTATAGGTTCAAAATATTAGATGTCAGTGGGAATATTGAAGATCTTGGAGAACTCAGATTTGAACTACTGGCTGCTGGACTTTTTGTGTGGGTTCTTGTGTATTTTGCACTACGCAAAACTACTTTTTTCCGTGGTACTACTATTTATGTATTGACTATTGTTTCCCACTTGCTTCTCTTTAGCTTGTTTCTGCGTGTAATGATGCTGGATGGTGCTTCTGTTGGCATACATTATTTTTTTAAGCCACATTGGGAAGGAATGTCTGATGGAAAAGTAAATTGATTTTTTTTTTTCCATTAGATTTAATATGCTATCTTTAGTGAAAATATTTTTTGAAATGCAACATTAGAGTTTCTGAAAGTATTGTTATTTATTTATTATTTTTCTTTCTTTCTTTATTTTTTTTTACAGTAGCATTAGTAAAACAATGAATGCCTTATAAATTTCATTGAAATCGATTTAAGTGTAACAATGTGAAACCCTTTATGTGCATTCATTCAGAGTAATTCATTTCTATTATTTGTTTAATAATAGTTAAAAGATATATCTTTAAAGGTACCTGTGGCATGACTATAAACAATAAATTACATGATAACCACAGTAATTAACTTTAATGAAATGAAAGTATACATATTTCTACTGAAAATAACAGTACTTCATCGCCGTGTAGAAACAAGCAAATCAAAGAAACGGGAATACAAGGTACATACAGCATTCAGTGGTTTACCAATTAAAAACTGTTGCCGTGTTTGGCCAGATAGGCCGTTCTATGGAACAAAACAATTAATGAACATCAATATTATATTGAATACACGAAACCTCAAAAGTCTGATCTGGCACAACATACTATTGACACTAAACACAGTATCCAGTGGGATGAAGCTCGTCTTCTCCATAGAAGCAGGTTTAGATATGAGCATCTTTTCAAAGTAAGTTGCATTAGTAAAACAATGAATGCCTTATAAATTTCATTGAAATCGATTTAAGTGTAACAATGTGAAACCCTTTATGTGCATTCATTGCCGAATTCTGAATCGGAACAATTGTCTCTCCCCCCCCCCCATAAGTTTGGAAGATTCTTATTTTATGTAGAAATCAAAAATAGCTTTTAATAATATTATTTATTGATATTAATTTTTAGCACACGGCAACAGTTTTTAATTGGTAAACCACTGACTTCCGTATATACCTTGTATTGCTGTTTCTTTGATTATGTACTGTTATTTTCAGTACGAAATAGCTGTACTTTCATTTTATTAAAGTTAATTACTGTGACTATTGTGTAATTTATTGTTTATAGTTAAAAGATATATTTGACAAAATTAAATTAATTAAATAAATTGAATTATTATTTATATGAGCACTCCATGGACTCAAAAGACTCATCTTGGAAGACCCACTCTATCCATTAACACAATATTTATCATACATCTCCTTAAACCTATTCACTGTTGAGGGATCATAACCACCTTTGGCAATCCATTCCACTCATTCCTGCTTTCCAAGTAACGAACCTAGTCCTCACTTCCTTACTAACCACACTCTTAGATGGTTTCAAAGTGTGACCCCTTGTATTCCTCCTGCTTACCATGTATTGAAATCTTCTCTGTCAATCTTTTAGTATCTCTTTAATGACTTATAAGTTTCTATCATATCTCCCTCTCCTCTGCTTGTCAGCTAAACTCTGCAACTCACACACACTCAATCTATCTTCACAAATAACATTCCACAGACCATCACCAGTTTGATCACTTATCTCTGAATCCTCTCCACCGATCCCCAAGAAACTCAAGTGATCAAATCTGTGCATAATAGCCATTTCCTTTCTTCAACATGTGGCGAATCATAGCCTCATGAAGAGATATAATAACCTCCTTATCTTAACTTGTCAATATGTCTTCAGCATCCAAGTAATCCTCTGAGCTGTTTTGCTAACTCTTGCAGTATGTCTTCTGAATTTTCACTCACTATCCACCATCACCCCCAGATCTCTAGCCTTGTCAGTTTCCTGTAAACTAGTATCATCAATATGATATGAAATGAGTAATCTTTTCATCTCGAAGTGCATTTCCTTACATTTTACAACATCCAATTGATAACCATTGTCCTATGCCCACACTGCCAATTTATTTAAATCATCTTGTAAGATGTCTACATAACCTTTATCAATTATTGTGCTTCCTAGTTTTGCATCATCAGTAAACAACTGAATGCCCCCCCCCCACCAAATCTTCTGCTATATATCATTAATGTACTAGGACCACTATTCTTGAGAGTAGTAGTCCTAGTACAGAGCTCTGGAGAACTCCACTAGTCACTCTCATTTGCCTTGATTCCACTCCACCATCTTCTGATGACTATCAGCCACCCTCTTATCCATGCCAACAGCCTCATATCCATTCCCATGTAAAATATATGTCTTTCTTTGTCTTTAATTTATCTGTTTATTTATTTGCGTACATACTTAAACTTATTCTTGTCCACCTTTTCTGTTTTTAGTTAGACCTCGTGTTATAAGTCTATCTAATATAACAGTCACTGAGCAATCGCACAATGTTGATTAAGAAATTTATTTATTCGTAATGACTGCGGCACTTAATTGATCTTTTTGTATTTAAAAGTCAGGGCGTGAAGATGACAAAAGTTTGAATTAATACCTCTATACAATATCTTTATATGCAAGTCGTGGCTCGTTACTATATTCTATTCCCGCAGGCTCGTTAATATTTTCAGGATAGTGCATTGGCTAAGGCAGGGTTTCTCAAACTGTGTTCCGCAGAAGGTGAACAGGTGTTCCGCGAGAAGTTCTGGAATTTGTCATTTTAGTTTTCTAAGCATTTTTCATGAATAAATATTTTATAGTAGAAATATTTTGAGGAGTATAATATTCGCGAATATGTTGAAAAACTCAGACCCAGGATGCCTAATAACATCTGTGTATCGTTAATTTTCACACATCGAAACCTTTCAACATTTGGGAAAGGGAATACCGCTGTTTATGACGGGTCATAAAAATTGCCTGCAAGCGGATTATAACAATGGGTGGCATATCTTCTGTTCTCAAAACTGAAGGAAATGACATCTGTGTAGCAAATGTCAGTGACAAAGCAGCATATTTTTAAACATGGAAATATTCATGAATTATCGTTAATTTTCACACATCAAAATCTTTCAACAATCGAGAAAGAGAATACCACCGTTTATGACCGATCATAAAAATTGCCTGCAAGCCGATTACAACAATGGGCGGTGTGTTCTCAAGACTGAGCAAAATAACATCTGTGTTGCATATGT